>NC_138126.1:102381567-102808850 GCF_964188305.1 Podarcis bocagei
CTGTTCTCTACTCCTTCAACTAAGTTTCTATAATGCATTGCTGACAAATACATAAACTGTTTCTGGAGAATTCCCTCTTTTGCATTCCCCAAAGGTTTGCAAAAAATACAAACATATTAGAGGTTTTGCTGAGGTCTTCAAGACCCGAGATACCAGATTCGTTTCCATTAGTTACTGGCGTTCAAATCGTTAACACAGAAGCAGATTATTTAAACATGCTGCACCAGGAGGATACTGCAAATAAAGATTCTTTTTCTTAGGGACAGCTTCTTTTGCAGGTGTGGGCATACATCCATGTTTCAAGTATTAAGGGTTTAGATGGTAAAGTTGTGATAAGAGAGGTCACTTTGTAGGTATTAATTTTTCAGATAGTTTCAGGTCTGCACCCTTGATTAAAGATACAGTTTCTAACATGGCAGCCAGATAAATATGTAGCCCTTTGGTTGGTTGCTTTGCCGTTAAAAGCTTTTCTGTATCATATATGAGAATATAGGAGAATTGCAAGGGTGGGGTATTCCTCTGTGAGGAACGCAGGTCACACAACTGCAAGGGAGTACAGTGAAGACCTTAGATGGTACATCTCTTAATGCTCCATGAAAGGATTCTTTCACAATTTTTGCAGATGATGGCAAAACTCTGATGAAGATAAGGCTATTGATAAGACAAATTTATGGAAGATAAGGCTATCAAAGACCACTAGCCATGGTAGCTATATACTTCTTCCAGTGTCAAAGGCAGCATGCTTCTGAATGCCCATTGCTGGGAATCCCAAGTAGGGCCAGGGCTGTTGAACTCATGTCCTGCTTGTGAGCTTCCCATAGGCATCTGGTTAGCCACTGTGAAAACAGGATGCTGGAATCGATGGTCCTAGGGCATAACGCCGCAGGACATAATAAATGTTCTTATCTATTCTTATTCTTCTTTAAAATTGTAAGTCAGCTAGAAAGACAGGAGGACCAGGCTGACAAAGAGTGTCCTTTGCCAGTCTACTTCAAACTTCCAGTTCATGTGAAAATCTGAAGGGGGCAAGAAAGGAAACTGTGGAGACATTACATCATTTTGGCTTGTGAATCTTACAGAAATGTTGTCTTCAGTTTGAGGGATAAAAACATGTTTGCCCAACAAAGTTATATATCTTAACAGTGCAGTTTATAACATCAACCACAACCCAAACAACACAACACACTAAGGGTATTTCAACAAGGTTAACCTATTTGTATTCCAGAAAAATAGTGTATTCTAGAATCAAGTTATTGTTAATTATGTCATTTGACAGAATTTCACACTGGCAACAAAGCCAATTACCCCATGAGCTTCCTGACATACTTCAGTAGTCAGATCAGCATTTATAAAACCCAAAGAACTGACTTTTCCTGAATGTTCAACAACAATTGCAGAAAAGGTGACAATGCCCAGATTGTCTCAAGGAAGAAGTTCAGAAGCATGGGTTTCCTCAGGATTTTTTTCAGGTTGTTAGGCAAAATAAAATACTGGAAAGGGGGGGGCAAGCTAGTTTCTCACACAGAAAAACTAGAAGACTGGTGCCTGCACATTTTGCCTCATAACTCAGGTTCTGCAAATGCTAGAAACTTCCTTTTTAAAATGAAAGCTGAGAATTTGGAAGTTCTAAAGATTTATTAAAATTTTCTGAAATAGTATTGTGGTCAGGTAGATCCTTGCCATGAGGTTAAAAAACCCTCTCTCTCTCACCTTTTGTGGGAAATTTTGAAGAGAAGGGGAAATAAATGTCTTTTTCTCTTTCTTTTTGTATCTGTGGAGAACCCCACCGCACCCCAAAACTCACAATATAACAAGAAAGAGCTCAAGTTTAGAAAGCGCAAACAGTCTTGAACTCAAGCAATGTATAACAAAGTAGGGAAAGATTTCAATAGGAAACGGTGAGGGCGAATAGTCTTTTTTCCCTCTCCCCTCCCCCTGAAATCTCCCCCCTACACATACATACACACACTGAATAGCACCCTAATGTTCTTGTTTGAGGCTGGTTGGAGCCCAACATATATCGTAATGTAGCATGTCCCCATTAGTACAGTCAAAATAAAATGCAGTTTAAGAGATGCCATTTTTTAATGCACAAATGCAATTCTGTTGCACATTAGGAGTGATTATTCTGGATTAATGAAGTACAGTACAATATTGTGATCTTGGGTCCATGGGTTCTCAGTTCCTCAGTCAAAACAAGGTCTCAGCCTGATGCTTCAGCAAGAGAGGTCCACAAATTGTTTTGCAAATGTAACTGACACTGCTCAATTGCAAACAAAAAACAGCTAGACATGTTCTATTTAAGTTTTCTGACCATGTTCTGTTTATAAAAATGCTATCAAATCTTGATTTTGTGTGCTAAACTCTCTTATTTTTATTTAGCATGCCTTGCACTTTTTCATTGTCTTCTGAATGTTATATATCCTTAAAAGTAAATGCTAACGCACTGATCTGATGTGGCACGTAACACTATTGAACCACCTCTATCCCCCACCAAAGACTGGTCCTTTCAGATAAGACTGAATGATCTCAAGACTTGGTTTTGCTACACGCAAGTGCTGCCATCTAGTGATTAGCCTTTCATAAACCCATCCTTTGTCATACTATCATACTAGTTTATGATATAAACCAAAAGTATTGTGGTGGGGTTATTTTGGAAACATCCAACTTGGAAAAGCCCCACTAGGGTGTTATATTCCATGTGCCCGAATACATTTTTACACAGGGGAAGTGAGGCTGTATCTTTGTAGTAGAGCATGATTTGCACACAAGAAAAGCCTGCTGGATCAGGCCAATGGCCCATCTACTCCAGCATCCTGTTCCCCATAGAGGCCCAACCAGATGCCTGTAGGAAACCCACAAGCAGGATTCAAACAAAAGAGCACTCTTCCCACCTGCAGTTTCCAGCAACTGGCATTCAGAAGCATTGCTGCCTCCATGTGTGGTGGCAGAGCCTCGCCATTATGGCTAGTAGCCTTCGACAGCCCTCTCCTCCATGAATTTGTCCAATCCTCTTCTCTGTTGGTGGCGGTGGTCACTGCCTCCTGTGGGAGTGAGTTCCATAGTTTAACTATGCACAGAACATCCCAGGATCAATCCCTGGCACTTCTAAGTAGGATTGGGAAATATCTCCATGGCTGATCTGGTGGCGTAAGATAGCCTTGCTATGTTATGGGTGATATTTTATTCACTCATCCTGTCAGGTCCTTCCTCACTTGCACCTTCCATCCTCCCAAATCTGTTCTGAAGGGTTGGGGAAACCCCTAGAACTGACTGAGGGAGCACAGGAAGGAGGAGCCTTGCTGCGCTAGTGGTAATCCATGCGCTGATGGGACCCTGATTTAGCTCTACAATGGATAAAGCCACGCACAGAAATACACACACAAAATGGCAAAGTCTCCAACTATATACATTATGACATAAACCAAAGGTCACTTGGGGTTTATTTGGGGTACCTGAAGCCTCTCAAGTTCATTCATAAGACTTGGCATTTCTTGCATACACGTTCAAAAACCTATCTGTTAGAAAATAGGCACCTAATATGTGTAGTTTACTGCCTTATAGCGTTGTGGTCTACAGGGAAATCATCAGAACATTGCTACAATCCATAAGGTGCTTTCAGGAGGCAAAACCATCACAAGCTCTTGGACTAGAAAAGCTCTTGATAATTTATTGAGATACATAACACATTACTAGGGCTGATGTTAATGCTCAGGACCACATGCTCTGTCTTATCACACGTGGAGAACAAGGAATGCTGAATGCAGCAAGAATAAACTAGGACACTTTATTCCAGTTGTAGTACTCCAATAGGATGCTGGCTTCCTGACCTTGAACCCCACTCATCTTAAACCAAAAAAAGGGGGGGAGGAAGATTCAAATGATAACTTTCTAATAATGGCCTTAGCAGTGCAGGATTACTGTGTGCAATGGACAAATCTGAGTCCATTTATTCCAGTGGGGCTACTCTGTGAATGACTTGGATACAACAAATTGCTGAAAACACCTGGGGATAGATGGGTCAGCAGTCTGAGTATGGCTTATAATCTACCCTTTTTGGTTCACACCTATATGGAGTCTGGGGTATCTCAAGATTAGGAACTACACAGAGCAGCTAACGGAAGCGATCCCTTTGCTGCAGCCACAAGGGAGCTGACTGCAGAGCACCCTTTTGCTCCAGCTCTCTCACTCCCTCTACTGTTACCTGACATACTCCAGACCAGAGGTCCAGGTCTCATCAGCAATGCCTCATCATTAAGAAGTACCCATCTAGCCAAGGTCCAAGGCTACTGTGGGGTGGAGTGGGATGGGCCAAGGAAGACCCTTTGGGTGACTGAATAATAATCCTGCTGGACAGCCAAGTGCTAAGGTTTCTCTTTCCTAACAAAGGCACATGTGAATTGTAGAAAATAGAATAAAGTGAAGGGATAGGATCAAGCCAATTGCTCACGTACGTCCTGCCAGATCACCAGGCTAGTTAAGTAAAGCAGGAAGGAGCTGGACTGAAACCAAGGGAGTTTCTTGCAGGGTGCAATGAAGCCAAGAAACGAAAAACTGCAAAGGCGCTGCCCACCCTGCACCACTAGGGGTCCGCACAGAAACAGGCCCACACTTGCAATAAACCAAGTTGCTTTTATAGAAGTGAAAGCTATGCTATGAAAGAGCACTTCAGAGTCCCACCATGCTTTGCAGCCGAGCCAGAATTAGAGGGGAAATCCCGGGGCACATCCTCCTGCCCCATCCCCACACCCAGCTCAGCCGCCTTGTCTCCAAAGCACCCATTTAATCCATTAGATGAACTCAATGCCTTCATATTTGACGGAACCGATACGAGTTTCAGGCAAAAGGCAACGCCCATCCAGCATGAAGGCGGTGATGTACGTTGCCACCTGCCCAGCGTCCTCCTCAGATTTCAGTGCCACAATGATCTGGTCATCCGTGTCGGGGACAAACTTGAAGGAGGAGAAGCCGTGGGTGGGGATGACGTCGCCAACACGGCTCACAGTGATGTCGGCAAAGTCCGGTGCGGAACTAAGCAGCAGGTTGGTGCCGCAGTGCTCGTCCTCCTGCTCGTTGTAGCGCCCGTGGCTGGCGCGGCGCGGCAAAAAGAACCAGCGCTGGAGTGTCTCGCTCCAAGAGGCAGACTCGTGGATCAGGTAACCTAGGAGGGGTGGAGCAAAAGTGAATGTCAAGCAGGGATGGGGCCAGGGGCAAATACAATGAAGAAGAGTTTGGATTTGATATCCCACTTGATCACTACCCGAAGGAGTCTCAAAGCGGCTAACATTCTCCTTTCCCTTCCTCCCCCACAACAAACACTCTGTGAGGTGAGTGGAGCTGAGAGACTTCAGAGAAGTGTGACTGGCCCAAGGTCACACAGCAGTTGCATGTGGAGGAGCGGAGACGCGAACCTGGTTCACCAGATTACAAGTCTACCGCTCTTAACCACTACACCACACTGGCTCTGAAGCCACAGCAGGCAAAGGGGAAGAGAATGGGCATTGTTATTATTATTATTACTTACATTTGTATACCGCCCTTCATCTGTAGATTTCAGGGCGGTTCACAACATAAAAACGCAAGCTAAAAACATAGAACACATAATAAAAAAAACTTTTCACTACAAGCTAGCCCATAATGCTTGTGGCAGCAATACTGCATGAGTGCATCCCTATCATCAGTGATGTGAGTACCCCGAACACACTGGAAGATGGAGGGAATGAAGAACTGAGTTTGAAGTGGGCATATGAACCGGTGGTACAGAGCACATGCGTAAGTTCACAGATGCAATTTCCATCATCGCCAGTTAAGCCACCTGGGAAAGATCTCTGTCCCAGACTCTGGAGAGTTACTACCAACATTGACAGTGAGTAGGGCCAGCTGAACCAACAATCTGTCTCCACATAAAGAGATATGCTTCTGGATCTATTCACAGGAGATGAGCGAATAGCCACATCAGGCAGCAACCTGCTATAGGTGCATGATCACAGTGTTCATGAACGTGAAAATGAAGCCCTTATTGCTTTTCTCTTCCTCTCTAGGCAGACCCATATCCTGCCTCCCCAAATTCCATACCCGCTCTGACTTCCCCTCTGTCATTCACCAATCCCATCTATATGAAAAATAAACCAAAACCTAGAGTGCTCAGAAAATCCAGAAGCAGAATGATGCAGGTGCCAGCATGTTTCTTTTGAACCAGTTCTTCCAATCCAAGAACCTGCCCACTGCTCACCTGGGGGCTTAATCCCTGCCGCAGTCCTCAGTGCATTGTAATTGGCCACCCAGTTCTCGTGAGCCACGTCACCTTTGTAGCCAATGACTTTCACCCACTCGGGGTTCTCGTTCAGCACCTCCCCAGTGGTGGTCGTCCACTCCTTGCCCAGGCCTCCTACGTACAGATGCTCGTCCTTCACTGCTAGCCACTCAGCCTTAAACCCTGCGGAAAAAGAAAAGAGTTCAAGGCGTAAGACATGGTGTTAACTGCCCGGGGAGCTGATGGTTCCAGTCAAACATACACACCCCAGCTACCTGGACCCAAGCTTCCACAGCTCCCTCGTAAGGAGCAGAGAGGTGTGCGTCTATTGTAGGGAGGCAAATTCACTTCTCAGAGCTCCATTCAAAATATGGTTGAAGAGATGGAAGGGACCCTGAGGATCATCTAGCCCAGGGGTCAGCAAGGTTTACCTCGCCTGGGCCAGTTCACTCCCGCGGAGATCGCTCTGTGGGCCGGATCGCGTCTGCACATGCACAGATGCGATTTCTGGTGCCGCGGAAGCAAGTCCCCACTCCACGGGTTTAGCGTAGTGCACAGGGACTCGCCAAGCAGGCGGCTCGGTTCAGGGGTTGCTCGGGGGCAGTTTAAACAACCCCCATGGGCGGCTTGCGGCCCATGGCCTGCAGGATGCTGACCCCTGATCTAGCCCAACCCCCTGCAATGTGGGACTATGCATCTGTCCCGCACAGGGACTGAACTTTCAACCTTGGCATTATCAGCACCATGATCTAACCAAATGAGCTAATAAATGAACAACTTTTGCCTCTTAATTTAAAATGGGTCCCACAGCCCAACGGTAATAAAAAGAATGCATGCAGCCGAGCCTGGAAAGCAGGACATTGTGAGGAACTGTTGGCCACTGGGAGAAGAGGATGCTGGACTTTATAGTCCACTGGCCTCACCCAGCAGCCTCTTCTTAAGTTATAACCATGAGCCGACCATATTTGTGACCGAAGGCATGGGAATTCTGGGAATTCTGACTTCTACTGTGGCCTCAGTTATACAGTGGTACCTCAGGTTACATACGCTTCAGGTTACATATGCTTCAGGTTACAGACTCCGCTAACCCAGAAATAGTACCTCGGGTTAAGAACTTTGCTTCAGGATGAGAACAGAAATTGTGCTTTGGTGGAGCAGTGGCAGCGGGAGGCTAAAGTGGTGCTTCAGGTTAAGAACCGTTTCAGGTTAAGAAGGGACCTCTGGAACGAATTAAGTACTTAACCCGAGGTACCACTGTATTTCGGACATCGAGAAACTGGGGGATGACAGTGAGGTTGGGGGATCCAACACAAAACCTGAGCTCACCCTTGCCAACTGTACCATCCCCGTCAGACAGGATCACCCAAGGTACCACCTTGGTGCCATCGATCTGGTAGACCACACCAGTGCGATCATCCACAGCATACAGCTTGCCATTGAAGACTACCAATTCGGAGAGCTCCATGCCACGCCCCTTCTCAGCCAGGTGAGACTCCAGCGTATGGTCCTGGGTGTCCCACTCGACAGAGACATGGTCCCCACTGGCCGACAGGGTCAGGTAACCTTTCTTCAAGTAGCTGAACCAGGTATGCTCGCCGGGGCCCTTGGAGTTCGTGTCGAGGTCGGCAATGAGTCCAATGCGGTAGCGCACGCCTTCCGGGATCCGCTGGGGTGGCGACAAGGGGTAGGTGTCATTGTAGCGCCCACTGGGCAGTGCCCCGAGACGCCAGTTGTGAGCGGTGAGAGGCACCGGCCTGCTTGCCGAAGGCGAACGCTGGAAGCAGAGGAGCAGCAGGACAAGGATCAGGGCCAGGGAGGTTGCCACAATGGCCTTCCAACGCAGGCGGAAGCGGGGGTCAGCCGCTTTGGTCATGGACGCCAGCACTGGGAGTCCGCCCACACTAATCCGCAAGGGATTCAGAGAATCGTCCCATTGCAGGCGTGGGCGGGATGGGACGGGCATGAGCCTGAGGTTCCCGGGAACCTGGAAGGGAAGAAGAGGGTCAGCAGGGGGTGCAAAAGGGGATGCAGCAGGGGTGGACATGCAATCTGCCCTACCTTGTGGGGGGTGGAGGAGGGGGAGGCAGTGAGGCGGCAGCACCAAGCATACTGATTCCTATCCATGCAAGAAGGAAAAGCAAAAGGAATCAAGAAAGGGCAGAAGGTGCAGCAGCAACATCGGGGGGGGGGAGGGGGGGAGCCAGGCAACTGGGCCAGCAATTCTGCAACGGAACAGGCATGGAAGCAGCACCAACAGGGGCACTTCCAAACTGTGCACTACGAGGATTCCTGCTGGAGCAGAATTACACCAGAGACATGGGCACACTAAAAGTTGGGCTGTCAACTGATTAACCTTTTTTCCAGTTTATTAAACATAACACTTTAAAATGATTAATTACTTATTTACTCACATTATCCAAACGCCAATAAAGGTGCCTTTTTGAGTTACTGGAGGAAGTGTAAAATAGCTTGCAATCTATTATTATGGGGATTTTTGTCCTGTTCTTCTGCCAAAAATCGGATCGCAGAGCAGCTTATGAATATCAATGAGAAGACAGCCCCCACCCTCAGAATAACCATCTAAGAGACACATCGTAATAGGAAGTGGGACACAAAATGAGGAGGGAATAAAGCAAGCTCAGGCACTCATTCTCAGTTTTATTTTGCCTTTCCCTCAAGGAGCTCAAGATAGACTGTGTGTTCCCCTTGCCCTTTCATTGTCAAAACAACCATGAGACCAAGTGACTGGCCCAAGGTCAGCCAATAAGCTCTGCAGCTGAACAGGGATTTGAACCCAGATCTCCCCAGTCGAAGCACCGACACTCAAGCCATGCTTGCTCTTAATACACAAAAGAACTCCGGCTCCTTGTTAGAAGGTGGTAGAAGATGAGGCACCAGAAACAAAAAAAGCCTTGAAAGTAAACAAACAAGTGCATTCCTAAGTCGCAGAAATTGTCCTCAGCAATTAAAATTGGCCTGCACCAGTAGGTCAACTAAAGCTTTGCTAATTACCCAATTAAACTATGTAAAGTTTGTAATCCAAACAAGAAAGCACAGTGAAGCAGGCAGGGAGTTAGGGACAGATAGGAGAAGGAAGGGAGGTCACTGGGCCTTCTGAATCTAGGAAGACAAGCCACTGAGTCATGGGACAAACCAGCCCTGCCCATACTCCAAACCTCTCTCCCTTTTGACAAGGAGACTCCAAGGCTGCGATCAAGCCCTTCAGTCATCAGGCTGCTAACCGTTGGCTCTTTCACCTACCGACAATGATTCTCCCACCCCAGAAGTTTGGATTTTTACATCATTTTGAGTAGCAATTATGCCAGGGCCCTTGTGGTTTCCAGACCTTTCTGACTGTTCCCAATTCATATCTTGCTGGGAGTTCTGGGGACCAGCCGCACCTATAGCTTGCGACAGGTGGCAGAGCTCAGCTCCTCCCCAAATAGGATCCAGGAAACGTTACCAGGAAATGTCACCAGATCATCAATTGCTGACTTGCCCAACCAGTTCTGTTTAAAGACCTAACAGACTTTCCTTCCTGTTCAGCAGAACAGGACTGTGTCGTATAGCATGTCTTGGATTCTACAAACTGTTTTCCCCCTAAGCGTTATAGTGATTGCTTCCCAGCACTACTCCCAATATGAAAGGGTCTGCATACAAGGGTAGTAAAACATGCACTAGGTACAACAGCTTCATAGCTCAAAAAAAGAGGGGGGCAGAGCTATTTGTTGCAAAATGTCCGGCACATAGGTGGATGACCTCACATTCATAGCCCAGCATGGCTAGTACGACCCAGTGGTAGGGAAATGGTGCCAAAATTTTTACCAAGAGTTAGTTCCACAGTCTCTGCACCCACATCTGCCAGCCTTAGTTAACGGACCCATCTGCTTGCAAACAGCAGAAAACATTTCTACACTGATGAGCTCAGTTTGAGCGGTTGAGGTGCTGGACCAAAAGGCTTCCTAAGCAGCACCCACCACAGTAAACCCAACCAGGTTGAACTGGGCAGGTGAAATGGTACAAATGGAGTTTGACAGGAGTAGAAATAAAAGTCCTTGGGGACTGGATCCCTGGGGCAAGATGTTGCACAGAAGTAGCAGCCGCAACCCTTCTGCAAAGTCTTTCTACAAGGGTAGCAACTGCTCCATCGTTTCACAGTTTTTACACAATACCCAGGAGAATGTCACCACACCGCAAAGGTCCAGGAAAGCTATACTGTACTGCCAATGGATCTGCAAGGACGGGGTGGAGTACGTGAGGGGGGGGCGCGTATTCTAGCCACTTTGAGGAGGGGCGAGTGTGTGGCACATTCAGATGCACTAACGTACATTTAAAAGAGATCGCAGTTTGCGCAACTTAGCCCCCCACCCACCCCACCTTCTTCTCCCGCCTGAAGGGCGGGGGGCGCAATCTAAGGGCGAACTAGGAGGTCCCTTGAGCTGCATCCCTGCATCGCCTTTGGGCCTGCAGAGAAAGAGAAAAGAGGTCGCTGCCGCCCATGAAGCAAAGGGATCTGCCGGCAACGCACTTGCATCCCTAGGGATCTGGCACCCTGGAGGGATTCGCCGCAGCCCGCCCGGCTGCAACCGCGGTCGCTCCGTCGCCTGGCAATGCCCCGCCTAGACCAAGCTAAGCGGGAGGTGGGCCACTGGGGCCAATGGGGCAGCAAGCAAAAAGAGGAACGCGCCGGTAAATGCCAGCACCCCGCTTCTTACTCGACCACCCCCCTACATCGCCCCCCTCCCGCAGGAACCCAGGTGTCCGGCAAAAGATAACCCCCCCAGCCTCCGCCCCCGCCCAACCACTCACCGATCAGGCTCCTCCCCGCGCCGGGAACGACCGGAGGGAGGGAAGGCCCTCTCGCAGCACTCCCTCCCTCCTTCCCCAACTACAGGTCCCAGCGTGCATCGCGCTCGGGAAACTACTATTGGTTCCGACATCCCTTGCGATCGAGTGGGAGGGGGAAGGAGGAAAGGCGCCTTCTGGTACGGGCCCAACGCCGACGCGGGAGACTACATCTCCCAGCAACCACTGCGCGGGATATTCGAGGCCGGGGTTAGTTCAGGCTGCCATCTTCCCAAGGCTGCCAGAGAGCGTTTCGGGGCGAGGAGGCACCGGTTTGCGGCTGGGAATTGTCTTTTTTTTTCATGAGCGGGAAAAGTGACCTTTGGCAACGGCAGCGCCGCAAATCAGCTCCTACAGATAGTTAATTGGGTTCAGCGTCCTCAAAGCCATGGGGAAATGGTCACACAAATATGCTCGGAGTGATGGGCTATGGAAACAACACGTACAGAAACACATATTTCCCATAAACTTTCCTTGACACTAAGCGTTGGCTGTGTCCTTTTGGGCACCCGCTTCCCTCCTGAGTTTTGTTTTTTTTGTGTGTGTGTGTGTGTGTGTGCTGGCCAAGGAAGATGGCCACCCTTAATCCTGTTGGCCACTGATAAAGATTCCTAGCTTTGAACCCACCTCAGCTTCTGTAGTTTAACACCAGCTTGATCTGCAGGCTGTAGCAGCTGATGAAGCTTCCCTCTGTGCTCTGACTTCTGCAGAGTGTTGTTAGAAAGGGAGGGGAGCAAGCCAGGATTTTTCTTTCCCCCTAGGCACAATTCCAAAGGTCCTAGTATTCACAGTTGGGCTTGTATTACTTAACTTGCACCACCAACCATCACCATGTGGTTCAGCCTTTCCATTCACATGCACAAGTAGAATCAAGGTGAGCAGATGTGATCTGGTGAGACTCCTACTCTTTCCATAATTATGGGAAAGGGGGACAGGCACAGTATGCCGTGCCGTACTGTAGTAGTGATGAGAAAAGCTGCACTTGCTGATATTCCCTCTTCTACACATATTAAAGGCACCACATTCAGGCGTTCAAAACCTGTCATTATTTGAACCACATTGAGTAGAAAAGTGCTTGTAAGAGGGTACAAGTATAGATAGAATTTTAGAGTTTGAAGGGACCACAAGGGCTCATCCAGTCCAACCCCCTGTAAGACTGGAATCTTTTTGCCCAACATGGGGCTTGAACCCACGACCCTGAGATTAAGAGTCTTGTAGTCCTCATGGGAAAATGTGGCATGATCTCTTAAGAGTAATCAAATGAAACTTTTAACACATGGCACGATAAAAGCCTGTAATTTTATCAGGACAAGTTACTTGCTGTTTACTGTTGTAACAATTGTTTTCTCAAATTTTTTCTTCTGTACCATGAAAATAAATAAAAGCAGTATTTTATTTTTTAAAACAGTTTTGTGCTTTTCATATACAACAGTGATGAGGATCTCATATCTCATATGACTACAATAATCATAATTCCTTGAGAATATATATCTCCACTTACACCACATCATGCGTAATTTTACATACACCTATTGTTTTCCCTTGCTTATCTTTGTTCTGCAATAAAAGGCCCAACTGTTGTAACTTTTCTTCACAGGGGAGTTGCTCTAACTCCACAATCATTTGGGTTCCCCTTTTCTGAACCACTTCTCCAACCTAAAATATCTTTTTTTGGGATGAGGCAACCAGAACTGTAAACAGTCTTCTGAGCATGGTCACACCATACATTTGTATAGTGGCATTATGACATATTGACAGTTATATGTTCAGTCCCTTTCCTAAGTTGCCCTGGCTAGGAGTGAGCTGCAACCAACCACAAGACGTGCAATTATGCTGATGCTGCAACCTTTTCATAGAAAGTGTTGCCCTGTGACAATACCTGGGCGCCACTTAATAACTGTTCTGTGGCAAAAGTATCCCTTCCTTCTTATTCTGAATGTAAAAAAAAAGTTCCCTTTTCTGTACCCTTTGTTTTTAGTAAATTCTTGAATTGGAACACTTGCCTAGAAGTCCTAGCCCTAGAGCAGTAGGTCTCCATGATTGTGAAATCTGCAGTGGCTCAGAATAAAAGGACAAAGATCCCATGTTCTAAGTGACTAGAGATAACAAATCTACCCATCAACAGAGCCACCCACGACCTCACATACTGAGAGCGTAGCTACTAGAAAGGGGCTTTTCTTCATTTGGGTGGCCAGGATATTCAAGGCAAGAGGAGAAAAGGGAATCAGCAAAAGAAATAATGGGGTTAGTAGTGGGTGTTTGAAGGGATAGAGGAAAACATTGAAGTACAGTCAGATAACTGAAGTTTTCCTGCGTAAGATTAAAAGAGAGAGAGATTAGAATGAAAACAAATAAGGGCCCTTTTTAGTTTATGAATGAAATTCACCAGTGTAAAATCTTTCAGGCTGTTTGCTAGCTCTCATTAAAATTATATATTTGATATAAAACAATCTCAGTTGCACATATATATGCCTTATAGTGCAGTAAGTTGCTTGGGGGAGTAGAGAAAGAGTTCCACTTGTGAAAAAAATAACTCCCAAAAAGCAACCCTGTATCCTACTCCAGTTTGCAATGGAGGGAACAAAGCAGCATTTAGTATAGGCAACTCCCAATTTATGTACAAGTTACATTCCAAGGCAGTGTGTTTAAGTGAAAACACGCATATTTGAAACACTATTGAAAAAGCCCGCAAACATTCTGTTCTGCCCCCTTCTGCCCATTTTTGTGATGCTTTTAGGTCACTTCTGGGTTCGGTGCAATGCGCATATGCAGAGTCACACACGTATCAGATGTGCGTAAAACGGTCACTGCCTGTACTAGCAGTCAATCCCTATTCCCTTAGCTTACCTGAATCACTTCAAACGTACGTATAATAAGAACATAAGCGCCATTGTGGTGTAGTGGTTGGAACCAGGACTTGGGAGGCCAAGTTTCAAATCCCTACTTGGCCATGAAGCTTACTGGTGACCTTGGGCCTGTTACTGTCTCTCAGCCTAACCTGTCTCACAGGGTTGTTGTGGGGATTAAGTGAGGAGGAGACCCACCTTGAGCTCCTGGGCGCGCGGGGGGGGGGGGGAAGGTGCAATAAATAATAATGCAATAAATAAATGAAGTCCTGCTGAATCAGAAATGTCTTGCTCTGGGAAACCCACAAGCAGCAGCTGGTTTCACAGTGCACACTGCCTCTGATCTTACGATTTTTTTTTTCTAGTTCTAATCCCCCTTTAAAGTCATCTAAGCTAGTAGCCGACCACAACATCTTGTGGGTGCAAATTCCATAAATGACTCAGGTTGTGTGTGAAGATTAAGGAGTATATTTTATCTGCTCTGAATCTCCTGCTAATCCGTTTCCACTGGGTTCCTCAGCATAACAAGAGGCAGAAAAATAACTGATCCAGACAGAAAACTGTTATCACATACAGTGGTACCTCGGGTTAAGTACTTAATTCGTTCCGGAGGTCAGTTCTTAACCTGAAACTGTTCTTAATCTGAAGCATCACTTTAGCTAATGGGGCCTCCCGCTGCTGCCGCTCTGCCAGAGCACAATTTCTGTTCTCATTCTGAAGCAAAGTTCTTAACCCGAGGTACTATTCTGGGTTAGCGGAGTCTGTAACCTGAAGCGTATGTAACCTGAAGCGTATGTAACCCGAGGTACCACTGTAGTATAAAATTGTATCAGGGTGCAAGATGGGAAGAAACACACATAATGGGATGACAAGTGGCTCTCTTAGTTCATAAACCACACAAGTTATACATTCCTCAATTTGGACTGGGGGTTGTGCCTCTAGATTTGTGGCTAGAGCCTGGCTATACTTGGAGATCATTGATTTTGTATGTGCCTTAGCTTTGCAGATTTTACTGTGGGAAAAGCAGCTGCCCCCTTATGCAATGATTTCCTTCAGGGAATTACTAGTGGAACAGTTTCATGCTGGTATATAGATTGGTTCTGCTCAGTGATTCATACACAGTTCTGCTTTTTCTCAGCCGCTCATTATGCCTGGCTTTTCCTAACAGCCATGACCTACATATGTGAGAGGACTGGACGTTCGTTAGGCAAGGAGGTGTGCTTTTTGTATGGGTGGGTAGCAACGGCACTGGAAGATTCCTATTTGGGCAGAGCTGTGCATTGCTGGGCTGGTACCACAGTGACCAAAAGCAGCCAGGGTCTTAGAATGTGCTTGCCCAAATAATAGGGAAATTGCTCAAATTTTCTCCCCTACAAATCTTAGTGTAGCATAGAAGTAGAGGCTGCGGGGTGGGGGGGTGGGGAAATCATAGTATATATTCAATAGTAGAGCATCTAGAAGGTCTCTGGCACCCCCTGTGCAAAGGATCAGGTAGACCAGGGGGTGGTGTGGTGGTAGAATAAGAGACATTAAGCATATGTGTTTATTAAGCACTTAAATGACAGGAAATGTCACCATATGCACACATTGTATAAAGGTAAAATGCTATACTCAAAACATACTGTCCAAACCATATGAACCACTGTCTTCTTTTTCTCCAGAACCTCCTCTTCTTCACCTTCATCTTCGGGCAGGTGACGCTTTGTCACACCCTTAAAGAGAAACTACCATTAAAGTACAGTGGTACCTCGGGTTAAGAACTTAATTCATTCTGGAGGTCTGTTTTTAACCTGAAACTGTTCTTAACCTGAAGCACCACTTTAGCTAACGGGGCCTCCCACTGCTGCCACTGCGCCACCGCTGCACAATTTCTGTTCTCATCCTGAAGCAAAGTTCTTAACCTGAGGTAATATTTCTGGGTTAGCGGAGCCTGTAACCTGAAGCGTATGTAACCTGAAGCATATGTAACCCAAGGTACCACTGTACTTCCTTTTTTGTGCCTCCTAGCTACTGAACAGTGGCAGATTCATAAATGAATTGTTTCTGTACAGTAGATAATGCTGACTCCAGTGGAAAAAGGACCACTGATACAGGGTAAAAACATAAGCAAGCAGCAAAACACACTTCATCTGGTTTTCTTTTTCAGGTATCTCAAGAGAAGAGGCAAGAGACTGACAAAGTGGTAGGTAAGAGCTAAGGTTTGGTCTTCCTAAATCATATTGTAGAGAGTTTTTAACTTAACCACTAGACTGCACCTGCTCACCATTCTATGGATATCCTCCACATATTAACTGCTTGATATCTGTATTGTGACACCCAGAAGAAGCAAGGTTTTCTGAAGCAGAAAGAGGGAGCTGTGAATTGACAGCCCAAAGCACCCCAGGGTGGGAGGAGAAGAGCTCCTGTCTCTGGGGATGTGATATTGAGGGCAGCAGATCCGCTGCTTGGCAAGAGCATGTTTTGCTGGCCTCTGCTTATGCTCAACTTATAAATAAACCAAACCCTACAGAAATGCATGCCACAAGTCTCCAGCGCTCTCTCTTCCAAAGGAAGCCAAACCCAGGTAGCACAGTGGAACTGCTCACCACTTGGGGAAGCAGGGAGCACACAACAATAGAAAGGAAATGGAAAACAGACTCCCAAGGTATTGCCTGCTGTACTTTTCTGCATTTCCTCTGACCTCACTGTTTTGGAACGCATACAATGGGTGGAGGGGTGTGTGTGTGTGTGTGTGTGTGTGTGTGTGTGTGTGTGTGTGATGAAATGGACTGTAATCCATACCTTCAGAATTTTTTGCCATGTTCATATCCCACCTTTTCCTCCAAGATGGTGTACGTAGCTCTCACCTCCCCAGTTTTCTTCTCACGGCAGCCCTGTGAGGTTGCTAAGGCTGAGAGACGGTGACTGTCCCCAGGTCACCCATTGGCTTAGCGGGGCTTTGAACCCTGGTCTCCCACCTCCTAGTCTGACAGTCAAACTACAACACCACACACTGCACAGATGCATCTGCCAAAATAAATCTTCTTGTTTTTGCTTCATGAGGCAAGCGTGGCTCATGTTTGCTATAACAGAAAGGGATGCCGTTGAAGGAGTCAGAGGTGAGAATCAGCGCCAGGCTTGCATACTGCCTCCTCTTGCCAATCTGATCTCCATTGCCATGGGCAGCAGCTGTGAATTTCCCCTGCTCTCCCTCCTTCCTTCCTTGGCTCCGGACCCCAACATCTGGAGACACTTTCTGGCGGAGGAAACCTGCCTTCTCTGTCCCAGCTGTGGGTGCTGGGCACACATATGGTTAACGGCAGCTGTGCTCCCATCTGAGGGAGGAGGGCTGGCGGCGTACAGCGTCTGCCCCTTTCTTTCCCTCTTTCTCTCTCTCTCTCTTGGTTTTCCACAAAGCGTCTTGCTGCCGGGAGCCTGAGATCTGAAGGCTAGACACAGGGCTGCCAGGCTCTCCTCCTTTCTGCCCCACTAGCAAGGGGTGGCGGAAGCGTTTACTTGGAGGGGGATGCTGTAGAAGACCAGAGGCAAAGGCAAGCAGTGGCTCTGGCAGCAGCCAGTCATCCTGCCCCAAAGGTAGGTAGGTGCCCGTCAGCTGGGCAGCCCTCCAGGGCCAGGTACTTAGAAATGTGTGTGCAAAAGAGCTCAGATCTACCTGTGCAGGCTTGGCTAGGGGGAGTGGCTGGGCTTCCTGGGATCTTGCACAAGGGCCTTTTCCTTCTGAAGGCCTCAGGCTGCCGATACCTCTGTTGCTTTTTGGGTATGTGCCTGTGAGTGTGTGCAGCAGAATCTGCCCCGTGTTGGCCCCTCGCATTACAGTAGATGGGACATGGTTTTTGGCCCCTCACCAGCCCTGCTTGGCATTGCTCTAGGCAACATCCTGCACACCTCTAGATGTTAAATGGGCAGAGCCCCTTGGCGCTGCAGGCAAGCCTCTGCCTCCCTGGGCAAGTGTTGCCTTGGGACAAGCAGCCCTGGGCAGCTGTGTGATGCATCCTCGCCCTGGCCTAGGGAAGGGGAAGGCTGATTCTTGCACTGGCTGCTGTGCCTCCTGGCACGCTTGCCAACTTTCAGCTTTTGACCAAATAAAAAAATTCCTTCCTGTAGCACCTTAAAGACCAACTAAGTTAGTTCTTGGTATAAGCTTTCGTGTGCATGCACACTTCTTCAGCTTTTGAGTAACTCAGGATTACTGCGGATGGTCATGGGCCACTTTGTGGGCCCCTTCCAGGAGCACCTCTCTATTTCCAAGAGGGTTATGGTTTGGGACCTGTGAGGGGAGCCCAGAGGTTTTGGGGTCCCCCTCTGCTCTCCACGCACACCCTGCTACCCTCTTTGTGTTTGCCTGATTGGGATGGGACTCTTGAGGGTTTGGTGGTCTCTTTAATGCTGACGGAGATTTTTCCAGGATGTGACGGCTTTGCATTCCCAAGTGTTACCGGCTGCTGTATCAGGCCCTTGAGAGATGGAGAGTGGCCAGAGCGAACCGGAAAAAACAAACGCACTGCCGGAGCACACATCCCTGTATGCGCCTCTGCTCCTGTCTTTCTCCTTACAAGCCTGTGTTTGTCCAGCAATGTGTGTGCCCTGCCGCTGTCTCTGGCTTATAATGCTTGTCCTCCAAGAGATATGAACCTCCTTGCGGGCATATTATCTAGCTCCCTTTGTTGTGGGTTTCGCCTTGCGGGGCTAGAGACAGTTAGACTAAACATTCAGTTTTTAAGCCTCCAGGAAGGATCCTGTTGTTACATAATGTCTGCCAACTCTTCAGGCTTTACACATAACAAACAGGTGAGGATGACCTATTTTACCTAAGGCTCCTGGTTCTCCACATCCCAATAGCATATTGCTTTTAAAAATTCAAATGCGATCGAAACCTCACTAAATATTAAATCTGGACATGTTAGGAATATCCCATACCAGCTGAAGTCTAATCATCCACAGACTACCCGCTCAAGGTTATACAACGGCACTTCCCAAAATGGTTGTGCTCAGACTTCACTGAGGCTGTGCAGAGATTAGGGGCTTGAAATGCAGCAAGGTTGCTTCAAGTCACATTCTTACATTGCTGTACAGACCAGACAGGAGGCAGAGATGTCTTCACCGGATGCCCATTACCTGGAATTGTTTCATCATCTCAAACCCCAAATCGCTTAAGCTGCTGTCTGCGCATGTGCAGTGGCTGCCTGAAAGGTCACCACAGCTTCCCTTTTTCTAATTGGATGGCAGCTGGCTTGAGGGAAAATGCATCAAACAGAAGTATTTCTCAAGAAACTACAGCATACCTATGGAAACTGTCATGCCAAGTTTGGTGACAGTATCTCGAGAGGCGGCCAGACCTATACCGAAAAAAATGGGCAAAGTCATGCCAAGGTGATGGCATGCCATCTTGGACTGCCATCTTGATTAAGAATGGTGTCCGGTGTCAAAACACTGATGAAGACTGCTGCTCCACCTTGGGAACCCCCATGCCAGGTTTGGCAACGGTATCTCAAAAGGCATCCAAATGCATAGAGAACAAACAAATGGACAAACCATTTTCTAAACTATATAATAAATTCATGATCATTCATACTCATGATGATACTCCATGTTTAAGGATGCATGTGAACTCAGTGTAGTTGAAATTGTCCTTTTTGTCAATTGGTGCCTCTCTGAAGAGATAATAATAATAATAATAATAATAATAATAATAATAATAATAATAATAATAATAATAATTTATTATTTGTACCCCGCCCATCTGGCTGGGTTTCCCCAGCCACTCTGGGCGGCTTCCAACAAAGATGAAAGATACACTAAAATGTCACATATTAAAAACTTCCCCATCTACTTCTTCATCTGTAAACCTGTCTCCCCTTGTCTTCACCGGATGCCCATTACCTGGAATTGTTTCATCATCTCAAACCCCAAATCGCTTAAGCTGCTGTCTGCGCATGTGCAGTGGCTGCCTGAAATGTCACCACAGCTTCCCTTTTTCTAATTACCAGCAATTCTCTCAGGTTGTCTTCTTGAATTAAACCTGTTGCTTCTTCATCAAAGCAAGCAAAGGCATTCCTAATTGCATCTTCTGGATCAGTGCCATTTAATTTCTTTCAAAACATTGTGAAGTTTATTGGTCCTCGAGCCTCATTCATCATAGCATCTAGGTATTCATCAGCTGGATTCTTCCCAAGTGAAACGAGCATATCATGCGGTCTTCTTTTTCAGTGAAACCATCTCTGTTTTGATCAATCAGTTTGAATGCCTCTTTGAATTCTTGAATCTGTGGCTGATCAAACATAGCAAACACATTGGAAGTGGCATGCTGAGGGCGCTTCTTTGTAGCCTTATTCTTTGCCCTTTTGATTGACATGTTGGCTGTTGGATTCTGAGTGGCGATGGACGAGAAGCGGTTATGGGAGAAACTCCACAAGAGTCAGTTTTGAAGCCTAAAACTTAAACTAGCATGGCTTCTCTCTGCAAGGAATCTGAGAACGATAGTTCTGTGCAGGCACTAGGTTTTCAGCATCTTCCAAAAACTACAATTCCCAGAAATCCCTGGAGGAAGACAAGTGTCTCAAATCAGCATTTATCTCTAATGCAGATGCACTTCTGAATGCAGCATAAAGTTAACTACATGTGTGTTCCTTTCCTTGCAGAGTGTGGGAATGCCTGCACATCCATTTACATTATGGTTGCAGTTCAGCTGGAATACATGTGAGCTTTGGGTGTGTAACGTGGCCTGCATGACCCCTACCTGCACATGGGTTGTGTAACTGTTTCCTTTGGTCCATGTGCTCTCTTGTTCTGCCCTGCAAAAGACACACAGCTGCTTTCGTGAGAATCTTCTGGTTCTGAATTTGGGCCTGGCTGTGTAGCTCATCCTTGGATAATATTCCCAGAGGATCTTTGACCGCGGATCTTAGGAGACTTGCCCAGTTTTGCTTGGCACTGCACTGCCTTGCCTTATTAGAGGACCAGGGTGGGGCAGGCTTCCAAACTATGCACAAGCACGTGTGTTTGTGTACTCAGTTGCACTCTGCCATGGGATCACAGACTTGTCCCAGGAAGGAAACATTGGCCATTGATTATTGTTCTTCTTGTTGTTTTCAAAATACAACTTTTGGGCCCAAAGGCTGCCAAAGCGATGAACAGCTTGTTAGAACAACAAAACATACAAACCTATGTACTTTGGTGAAAATGTGCATGTTTGTTAAAGACCCAGTTTGGCAGCCCCCCATGCACATTTGTGTACACCCACACCCACCCACCCACTGGCTTGGGACCTCAATGGCTCCCCTCTGGAGGCTTCACCCAGGGCAAGAAACCCAGCTAGCTCCCCGGCCCGGTAGCTACGGTACTGACATGTCCGCTTGGTGTGGACCAAGGAGAATTAACTGCCAATCAATGGGCTCCACTTAGGTGATGAAATAGATCTTGTGCCATTATGCAAATAATTTCCTGCACAGGAAGGTCATTGCGTGTTAAATGGGTGTAGGTAGCCAGGGTGTGTCTGAAGAAAGCAGTAAACTTGAAGAAGACTGGTACGTATCTACAACTCCATATTTCTCCTTTTTGTTTGGAGACAATATAGTTGAACTTAGATCCCATTGACACAAATGACAAATCAATAGGAAATACGTGCAACTATGCAAAGTCCTCTTTGTGCGCACGAGCACACGATGGGGCTTTTTGAACACAAATGGGCTAGCTCAGCTCTATATGCTAAAGCACACAATGACCCAACCCTAAGTCCTTTGAGGTGTACATGCATAGTGTTCTTTCCATGGGGACATGAACCCTGGCCAAACAGAATTTATGCCTTTATACAGGGAGCGCAATGCATGTGCATGCATAGATGCATAGAACTCCTTTCAGACTGACGGCTGTTGTGCGCTGGCTGTGGTAGTGCCACATGTCAACCATGCACGCCATTATCTAGAGCAGCCTTTCTCAACCTGTGTCCCCCCAGATGTAGTTTAAATACAACTCCCATCACCCCGTTAGCAAGGTCAGGGATGATGGGAGTTGTAGTCCAATAACATCTTGGGGACCCACAGGCTGAGAACCGCTGATCTAGAGGGTGGGTTAGTCCATCTATGCACAAATCCCTTTGCATGCTTATACTGTATGTACTACTGTGACTTCTGGAATACCTGC
The DNA here is from genome assembly GCF_964188305.1 of Podarcis bocagei. Classification (NCBI taxonomy): domain Eukaryota; kingdom Metazoa; phylum Chordata; class Lepidosauria; order Squamata; family Lacertidae; genus Podarcis; species Podarcis bocagei. Next base: position 102,403,651 of record NC_138126.1, read on the forward strand.
TCCCTGCCTTGCAGGCTTTTTCCACCTGGCCTGGGAGGGTGGGATCGGGACTGACTCCAGCTACAAAAGCTGAGGCTGCTGAACAGGCTCTTAGGCTGGGGTGTTGTTTACATTTTTTGTTGGGATGGTTGCTGATGTTGGGGGGGGGGGTTGTACCTTTATTTTAGATACTGTGATTTATGTGGAAAATTTTCCATTTGGTTGTGTATTTTTGATGTCTTATGTACTGTTTATGACCACTTTTGTTATGTTGCTGTTATGCTTTTTTCATGTTGTAAGTCACATTGAGCCTTGTTTGAACTGTGGAAAGGCAGCATACAATAAAAGTATGGATGTATGTATGTACAACAGTGCAGTAGAGCCGATTTACCACATTTTGAAGTAAGCGATGTAAAACACATTGCCATCTAAACTGGGTCTTCCCATAAGACCTTATGAAGCAAGGGAAAGAACATGTATTACCCCCCAAAGCATGCACACGCAACAACTCCAGGGTTCAAAATGCTGCTGCGATCTCTGCCCACCACACACACACTTCCACTTGCCTGACTCTCTCTTCTCCCACAGGGCCAAAAGCAATGAAGATAACACTGACACCAAGTGCCCTTTTGCTCATCTGCCTGATAATCCAGGCGTATTGCAATGAGAAGGATGCGGAGCAGAGGCCTGGAGCAGCAACACAGCCTCCGCCACCCCAGCATCACACTTCCAGGTAGGTTGGGGCTCGCCAACATGGTATCCATGTGCGCATGTGTGCCCACAAAGGACTTCTCTAACGCCCACAGGGAGTCCTTCTTCCTTCCACTGAAATTAGGCTTGAAATCTGTATTCGGTTGCAGCCAACAGAATAGGTTGCAATATGTGTCGTCTTCTTCTTCTTTGGCGATCATTCGTAGCTGAATAAGATTGTCTTCCATGGACACGGTTTTAACAGTGATTCTGTAAGTGACTATGGAGGCCAATTCTAGATCCACACGTCCTTCCACGGTGGTGACATAGGTTTCCGACAATGTGTAGGATCATGACAATGAAAATAATAAATAAGGTTGGGGTGATAACACACTCCTGTTTATCTGATCCCACTGTGAATGGTTCACTTTGAGAGCCACTGTTATTGGCGATTGTTGCTGTCATATTATCATGGAGGAGCCGAAGGATGTTCACAAATTTATCTGGGCAGCTGATTTTCAGAAGGAATGTGTGTATGGTGTATGGTGGCCATGACAGTTTCTCTAGTTGACAAATGTGCCCATGGGCCCTAAAAGTTTGCAACCCTTAAGGAGGGTCATGCCAGTGAAACTAGCAAGCAACAGGTTTCAGGGAAAGCAACAGCTTCGCCCTTGAGCTATGGAAGATGATCCCTGCTGAGGCTCTCTCACAGGGGTTCTGATGAGAGATACAGTCTAGCTGGACAGCTGCTGAAAATAGTTATGCTTTCCGTTTAGAACTGCTGAGTGTTAAAGAAATAACTTCATGGTGTACTTCAATGCCCAATTAACTCCATTAATGTGCATCTCCAGTATGCAGTTAATACACAATTAAGTCTATCACTCTGTCCCACTTTGAATGAAGCCAGAGGCTCCTCGGTGATAAGGGCTCTGGAGGAGGTGTAAATGACTGCAAAAGGGGCCTTAATTGCTGTGTTGTAGCATAAAATTTAGATTCTTTTAACCACTGAACATTCCACCATGATTCTTTGTACTATACAGGGCCATGTTTTCTAGGTCTCCTACAAATTAGCACTGTTCCAAGGCTTCAACCAACCTTAATCTGGCCTAGTCATGGCTGGAAAGTATAAAAGTGTTGTGAGCATTCCTATTTTTCTTTTTTTGATAGGGATGGGGAGCACTCCACACAGTGAGTTTTTGCTCCCTCATCCAGTGAGTGGAAATCCCATCCATCCTTCTCAGATCTCCTGTGAACAGTCATATGCATTCTTACCTGCCACTGGATAGACAGCTGAAGAAGCATAGAGGCTGGGTGAGCCAGTGGTCCATGGTTCCAAACTGGGTGGGAGACCACGTGTTGAGATTCCTCTCTTGCAGGGGGTTGGATTAGATGACCCTCAAGGTGCCTTCCAACTCCACAATTTGACGAGTCTACAAATCTACGAACTTCACCAGCTCTGAAACACTGGCTTTATTCTGAAAGTATAATGTACTGTTGTTTTAAAATTTGTGGTGCCCCCCCCCCGTTTGTTTGTTAAATACATGGTTTAAAATAAATAAAAAAATAAATCCTGGCTTAAAAGCCTGTGAGCAATGTTTGCATACTCACACCCTGTTTCCCTCCCTCCCACTCCCCTGCTGAGACTGCAAATCATCTCTCTCCGTTTAGGATTTCAGACAGAAGTCTCCTTAGGAATTATGGGGCCCCTTTGTAGAAGAGAGGGGGAAAGCACCACCGTGAAAGAGCTCTCCCAACCTAAACCCCTCTTCCCTCATTGGTGCAGTGTAGTCACTGAGGCTAGAAAACTGTGTCAGCAGCAGCTAGTTCCCTGCAGCAAAAGCGGGGCTTTTGTCCAGTCTCTTGGCTAGATCTAGATGCTGTTCCTGAAAGAAGCAAAATTCCCGTAACGATAAAAATTTGGCACAAGCCAGGAACTATGCCGCACATCGTGAGAAAGTAAGGTACCGCACTGATTTAATGTGTGCAGTTGGACGGCATGTTTGGCACATGCATAACTGAATTGACTGGCATCACCCCAGTGCTGATGTGTGCAGGCTGAGTTCAAGTGTCAGAGTACCTGCCACAAATTTCCCATGATTTCTTAACCACTTTATCTTAAAGGGTTATGCTGTTCTTGAGCTCTCTTTCCTCAGTCTGGCCAGCTTATTCTCTTTCCAAGTTTCCACTGCACCTCTACCGCAGACTTCTGCTCATCCACATTTGACGCAGCTGGGGTATGAACTGGGAGAAACTCAGCCGCAAGATGATGGATTCTGTTCTGAAATGAGGGTGGTGGTGGAATGACCCAGCTTTAAGGCCTGTATTTGCCTTTTGAGGCGATCTGGGTACTGCTTTTAAAAAACGTGTCACTCTGGACATGTGGAGTAAATTTATTCAGGTTTCTCTCCCATTCCCTCGGAGACTCTGGATCTCTAAAGGAACTGAGTGGATGTGTGTGTGTTTTGCTAAACCTACTGCATATGAACATAGAACGCCTCTTCGATCTCCATATAACTGCCTATCCAGATAGCAAACATTTGCTGAATGTACCGGTATTTGGGTTGCAACTACTTTCACACAATGTTTTTTGTTGTTTTTTTAATGTAAGGAAAGGTAAAGGGACCCCTGACCATTAGGTCCAGTCGTGGCCGACTCTGGGGTTGCGGCGCTCATCTCACTTTATTGGCCAAGGGAGCCGGTGTACAGCTTCCAGGTCATGTGGCCAGCATGACTAAGCCACTTCTGGCGAACCAGAGCAGTGCACGGAAACGCCATTTACCTTCCCGCCGGAGTGGTACCTATTTATCTACTTGCACTTTGATGTGCTTTCGAACTGCTAGGTTGGCAGGAGCAGGGACCGAGCAATGGGAGCTCACCCCGTCACAGGGATTCGAACCGCTGACGTTCTGATCGGCAAGTCCTAGGCTCTGTGATTTAACCCACAGCTCCATCTGTGTCCCAATGTAAGGAAACTTATGGTCAATTTACTAACATACCCTGCTCTGAAGTCAGTGCTGGACACAACGTGGCATGAGAAGAAGTGTGTTTCAAGCACCCCAGTTTTCTCCTACGAAATGTTTTGAGAGTATGCTGTTGCCTCTTTCCCTTTCTGTGTTTCCAGATCTGGACTCCTCAATCAGGCACCATTGCTAACTCCGTTAGGGGCAAATCCAGCCTAGTTGGCCATTGTTGTTAGGCAACCATATGGCATCCTTGCCCAGATTATCCTGGAAACGGTTAGCGTTGGAAGAGTGTGTCAGCACTACAAGCCAATTCCTTCTTGGGGCAAAAGGAGATGCCACCCAGGCTAGGGCTGGAATTGAGATTGAGGTAGTGGCAGACAGTGGGAAAAGGGAAGCATGGTGGCTTTCAGCTCCTATTGCAAATTTGGGACATATGTCCCCGTCAACCCGAGTGAAAAACCTAGTCCTGAACAAGGAGCCTGGGAGAGTGGAGCAACTGGGGAGAAACTAGTTTATTTAGGGGCTGCAATAAACATGTCCCATCTCAGTGACCCGGCTCTCAGTAATTCACATCAGCAACATTTACTCTTTCTTCCATGTATTTTTAGTGATGCTATGACATTAAGGAAAAGGATAGGGCTGTGGTCACAAAACAAGGGCCTTTTCCCGAGATCTCTCCCAGGGGAGTCACCATGTTCCCTTTCCCCCTTTTCCCTGGCCCTGTGACTTAGCCTGCCTGTGCTGTTTCTGCCTCCCAGGCCCGAGAATCACCATGAGAAATACAGCAAGCGGCCCAGAGGGTCAGAATGCGTGCGATGCTGTGATCCTCCTGACCGCATTTCAGCATACCCCATGTACCAGCCCATGCCTCAGATCAACGTTACCATCCTGAAAGGTAAGGGACACCAACTCTACCCCAGGATGCTGCATTCAGATGCCAAGCCTTTGCTCGGTAGCATCCCACACATTAGGAGACAGTCAATGGTCCTCTTCGGGTGTTCAAAAATCACGAGGCACAAATTGGGGATGGATGGATTGGGCATGCCTGCTCTACTTCTGACAGGAAGGTCTGAAGAGGATTCTAAGTAAACTTGGTTGAATGTGCTTTGAAGCCCCAGAGCTTCCAATCAAGGGGAGCTTTCTAAGCGCATCTGGCCAAATGCACTTAGACGTTTCCTCCAAACCTTCCAGCTCAGGGTAAGAGTGGGCACACACCATAAGCCCAAGAACAGATGCTCCCATCCTGTGTCCGAACATAGCCATAGTATCTCCTGCCAGTTCCTTCTCTGGGTCCCATTCCTATTACTGCAGATGCGGGAGAGAGCCGGGAGAGGAACAGGCAGAGGAAGCTGCAGCTGCCATGTTGCCTGATGAAACACAGAACTTCAAGGCACATGGTGGATCTCCAGGCTGTGCCCTGGCAGCCATCTGTTCCGCGTAGGGGCAGGATCACAGCATTCTCCATTGGTCTCTTATCTGGCCTGTTCTCAGAAATGCCCTCTGGCCTAAGCAAAACCATATGCATGGAGCAGGCAGTTTAGAGCTGCCGTGGAGTGGAGTTCCAAAAGCTGCAGCGAGTTTGATTTTTCAGTGTCCTCAGGCTCTGGTTATAAGGGGTGGGGCGGTTGTCTTTGGATGAAATGTTGGGTTCTTTAGATTCCAGAGGGGCCGGTTGGGAAGAAACTGTATAAGCTAAATAAATTTCCTGGCCTGGAGGAGCTGTTATCATAATTTTATCCAAGCTCTTTTCTTAAAGAAGGCCAAGTGACACCACCAAATTAGTCTTGAGTCAAGCCCAGGACTCCAGAGGTTGCGTTAGGACATGGCCTGATTTCCCGGGAAGAATATGAAAGATGGAGAAATTGTGTCATCAGAGGCTGAACCTCTGTTGCTGAACCTCTACCCTCCCAATACATTTTAGACATGGCTGTAGCTGAGTGTGTGTGTGTGTGTGTAACATGCATATTTGACAATATTTAAGACCTAGAGGAGGTAGATTTATGTTCTTACCCACAGCTAAGGTTCCGATTCCTTAATTAACTTAATTAAAAAAAACAATTTTATTGACTCATAATTAAATCAATAGAATTAATTAAGACATTTCAATATTTCACTTCACTCCAATTACATTCTTGTCTCATACATTTTGCAAAGGAGAAACCTCCGATTTTGCCTGCAGATATGCTTCTGGTAAAATTAAATTCCATTTAATACAGAAGAAGATTTGCCAAGCGATAAGTTTTCGAGATGGGCAGACACCAATCTAGTGCCTACCCTGGCAGCAAGGAGAATTTCCCTACACATTTGGACCCACTCTGAAAACTGGGGAACTGAGGGCATCATTTGTGGTAAAATTCTCCTCACCACAAGGGTGGACATGATATACCACTGCATAAGCACAATGCATTTAGCGCATTTAGACTAGATGACCCTTGGGGTCCTTTCTAACTTTACATTTCTATCATTCTATGCTCCCCACCAAGAATCATGGAAACCGTAGTTTGTTACGGGTGTTGGGAATTGTAGCTCTGTGAGGAGAACTACAGTTCCCTGGCTTCTTTGGTGGAGGGAGTGTAATGTGCTTTAAATGTGAGATTATGATGTTTATGCAGCCAACAAGTGTTCTGTTTTGACTGGACCATTCCCCTTCTAGATTTCTCTCCCAAGCGTGGGTGGAATGATTATTCTATTTATTTGTACATTATATAAAAATGCATAAGTTGCTCCCTGGCCTGCCCATTGGATTGAATGTGGAGGCCAAGGTTGCCTACGTTGAAATGATGCTCATCTATGATCTCTTCACTACTCAGGTGAGAAAGGGGACCGTGGTGAACGTGGCCCCCAAGGGAAGCTGGGCAAGGCTGGTTCTACGGGAAGCAGGGGCCAGGTGGGCCTCAAGGGGCAGAAGGGGAACATAGGGGCCCCGGGGGAGCGGGCCAAGACCAACTATGCTGCCTTTTCAGTGGGCCGAAGAAAACCCTTGCACAGCAACGACTACTACCAGACTCTTGTCTTTGACACCGAGTACGTGAACCTCTATGGACACTTCAACATGTTCATGGGCAAGTTCTACTGCTATGTGCCCGGCATCTACTTCTTCAGTCTCAATGTGCACACCTGGAACCAGAAGGAAACCTACCTGCACATAATGCACAATGGGGCTGAGGCGGCCATCTTGTACGCCCAGGCCAGCGACCGAAGCATCATGCAGAGCCAGAGCCTCATGCTGGAGCTGCAGGACCAGGATGAAATCTGGGTGAGGCTCTTCAAGGGTGAGCGCGACAATGCAGTCTTCAGCGATGAATACGATACATACGTTATTTTCAGCGGGTACTTAATCAAACCCAACTCTGAGCCTTGAATCTGCTGACAGATGGACAAAATACGGCCAATAACGTCACCTGGCTCTAACCTTGTAGTGTTTCTCTACTTGCTGATTTCTAACCCTACTTATCTGCCATAACCCAGCCTTGACCTCTGATATGACCATTATCCTCATCAAACAATCACACCACTTTCCCTGGACAAGGTTTTTCCCCTGCTTCAAACCTCTGGTCCTTCTCTCTTCCCTCTGCCCGCAAGTCTTAAGCCTTAAGTTGGCGTCAATATTCCCAGTCAGATCGTCACACTAATCTAACTTCTGCTCTTATGGGACTGACTACCCATGCACAATCATTCCCTCTGCTCTAAGACTGGGACTCACACCCTCCTAGATAATAATGACACTTCTTCTATGCAAGTGTCCTTAGACTGATTTTCTTATTTTATTCTTGCTTTGCCATTCTCAGCCTTTGAAAACACATGTCCTGCTAGAATCCTCCCTTGCCCCCCCACAAAATATTTAAAACAGGATTGCACAATTTCTGTTCACGCTGACCTCAAGGCTTGGTCCTTTCTGTACTGTGCTCATTATCAAGAGGAATTAAAATTTAAAAAAGAAAGAAGGGGAAACAAACAGCAGTAATATGCAGATAATATGAATAATACCAGTAGAACACAGTTCCCATTGTAGATACAGTGACTATCAGAAGAGGAATGTTAAACATATAAGATGATAGAAGCCTTCCAGATGCCCAAGGAGGTATCCACATTGAATTGGTGCTTATATGAAATAACCAGGGCAGTGAAGACCTCAGACCACTGTGCAATAGACAGCATGTATTTATCCTTCCGGACTTAAAACAAAACCCACTTTTGTTGCCTGGTTCAGTCATTCTTAGGAAGATAGGAATCTCTCTTATAAGAAGTCAGACAACTGGTCAGTCTAGTTCATTGCTACCTACACTGACTGGAAGCAGCTCTCCAGGGTTTCAGGAAGACATCTCTCCACGACCTTCCCAGAGATGCTTGAGACTGAACCTGGGATCTGCAAGCAAAGCAGCTGCTCCAGCACTGGATCTCACTGCTAGACCCCAGCTGGGCAAGGACCTTCTCCATTGTGGGGAAACCTCTGGTCTGTGGGCCCAGAATCTCAGAACTGTAGAGTTGGGACCATGAGGAACATCTAGTCCCAACCCCACGCAATGCAGGAATCTTCTGGCCCTGAGATTAAGTGTCTCAAGCTCTGCCAACTGAACTATCCCCAATGAGTTGTTCTGAATGGGCCACAAGGCTGTTTATTGACAAACCATTTTTTAAAATTATTTTTGATGTCACCTGTTAATCAGGCCCCTTTTATTTGCTGTCAGTTTCATTTCAGATTTTAAGTCTCAAGAGTTTTCAGCAATGAAATTGTGCCTCCTTCCATGCCCAAGAACAGCTTCCTCCTCCTGGACCTTATCAGTATTCTTAACCTGCTCTCTCCTTCCACCTCCTCCCTTGTTATCTGTAAATACCTCCTTCTCTAACCTTGGCAAATATTCTTCTCTTTACTCAGCGTGACACACATTAGTGCCTGAACGCCCAGCCCTATTCACTGAGCCAGTTTGAAATACATGGTGTGGTTTGCTGCAAAGGGCACTCACCCTTTTCTTCCTGGAAATATGGGAGCAGGAGGTGCCAATCCATTCAGATGCTTCCTGTCTATACATTTGCCCATTTCTGGACTGCATTCTGCAAACAGCTTAGCACCAAGGCAGCAGTATTTCACCAAGTTCTATCTTCCATACCCCAAGCTGCCGTCCCAGTTCCTTGGCATGAGGTTAGCCATACACCATGAGTGAAGTGAGCAGAGTTCAATGGTTTACTGAACAAGGCTCTGTTGGTATCCAAGCCTCCCTGCTGGACAGGGAAGGCCTGCAATGTCTGGCCTGCCTCCACTGCCAGCATCCTTGTTCCAGGCAGGCACAGTAAAATAAGAAACCTGTCCCTGTAGAACAAAACAGGGACAAAGCTATACAATTGTTTAGCATTGAGCACCATAGGGTCCTGTTAGCCGTGCATTTATTTTTGAGGAGTCTTTCCAAGCTGAACAAATCCTCCTGTTCCTGCTGCATTCTACTGCCACCAAACACTCCTGTGAGCAGTTGGGCATGAGCACATCTTTCATAGTGATGTGAAGGTCCGTGGGGGGGGGGGCAAAATGGAAAACTGCAACAGCAAACAGGTTTCCCACCAATCCTCTATATATGTACACACACCTGTCCACATCAGGACCTGGAGAGGGCATTAGAGGGCTTGACCCCTTTACCCACTGCAGCAGACCCAATCCAGATCAGGGTCCCTGTTGCTATTTGCATTGGAAGGGAAACTTCCATGGATTCAAAACGGTGAAAACAATTGGAGTTTCCATTTCTGGCAGCCCCCATCATTTTTGTTGGGCCTGACAGGAAGCTGCTATGCCCTGCAGGCACCCAGACCCAGAGTCTCTTGGCTAGCTCTGCTGGTTAGGCCTTCGACTTGGGGGATGTGTGTTTTACGCCATGTTTTACATTTTTGCGCCATGGAATTCACTAATTCTGCTTTTGCATTAAACCTACAGAAGCAATTAGAACAACTAAGCAATACCCTGGCAAACCTTCCCTTTCAACTCTGCTCTTTCTCACGTACAGGAATTAAGCTTCCATTTTTACACAAGCACTCCACAACTCCTGGAAGGGCTGGTACCTTGTACCACAAAGGTATGGTTTTGCATATGAGGAAAGAGGCCCCAAGGGTTTTAGATTGTTTCCCTAGTGAGCCTGTGACTCATAAATTTAAAGCACATACCCCCCCAAACAATCATAGGAACTTAGTTTCCCCCCTCAGCACTATAATTCCCAGCACCAAACTACAATTCCCAGAACTCTTTGGTTGAGGAAATGTGCTTTAAATGTATGGTGTGTACGCAGGCCTGCTGAGAACCACAGTTCCAAATGAATAAAAATCACAACGATTCTGTTGTGAAATTCTCACGCTAATTTCTTTTTGTTTTTGGTGCTCTTAAAACATGTGCAAGGAAGGTGTCCTCAGAACATTGTCAACATTGAATGCGTATCTTTGTAATTTGGTAGCGTTAACTTCAGTATTTCTCTGGCACAAGAATTTGGACCTCCCAACTCACCCCTGTCTCCTCCATGCCTCGGCCTAGCCCTTGTTCAAACCAAACACACTGTCCAGAACACCCCTGCTGAACATGTGTGTGGTGAGGTCACATTCTTAGGGAATGGGAGTGGGGAGGCCAGGAGAGAGAGATGGGGAAGGAACTGGCCACCAAGCGGATGTGCTAATACTATTATTGGCAGAAGTGCTGTGGAACCAGGAAAGGATGAAGTCACTTGCTTAGCAGCCAAGGGAAACATTCTGAGGGACAGGCCTTCATGGTCAGCTTCTGAGTCCCATGCCCAGAGTGACACCTGTTAACAAAGCGCAGAGCTCACCCAGAATACCGTGCTATTTCTGAGGGACAGCCTGGCTTTGCCATCATGGGCAGACAGCTTTGCTGACGAGTCTAGTGACAGCGTAACACACAGTTCACGCACAGTGTACCTTTTCTCAGTAGCTTCTCTACTGAACAAAACAGGCTTGGCAAATGCTTATTTTGAGCCAGAACTCACCTAGGAACAGGATATTTTCATATCACTCATTAGTTGGGATTTGTTTTTCTCTGCAACCGTAGATAACCTGAAGGGAATAATACTTCTGAGCAGGCTCAGAGTGCATACTCCTCTTAAGTCACCACAGCCAGCCTCCATAATTTTGGAAACCTGTGAAGTGCTTAGACTTAGTCAATCAGAGCTATGTCCCAGAGTGCCACTTTCCGCAAATTAAGCTTGGTAGCATTTCCCCCACCCCCCAACTTCTGCCTTCTCCTCTGAGAGCCGGTTGCGACAGCTTGGGCTGTGTTGTGACAGCTTGGGCTGTGGCTTTATGTTTTTCATGCTATCCCCTAACTCTGTGAATGCTACCAGACTGCACCCTGGACACCATATAGACAACGTCAATAGCATCATGGCAGGGATAAGCACTGCTTTGACTTCCCAGCTGTTTGTGCTGCATCCTCAGCTAGGAACACCTTTGTAATCTTGTTCTGCCTGCCTTCAAAATAGCTCCCACTTAAGACCTAAATGTTAATGATCCCATTGGTAGCCATCAATTTAATCAAAGACCAATGGTTAACAATATGTATACACCCCTCCCAGAGAAGCCATGGATCCAAAATAAAAAAGGAACAAGCAAACAAGTAGAAGCTGTATATATTTTGCCCCTTTCTTCCTCTATTGTGATAAATGGTTGAACAATAAACATATCTATCTGTCTGTCTATCTGTCTTACATCCAGCTCCGCGAGGGGGAAAGAGCCATTTTATAGCACATATGCAGAGGCTGCATTTCAGAGTGGCTACTTGGAGCGTTTCAATTACCTGCTGCCCTTGCTGCTATTTTTTAAATGCCGCTCTGCTAAATCCTTGTCCTGCATGGTGTGAGAGTCCTCCCAGATCTACAAATGAGCACAAGTTCCATTGTCCCCAGGAGATGCCATGTCTTGTTTCATGCTTTGCCTGCTAGCAGATGGTGGCTTCAGAAAACGTGCAGTTGAAAGTTACATGAAAGTAGTTATCTGCTTCCATAAGGTGCTTTGCCTACCCAGGTGCACGCAGGTATAAGGGAGAGCGGAAAGCATGATGATGTCCATCACGTTGAGTACATCTTGAGAACTCACTGCAAATAATAGCTTCTAGGCACGTCTACACGGCATAAAACAGATCTCCGTGCAGGTTTTATGTACGACAGTGTGCTCTGGGCTTACATCTTTTTGTATACCAGTACAGTGTTGCCTCGCAAGACGAAATTAATTCGTTCCGCGAGTTTTTTCGTCTAGCGAATTTTTTGTCTTGCGAAGCACGGTGTCGGAAAAGTTTTGGAAAAGCTTCTAAAATCGCCAAAAACCTCAAAAAAGGCTACCACACCGCGTTTTATGAGTTGCTCCTCGAAGTCAAGTCGCAACTGTATTAACGGTGTTAAGAAAAAGGAAACAAACTTGCAAAAAATGCAAGACGTTTTCGTCTTGCGAAGCAAGCCCATAGGGAAATTCGTCTTGCGAGCAGCTCAAAAACCGCAAAACCCTTTCGTCTAGCGAGTTTTTCGTCTTGCGAGGCATTCGTCTTGCGGGGCACCACTGTATAGGGAACGTGTGGGATGCGGGTGGCGCTGTGGGTTAAACCACAGAGCCTAGGACTTGCTGATCAGAAGGTCAGCGGTTCGAATCCCCACAACGGGGTGAGCTCCCGTTGCTTGGTCCCTGCTCCTGCCAACCTAGCAGTTCGAAAGCACGTCAAAGTGCAAGTTGATAAATAGGTACCGCTCTGGCGGGAAGGTAAACGGTGTTTCCGTGTGCTGCTCTGGTTCGCCAGAAGCAGCTTAGTCATGCTGGCCACATGACCCGGAAGCTGTACGCCGGCTCCCTCGGCCAATAAAGCGAGATGAGCGCCACAACCCCAGAGTCGGTCACGACTGGACCTAATGGTTAGTGCTCCCTTTACCTTTATAGGGAACGTGACATGTGAGAAAAAGCACGAATGTCTGAAGCAACAGCTATGTGACCATCTCTTCTAATTAAAGCAGCTCGTTAGCCATTGAGGACTGCTTCAGGGATCATTCTTGGCACTTCTTCAGTCTTATGTAGTATTTTACAGGTCAGTAACCCCAGAAAAAGGAAGCTCTCTTTACTGTAAACATGTAATACCTATCCAAAAAAAGCAACAGGCCATAATTTTCATTATTTAAATGTAATGCAGCCAAGTTTTTAAAATGTATTTTCAAAAGGGAAATCTGCTAATTAACAAAGTACAAGCAGAATGCAGATTAGCTAGGGCTTGAATTTCAAGGGGCTGAAGAGGATGTTGTTATCTCCTAAGGCAACCAACCACAAGTGTAACGCAACCCAAGCTGTTAGGACACACACAGAGTTATGGTATTTGCCTCCAGGTCATATTTGACCGTGTTTAGTTTTCCTATAAAGACCTTCTTTCAACTTCCTCCACCCTGAAAGGAAGTCTCCATGGAGACTAATAAAAAATAAATAAGCTTCCCTCTGGGAACCATTGTTTGCATTTAAAGAGACCAGCAAACTCACATCAAGGCCTCCTCTTGAAAATAGAAAATATTTGTGAATCCAAAAGGGTGGGTGGGGGAATGGTGCTTTGAAAACCCCAATCCAAATAGCAGGGGGCTTCCAGCAGGAGACACAAGCACTTGAATATTCCAAGGCCTGGGGCCAAACTCTGCAGGAAACTATAGCATGTGAAGGGGCCGCTTGAATGCATATCCCTAAAATGAATTTAAGGGAAGATCCCATCAGATTTTTAGAGGTTGCTCCACATTATTATTATTATTATTATTAGGGTTTATATACTGCCCTATATACAGAAAAGATCAGGGCGGTTCGCAGGGCGGCTTTATAAAGTGACACCATCTATGAGCTGGATCAAAACATATATATGAAGTTGCAATCTGTATGATTTAATGTGTGGGATGGGTATTGTGAAAGTACTTTTGTAATGCCAGGAAATATAATGCTATGACGCACAGTTCAAAGGAACTCTGTAAGCTCAAATCTTACTGTATTAAGAGGTCACATTATGATTTTATTTTATTTTTAAGAAGAACTAGGATGAGGGCATATCCTGTATATTTTAAAGAACTACAGAGGAATATTTAAAATCAAGCATCCACACATTCAATATACTGGGTGAGGGGGTAACAGAGAGCTATCTACTTGGTTTGAACTAGCTAAAAATGGTGGATCATATTAATTTCCTGTGATAATAGTGTGAGAGATGATGTAGTAGCTCAGATCTTTAGCTTTGTGGATAAACAGAATTCGGTTAAGGATGTGGAATAAAGTAAAACAGCATCTCATATGTCCATAGACTGGCCTTGCCATGTAAAGTCTCTGGGAGCAAGTGACAGGCAGGTGAGCTGCCGGACAAGATTAAAAGATTATTTTGTTCACAAATTGCCCAATGTTAGAAGTTCAGGCCCTCCAAGTGTCCCTATTTTCCAGGGACAGCCCTGGATTTACAGAAGCTGAAATTGATCCTGGAGTGCCCTGCTTTTCCTTAGGATGCCTCTATTTTCATCAGAGACATTTCGGAGGGTATGGAGTTGTGCAACAACTGAGCCAAGGAAAGAAGTAACCGAGCCAAGGAAAGAAGCCCTTTATAGGGATTTTTTTTTTTGAAAAAAACCCTGTTTAATCTTTTATTATGTTTTTATATATGTTGGAAGCCGCCCAGAGTGGCTGAGGCAACCAAGTCAGATGGGTGGGGTATAAATAATGAAATTATGATGGTGATGATTGAATAGGACGTCCCTATTTTCATCGGAGAAATGTTGAAGGGCATCGGGTGCAAAATGGGAGATAGAAAGATGTAATAATGATAATAATTTTATTATTTATATGCTACCCATCTAACCTACACGGCATGAAGAAAGATAATGTATCTCGCAGAAGCCCAAATCTAAAGAGCAGGATCAATAACAAGATGGGTGGAGCGGTTCCCAACTGGAAGTTCTCCCTCAGCCATCAGAGTTGTCTTGGACTGGCCCTTCCCAATGGCTCTGTGGCTCGTTACTAGTCCTGGCAGGCATAGGTACCAACTCTCTGGGTGCCCGGGCACCCACAAAATTCCCCATGAAGGGACTGGACACCCACAAATTTTGGTGCCAGGGCCATGCACACTACATGGCACTCACAGCCCCGGGCACCCATGGTTGCAGGGCCAAGCTGGCATTCCTGCTGGTAGGTCAATGAATTTCTCTCTATCAGCCCCCCTTCCCCTTGCACCATGGGGCAATCAGCAGCCCATGTAGTTAGTTCCTAGGTAGGGAGTGGCATAGCCCAAGGTGGCGTTTCAGGGTGACATGAGTAAGAGCTGCTGGTAAAACAGCTGTGACAACTCAGGCATTCTTTATGGCCTTTGCTGTCTTCGTTCCTCCTATACAGCCAATATCTGTTTCTCACATGTAGAGAGTTTTTTCCTCCAACATCTCTCCTCTACCCTTCCGTGACAGAAAGGCAACGAGGTTCTGCTTTTCTCTTAATTAAATTGGCTGCTGCTATCAGCGGGGTTTGTTAAGGGTGCAGTGCTGGTTGATACAGGTTTCTATTTTTTATTATTATTTAAAAAAAATACATAAAATCGCTTGCCAAAACACACCTTTCCCATCGCTTGCTTAATTTCATTTTCCTCCCCACAGGACATTTCACAGAAGCAACAACAGCCCCAAACTCTAATAGCCTGGGCTGTCTTGTTCTCAAACCCTTCCAGCTGGAATGTACTGTCTGTATCTTCCAAAAAAGAAATGAAGAGTAAAAACAAAAAACAAATGAAAACCTCACCGTTCTAATGAAATGTCCAAAGATATATGAGAAATTAAGCAAGCAGTTATGGGAAAGGTACACTGGTTTTATAATATATTTTACAGTTTGTATTAGTGTTGCAAAAAGAAAAGGGGTGAAAAGGACAAATGAGGGTAAAATCGGCAGGCAGAAATTTTTATGTATAAGCGCACATTTGAAATAATTACTATAACTTAAGGAGAAATACAGGACATCTCACCATAGTGGGGAAGACCCCCAGCTGGCTTGTGCCATACTGCTGACCAGGAACTGAGATCTGTTGATGGGCAACTTCAGGGCTCCTGCTCTTCCTTCTTAAAGGTAAAGGGATCCCTGACCATTAGGTCCAGTCGTGGCCGACTCTGGGGTTGCGGTGCTCATCTCACTTTATTGGCTGAGGGAGCTGGTGTCATGTGGCCAGCATGACTAAGCCACTTCTGGCGAACCAGAGCAGCGCACGGAAACGCTGTTTACCTTCCTGCTGGAGCGGTACCTATTTATCTACTTGCACTTTGACATGCTTTCGAACTGCTAGGTTGGCAGGAGCAGGGACCGAGCAATGGGAGCTCACCTCGTTGCGGGGATTCGAACCACCAACCTTCTGATCGGCAAGCCCTAGGCTCTGTGGTTTAACCCACAGCACCACCCGCGTCTTTCTTCTTACAGTTCTTTAAATCAGACTCAGGTTGGCTGGCCCGCTTCTAGGGGACTGTTCTCTGTCAATCCTTCAAAAGAGAGGACTAGCCTATGTAAAACAGGACACCTGACCACCCCAATTCATACTTACCTTGTTTTTTCCAGAAGAAACGCCCGAAGTGGTGAACACCGGAGGTATAAAACACACAAGAGTCAAAAGAAGCCTCACTTATTCCAAAGACGTTTTGGCACCTGAAATGGAAAATCGAAACACTACCTCTCAAAAGTAAAAACACAATAATTCATCAAGGAGCTGCAACCTAGCCAGGTTTTAATAGTACTTTAAATCTGCTGCCCATGAAATCTGTTAGGGGAGTGAGGTGTGTGTGTGTGAGGAAGGTCTGTGTATGGATTATGTTCAAGATCCACCAATAGCGATTGCTGGCTGAACCTGAGTTAACGCAGATACAACTCTTTTTAGCAGTACTGACTCCTGACTGCAGCATTTACGTTTGGATCCAAACGTAGCTGTGTCTTGGACCTAAAAGCGTTATGGCAGACTTTTAAAATCCAATTAGCATTTCAACTCTTGAGTTTAGGGGGCTTGCTAAGCTTCCTCTTCATTTTGTTATTTTGGCCCTGGCGAACCAAGATCTCAAACTAGCTTCATCATCCACTTTCCAGTGTCTTAATAGAAGCCCTTCTCTAAAACCACATTTGCAACACTGGATTATTTTTGTACTGCTTCTCAAATTAGGTGTAACATAGAATCATAGAGTTGGAAGAGACCACAAGGGCCATCGAGTCCAACCCCCTGCCAAGCAGGAAACACCATCAGAGCACTCCTGACATATGGTTGTCAAGCCTCTGCTTAAAGACCTCCAAAGTAGGAGACTCCACCACACTCCTTGGCAGCAAATTCCACTGTCGAACAGCTCTTACTGTCAGGAAGTTCTTCCTAATGTTTAGGTGGAATCTTCTTTCTTGTAGTTTGGATCCATTGCTCCGTGTCCGCTTCTCTGGAGCAGCAGAAAACAACCTTTCTCTGTGCCTTTTGGTGCTCTTTATTGGCGTGCCTTTTTGTGCTCTTTATTGGGAATAATAATAATAATAATAATAATAATAATAATAATAATAATTTATTATTTATACCCCGCCCATCTGGCTGGGCTTCCCCAGCCACTCTGGGCGGCTTCCAAAAGAATATTAAAATACTATAATACATCAAACATTAAAAGCTTCCTGAAACAGGACTGCCTTCAGATGTCTTCTAAAAGCCTGGTAGTTGTTGTTCTCTTTGACATCTGGTGGGAGGGTGTTCCACAGGGAAGGCGCCACTACCGAGAAGACCCTCTGCCTGGTTCCCTGTAACTTGGCTTCTCGCAGTGAGGGAACTGCCAGAAGGCCCTCGGTGCTGGACCTCAGTGTCCAGGTAGAACGATGGGGGTGGAGACGCTCCTTCAGATATACTGGACCAAGGCCGTTTAGGGCTTTAAAGGTCAGCACCAACACTTTGAATTGTGTTTATGGGCTAATAGCCGTAAATAAATAAATAAATAAATAAACTTTGAATTGTGCTCGGAAACGTACTGGGAGCCAATGTAGGTCTTTCAAGACCGGTGTTATGTGGTCTCTGCGGCCGCTCCCAGTCACCAGTCTAGCTGCCGCGTTCTGGATTAGTTGTAGTTTCCGGGTCACCTTCAAAGGTAGCCCCACATAGAGCGCATTGCAGTAATCCAAGCGGGAGATAACCAGAGCATGCACCACTCTGGCGAGGCAGTCCGCAGGCAGATAGGATCTCAGCCTACGTACCAGATGGAGCTGGTAAACAGCTGCCCTGGATACAGATTTGACCTGTGCCTCCATGGACAGCTGTGAGTCCAAAATGACTCCCAGGCTGTGCACCTGGTCCTTCAGGGGCACAGTTACCCCATTCAGGACCAGGGAATCCTCCACACCCGCCCGCCTCCTGTCCCCCAAAAACAGTACTTCTGTCTTGTCAGGATTCAACCTCAATCTGTTAGCCGCCATCCAACCTCCAACCGCCTCCAGGCACTCACACAGGACCTTCACTGCCTTCACTGGTTCTGATTTGAAAGAGAGGTAGAGCTTCCGGTAGAGAGGGAAGAGGTAGAGAGGGAAGATCTGTCACCACCATCACAGCAAGAACGAGGAATGCAAAGCTGCCCTTTCTGCATCCTCATAACCCTCACATTCTCTGTCTGGAATAGCAGTGCTTGTTCTCATTCCTTCCCCATTCTTGGCATCCGAGAGACATGCTTTTCCCAGATGGGTGCTAATTTTTCTTTTAGCCAAGGTGATCTTGGAAAGATGCTTGGATACACCTCAAATTGCTCCTGGCTTTTCCAATTTATCTTGTTACAAATGATGTTACCTTTGCCAGCAGTTACTAGCATTGCCCAGGGCTTTTCACTGGATGTCTTCTTGCAGCACTTTTGCCCTCCAAATGCGCAATGCTACAAATGGACCAGCAAACGCTTGCTGTTCTGTTTGAGGCCCCTGCTTTTCAGGTATCTCTTTTTGTTATTTTAAACTGGGTGCTTTGCTCCCTATCACATCAAGCAGGGGTCAGCAAACTTTTTCAGCAGGGGGCCGGTCCACTGTCCCTCAGACCTTGTGGGGGGCCGGACTATATTTTGGGAAGAAAAATGAACAAATTCCTATGCCCCACAAATAACCCAGAGATGCATTTTAAATAAAAAGACACATTCTACTCATGTAAAAACACACTGATTCCCGGACTGTCCGCAGGCTGGATTTAGAAGGCGATTGGGCCAGATCCGGCCCCTAGTTTGCCTGCCCATGATGTAAACGCGCTACTTTTAAAAAATAATAAAAATTCTGCTGGTTTCCTGATCTGGACCAGGGAAATCCTTTGTCCCCCACAATGCCAAAGATGTGCTTGGGATACTGCTAGTATAACCCAAGTCCCTTTCAGATCTTATTCAGATATACAGTGGTACCTCGGGTTACAGACTCCGCTAACCCGGAAATAGTACCTCGGGTTAAAAACCCGAGCGGACCTCCGGAATGAATTAAGTTCGCAACCAGAGGTCCCACTGTACATTGCACGTGTGGAAAAGGAGTGGGGCAGGACAGTGCTTCTGGCCCTGCCTTGGACATGCCTCCTGCTAACCCTCTGCAGACGTTTCCATGCAGAGCTCAAGGTCTTGAAAGGGGCACCAGTGTACTTACAGCACCAGCGTCTTCAGCTGTAGCTCTGGAAACAAAACATGGCCACAAAAGCACCCACCAATCACCATGTCACTTGCTGATGTTGCCTTCACATGAGCATGAAAAACACCAATAGTAAACACACATTTATGGCATGGATGCCACAGGGGCCTCTCCCACCCACAGGACACAAATATATACCCCCCAGAATAGATGACCATTGTCTACCACAGCCCAGGGGTCAGAAGACACCAGAATGTAGAATCCAGAGGTTTCCAAGGAGAAAATTTTGAGGCCTGCAAGAGACCGAATGATTCAGGGAATAGACAACATCTGGCTCCAAGGTCTGTTCCCCTCCCACTCCAAATTCTTCCTAAATCAGCCTTCATGAAGCTGGTGCCCTCCAGATGTTTTGGACTACAGCTCCTATCAGCCCCAGCCAGTACTGTTCTAAACTCTCCTAAGGGAGGTGACGGAATAAACATTTGTCAGAAACATTACAAAAGAAAAGGGATGAAACCATTTTTCCTCCTAGGTTGAGAGAGCTGGTTAGGCCTGAACTACTACAGTCATTTTTACAGAACTTCCTTACGCTATTTATTGGGCTTGTTCTCACAATGAGATCTTGAGACGTATCATATAAAGTCACCATTATTTACATTTTAATTAGGGGAAACAATGGCTGAAAGAGCAGGGCCACATATGAGTCAAGACCAGAAATGTATCTGTGGCATAGACTGGACTGTACACAGACCGATGCACTCATGAATCTTCATAATGTCAGTACTAAAGATAATTCCACAATATATATTCTGTACTTTTTCTGTCCAAAAAGTCAGGTTACCCTTTAAAGACAGCATGGAACATTCTGTCACCAAGAGAAGGGAGAGTGCACAAGCTACCCAGAACTTAATACTCCTTAAAAAACAACACCACCCTGAGTAGCTTGGTAGTTTTGAGTAGCAGTTGTACAGTAACTTGTGCAATATTTGCCTGCAAGAAGAGTTTTCAGGAAAAGGATTGCATGATTTTATTGGATGACGTGTCCTATATTCCACTGCATTTGGTGACATCAACGTTATTACTTCCCCAGATCCAACCAGTTCTGGTGGTATGGGAAAAACATGCCTAAGCTGTTCGAACTAATCATAGCCCAAGCAGGCTGCATAATGATAAAAACTTCAGTTGTCTTGAGTGGCCTCTTGGGAAGCAATTGTAAGAAAATACAGTCGTTCGCTTCTGAAAGAACCAGCCCAGAGGCATCTGCAGCCCATAGAAAGACAGTAACTATAAACTGCGTGTCAAGAAGAGGAATCTTCTCAGCTTTACTTAAGTCTTTTAATAACTCCTTCCCCGCTCCAGACGTCGAGCAGCCATAGTGATTACATGCAAAGTGTTGATGAACACAACATCACTTTCTTTGTAGCAGTTGCTCCCCAATTTCTGTCTGGGGCAGCTCCCGAATCGTGCAAACACGACTGGCCTGACTCATTTCCCATGAGCAAAATCTGTAGTTTTACATGGCACCATCAGTCCATGTTCCAGGGAGTTACGTGGGGATCTGAGGAAAAACAGGCTCAAGCGGTGCCTGCTAGGGTTGGCGATAAGGAAGAGCCAGGGTTAAAGTATCTGTGCACTTTCTCTGCTGAAGGAGCAGGTGGGAACTACACCCTATGGACCAGGTGTTGTGCGGTGCAGGAGAGCATCAGCCCCAGCTCTCCACAGGCCAGCCCCCAAATGGCTGAGTTATGAAGTGAGCATTTTAGCGCATGACAAGGCTTATATTATGCCTCATGGACAGCAGTTCCATGGGGCACCGTAACACCCTTCTCGGTTAATCACTCTCTTTTGCTTGCTGCGATCTCAACCTCGGGACTAGGACAAGCCCAGAGCGTCGACTGAGCGTCAGGGCTCCTTGCTCTGCAGCCAGCCTCCAACGACAGGACTGAGCTTGCATCCATGGCATAGTGCAATGGACAAATACTAGGGCAGGCTCAGGATATAGCAAGGCTCAAAAATCATAGCCTATGAGAGAAGCAACTTTACAAAGAAGCTTGCATACAAGCTTTACATAGACAAATCACATTAGCAGACTGGAGATGCTCTCTTGTTCTAAATTAGCTTCTGTCCCTGTGGCAGGTGGAGCTAAAGCAAGGCACAGAGTTTAAGGTTTAAGGTTTGGAAAGAGCAAGAGCTCCTCCCTCCAACCTTCCCCTCTGCCCACATGTTTTATTAAAGTGGCATTAGCCGTGGGTGGCATTGAGGTGAGGAGGTGTTGTGGTGGCAGCAGTTGAGAAGCCTCTGTCTGTGACCAGCAAAATCAGCAACCAAGAGGTAAAGGGCCAAAGGGATGGAGGGCCAAGAAGGAGTGTCCTGTAACTCTCATTGGGACACACTGAAGAGGTGTAGCGATCCTCTTTGCAACCTGCTGAATATGCTTAAAGGTAGAATTCAGGAGAAGAAAGGATTCATTTTCTGGGAAAGGGACCATGCTCGGGTTGTTAGTTGTAGAGGAACAAGTCAGGGTCTGAGATCAGTTTACACCAACCCAGTTCTAAATGTTGACATGAGGAGAGTCTTTTGGAGAGGACCTGTCAGAGAGAAGGAAGCAGCCCTGGGTTCTCCTATACAGAGGGAAGCTGCCTTGGACTGGGTCAGACCTTTGCCTACACTGACTAGCAGCAGTTCTCTGCGGTTTCAGACCAGGACCTCTCTCCTTTCCACTAGGAGATGCAGAGGAGTGGACCTGGCATCTTTTGCATGGAAACTAGCCATGGCCCTTCAAAGCATAAGCTCACAGGGCAAAGAAGGTAGGCCATCTACAGGGTTTGTTGTTGTTTAGTCGTTTAGTCGTGTCCGACTCTTTGTGACTCCATGGACCAGACCCCATGGACCAGAGCACACCAGGCACTCTTGTCTTCCACTGCCTCCCACAGCTTGGTCAAACTCATGTTAGTAGCTTCGAGAACACTTTCCAACCATCTCGTCCTCTTCTCCTTGTGCCCTCAAACTTTCCCAGCATCCGGGTCTTTTCCAGGGAGTCTTCTCATGAGGTGGCCAAAGTATTGGAGCCTCAGCTTCAGGAGCTGTCCTTCCAGTGAGCACTCAGGGTTGATTTCCCTAAGAATGGATAGGTTTGATCTTCTTGAGTCTCCTCCAGCACCATAATTCAAAAGCATCAATTCTTCAGCAATCAGCCTTCTTTATGGTCCAGCTCTCACTTCCACACATCGCTACTGGGAAAACCAGACTTTGCTATTTGGCAAAACAAATACAAGCATTGCCAAAGCAGGAACTGAAACCAATGACAGAAAGCTACTGTATCTGAATCAACAGTTGAGCAATGGGGAATGAAGTCAAACAAGAGGTGTAAGACCCAGGGAGTTGGAACGTTAGGTGAGAAAGGCACATCTATTTGTCAGTCTGAATATTTGACTCTGTCTGGGTGGCCTTCTTGGGCATTAGGATCTGCAGAAGTGGCTCCCTTGGTAGTCCCACCCCCCTCCAAAGTACAGGGAATGGCGGGGCCCCCAAACTGTGGAACTCCCTCCTCACAGACATACACCTGGCATCTAACAATAGTTTTCAGTGGGTGCTTAAGATGTGCCTCTTTACCCTTGCTTTGGACCACTAAGGTGTTCTGTTCTGTTCTGTTCTGTTCTGTTCTGTAGGACCCACCTTTTTTGCTGAATTGAATTGATATTGTTCTGCTCAATCTGGAACGGTTTTATGCTGGTAATGGTTTCATCTGTTTTTATAACTGCATATCACTGTAGCCTGCCCTGGGACCTTATGGTGAAGGGCAGATAAGAAAACTTATACACAAATAAGGAAATTCTCTTTCTTTGGGTCTTTCGGTCTTCCTTCCTTCCTTCCTTTGTGGAGTAAGATGTTTCATCTTGTGTTTCACAAAGCCTAATCTCCTGAAGTACAGAGGTTAGGCTGTTGTGTCAGTTTCATAAGCAAGTTCCTGTCAACAGAGAACCTATATTTTTTACTTATCAAGTCCCCCAGTCTTCAGCTGGAGCCAAGTTGCAACACTTCTTGAAGTCTATGCTGTGCCTCTGCTAGGAAGACAGAGGTAAATCTTTTGACTGGATTAACTGTGATTTCCTAGAACTGGTGTCTTAAAACAGGAGCCTTGACCACCCTGGAGGCCTCCAGATGCTTCAGATGAAAGCTCCCATCAGCACATGCTGGCTGGGGCTGATGGGAGATGTAGTCTAATGCATCCTGAGGACCCATAGTTGGGGAATGCAGTTCTATAGCAAGTGAGAAAGTAGTTGCTATAAATGTAGATGCTATAAATGTACAAGTCTTAATGAAAATAGCATACTTTTAAATTTAAGTTGACTGCAATGCGGTAGCATAGCGTGGGGCAGTTGCCCTGGGCGCAAAATTGTTAGGGGCACAAAGTTTCAACATCTTGTGCTAGAATGCTTCTGTCACTAGACACTGTTGAAAATTGCATTTCCATGCGAACCAGCAAGTGACCTTTCCAGACAACGGAACGACTCTTCTTTTTTTTTTCTCCATGGCTGCAATCTCCTGGGTCCATTAGGCAGCTGAATGCACATGTGTACTCCATCTGTTTCCCTCCCTTCCACTCACCCCTTCTGCGTGGCTCCAGGTGCTGTCAACCCATGCTACACCACTGCTGCAATGTTCTGTCCTGTCCTAATACTTTAAATAAACAAACAGATGTATGTACAGGCTGCCTTTACGAGCATAGGCCTCACAAGGTGACAAAAAAGAATGAGATATGTTAAGGACCATTTGAAGTGTCAAAAAGAAAGAAAAGAATACATGACTGAAGGAGGCATAGAGTCTTGAGATTTAGTTGCATGAATGATGCTACAGAAAGGCAGGGAGCAGCAGAGTTGGGAGGGCAGATAGGAGAACAGTGGCTCAGGCATCTCAGTCAGATCTCTCCCCTCCAGGAGACCTCCAGCACCAGTTACCGTAATTCAGAAAATTGTGGCAGCTGCTAAGCTGCTGGAATATTTTAGGGTAGGTTCAGTTTTGGTGGGAAAGCAGGGGCCCTGCCAAGCCCCATTTCCAGGGTAAAAGAGGATGTGTTTGTTAAGGACTTTTTGAAAGTACATTGCAGTACTTTTGAAAAAGGTTTCACCATCCTGTACTAAAAGGGGAAGCAGGAGAATTATTAGAGGGACAGACATCTGAGCATAAAAGGGAAACGTGAAAACTAGAAGGGGTATAAAAGTGCTAGGAGGTACGAGAAGAAACACATACACAAAAAAATAAGAGTCTTTACGGAACATAACAGCTTTAGGGTCACAAAGGTGGATGATGCGATTAATTGCTCAGAACAGAATGACAGTCCTCAAGGGGGGGAGGACAGTGTGCAAATAAGAACAATGGAATGATTGTCTTCAAAAGTGGAAATAACTGTGAAATGGCAATTCCAAGCCTGGGGAAAAAATCCTATCTGGAGAAGAATTAAATCTGAATGATAGTGTTCAGAATGGAATGACAATAGAATGGCAGTACAGTATGCAGAAGTCGGTTTGTAGGATAAACCGACACTGAAATCAACAGTGCTAGGTACAGAATGTTAGAATGACACAGTTAGGAGTGAGGTAATACAGTGGTACCTCAGGTTACAGACGCTTCAGGTTACAGACTCTGCTAACCCAGAAATAGTACCTCGGGTTAAGAACTTTGCTTCAGGTCGAGAACAGAAATCGCCCGGCAGCAGCGGGAGGCACCATTAGCTAAAGTGGTACCTCAGGTTAAGAACAGTTTCAGGTTAAGAACGGACCTCCAGAATGAATTAAGTTCTTAACTTGAGGTACCACTGTAACAGTGAATAACAGTCCAACCACAGGGCACCCAGAGCCCCCCTCCCCCAAACTTCTTGGCCTTGCATGCTGCTGCTGTCCATCACTTTCACCATGTGATAGCAAAGAAATATCGTTCTTTCACTTTCCCATGTTCCGCAATTTAGAAGAAAAAGCATCTCAGTTGTGTACCCCCACCCCCAAAATCACACCACATTTGCTTCTATTATTATTACAATAACAACAATTCCCCACCCATCTGGCTGGGTTGCCCCAGCCATAACCAAGTAGTCCCCTAACATGATATTTCTGGGTAAGCAAACTGCCACAGTATAACTTACAGGTAATTTAATTCTCCCCTGTCCAATGTACTGTATATTGTTTTGGCTCCTGACACATTGCTGTTATTGCCTGCCAATTAGCAGGGAGATTCTGTCTTACGGTTGTTTTTGTTTTCCACATATTTGACTTCTTTCAAGGAACCTACAAAACCAGGTTTTGATGTGGTGGTGGATGCCAAAGGGTTGAGGAGGGTGCAGGAATCCAACACCCTGCTAAATCTATCAAGGGGGAATGTACAGTGTGTATCCCTGTGCATGGATGTATATAAAGTTGATCCTGCTGTTCTGAGCTTCTGGGATTACAGTATTTTCTTCAGTTAAATGTCGCAAAACACAACGCCGCATGGGTCAGATTACCTGTAAAAGCGATGGTGAAGGAACGAGGTTCGGCTACCTGTCGCGGACGGACCATGAGCGAGACCTGCTGGCTGGGTGCTCGAGGAAAGGGTGGGAAGTTTGTGGTCAATTTATCTATTGAACTGTAGGAAGCACACCTGGATGGAAAGTCTGGAAGCAGAGAGTTATGTTGAAACCACTGGCTCTCTCTCCTCGCCTCCCGCGCGTTAGGAAAAACGCTCACCCTTCAGTCCCTGAAAATGTTTTGCGAAGCGGAAGAGAGCGCCTCTGAGAATGTGCAGAGCGCGTTCCCCTTTCCTACCCTTCACACTCCACAGCCAGACTCAAGGGAACTTTCGCGCCAAAGGCGTGGCTTCTAGCGGGTGGGTGGGAAGCACCAGCCCCGAGAAGCACTTCCGTCGACTTTCTTTACCAGCGCAGGCCGAGGAAGCCCAGGCGCCGCCGGCGACTCTGGCTGCCTCTCTCCCACCGCGGATGCGCTGCCTCCTCCTGCTCCGCCGACGGGGCTGCCCGCCCGATGCCGGGGCTGCCCGGGCGCCTGGTGGCAGGGAGTTGCAGCGGCTGGATCTGCTGCGGGGATTGGCCGGATCCCGGCCGCCCTCTGCCTCCATGTGACGGGGGACGTAGGAGGAAGGCGCAAAGAGAGAGAGAGAGACAGAGAGGGAGATGGAGGGAAGGGAGCAGGACGGAGGAGGGAGGAGAGGAGCCAAGCGAGCCGACGACGAGAGCCATGGAGGTCCAGAGGAGCCGAGGCCGGCCAAGGGGCGCTTCAGGCCCGGGCTGGGGTAAGGCGCGTCCTGGGAGCCGCCGCCGCGAGGGGCAGGGGTTGCTGGTGGGGAGGCTGCCTGTTTGCAAAGGGGGGCAACCGCCGGAGCCTCTGCTTCCCCGCTTCAGGCGCGCAGGCAGCCGCCTCCCTTTCCGAGCAAAAGCCAGGAGGGCCTCTGTCGCCCCCAAGCCGGACTTCTGTCAGAGAGGCTCCCCGCTGACCATTGCGAGAAGCAGGAGCCTGGGCTGCACAACAGGCCCGTGCGCTCCCCTCAGAGTCCCAGCCTCTTCTGGAAGAGAACTTGCAGCCCGTGCAAGGGACGGGGCTTCTTCGGTGGTGAGGGGAAGGCTTGGGGGACCTTTGGGGTTCTAGTAAAAAAACCCGAAACTTAAACCCAACAACTACCCACAAGCTTGAAGGCTCCCCACCCTGGTGAAGATGCTGCTGCTGTTACTGCTGGTGGGCAGCTTGTGGCTGGGGATGCAAAGCGGTCCTGGAAGGTGATAAACTTGGGTGCAATGCAAGCGAAAGCTGTCCAGCCTCGGGAAGGTGGTGGCGAGCCCGGCCTGTCCTGCATGTTTTCCTCAAAACATTGTCATTGGGAAGTTCCCTAGCGCTGCAGAAGCTCAGTTCTAGGCCGGACAGTAGCTCACCTTGTTCTTAATCGAATTGCAAGTTTATGGAGGAAAAGGCTGTCAGTGGCTGCTAGCCAGAAATAAAAATAATTTTTTTTAAATTATTTGTACCCAGCCCATCTGATTGGATTGCCTAGGAAGGCTGTTGGAGACAGTATGCCTCTGAATTGTCCATTGCTGGGAAGAGCCGTTCTGCTCAGGCTTGTGCTTGCAGGTTCCCTGTGAGCATCTGAGAACAGGAGGATGGACTCGATGGGCCATTGAGCTGATCCAGCAGGGCTTAGCTCACAGTCTTCATAGGAACCTGGGATCTGATATGGTAGGGAAGGAGCACTTGTTTGGCAGGATGCTGCACTTGTACAGCAATGCCTTGCCCTCCAGCACTGGGAGTATCAGAGCTGCCGCCTCCAAACTGACTCATTCAAAGTAGATCAACCAGGAAAATGAACTGGAGAATCTCTCTCTCTCTCTCTCTCTCTCTCTCTCTCTGTGTGTGTGTGTGTGTGCTTGCATCACTCATAAAGTTTCATTGAGTTCATGGGACTTGCTCCCAAGTTAGTCCGTATAGGATTGCAGCCATAATATCCCAGGTCTGGAAATAGGTTTGATTCTGCAGCCCTGCATAGTGACAAAGAGCTGCATTTCCTAGCCAACTGCTGGTTGGGGTATCACAGTGTCAATACTTCTCTTGTCTCCTTTTGATGGCAACAAACTTGTCTTTGGGCATTTTTTCACTTGGGCAAACCTCTTCCAGGCTCTGAAAGAAGAGAAGCCTGCAGCTCCCCACTGAATCCCAACTTTTCAAAGCCACCTCCTTGAACAGAACATCACTTAAAAATGGGGTGGCCACTAGCTCTTCAAAATGGTTAAAAGATCAGGGCTGGGCAGACATTAGGCCTGTATACTCAACTTGTATCTCTCTCCTTTCGTTTGTTAGAACTTTGTGGTTTGGTGCCACCCCTCCACCATGTTCCTTAGGTGCCACAAATGCCCAGCAGATCAGTGCTTATGTTTCCAATTCCTCCCTGCTGGGCATGCATGGCCACAGGTGTCAGTTATGGCTGGAGTAGTGGGACGGAGCGGCCTTCCTGGATGCCAGCATCCTTGCAGCTAGCCTGGATGGGGTGGGGCAGGGAGGTAGTGAGGTTGGGGCTGTGCAGAAACACCAGCTGGAGTTCTGGTTGGCCAGTCTTCCTCCTGTGGATTGTGGCCAGTCCTTAGGCTAGAAAAGGAAACCTGAAGCTGCCAGGGCAGGGTTGGGTAACTCCAGATGATGGACCCCAACTGTCATAGCTGGGGATGGTGGAGTTGGAGTCTGACAACATCTGGAGAGCCCCAGGGCTCCCATCCATGTGATGGCATATGTTGCCAGTCCATTTCTCAGCACAATTCAAAGTGTCAATGCTTACGTCTTAAAGTCCTTTATGGTATGGGATCTGTGTTCCTGGAGGAATGCCTGTTCTGACATCAGTTTGCCTGTGTGTTGAGATCATTGAGAGAAGTCCTCCATTGCTTGAAGTGAGCTGGGTGGCAGCCTGGGGGAGGGCCTTCTTAGTGGTGGCACCCTCTCCATGGAATTTCCTCCCAGAGATGCTTTCTTGGTGCCTACACTGCTGTCTTTTCAGGGCCAGATATCCTTGTTTTCTCAGGCTTGTAAGGTTCTATGATACCTAGGTTTCTTGTGCTAAACTTGTTGTTATTGCTGTATTTTAATGGTGTATCTCTGCATATTCTGTACAGTAAGCAGAGAATACTTTTATTTCCTTTTCGGTTGAAGTGACCAGGATGGTCCCAACAACAAAGGAACCTTGACTTTGTTAGACTTATTTTAATTTACTGCTTTGAATTCCTGGCCTTATTATGTTTGGTTTTATGTGTCTTTTTTGTACAGATTTTTTATTTTTTGTAGCAGCCAAGCATACATTATTTGTTCCTTTTAAAAATGCATTTGTAAATATGTGTAAATAAATATGTATGTCTGGCTACTTTTAAGAAGTCCTTCCTCAGTACAGTGGGCTTTTTGGATGGCAGGGGAAGGGGCACAGAATAGAGGGTTCCCAAATAGGATTGTTGTTTTTCCCCTGATTCCTTTTTTCTTATTTTCAGCTTGCAGTTGGATATGGAGAGCCAAAGAACATCCGTTCTCCACCGGGTGGTCAATTTCGCCCCCAGTCCTCTCCCTGGTAAGACTTGGTGTTGGTCGAAGAGCCATGATTATTACCACTCTGCGATTGTAGGTATTCACAGTCTGCCTTTATTCTTCCCAGCTAGGCAGTACGACACAAAGACCACTGAGCCAATCAGCTTCTACCTCTCTGGCTTGGAAGAGCTGCTCGCCTGGAAGCCCACCAGTGACGATGCTTTCAACGTGTCCACAGAGCCTTTGGCCAAACACGAGCCTCCTTTCAACAGCCGTAGGCCCCGCACGCTGGTGTGCCACGATATGAAGGGAGGTTACCTGGAAGACAGGTTGGAACTGGGGCAGATGCTGAAACGGGAGAGCTTCCAGATTCAGAAACAATAATTCTCTTATTGCCAAACTAACCAGAATTGGCTCAATCTGGTCTTGGCTGGGTTTGCCTTGGTTGCAGCCACATGGATCTGAAGAGTGATTAACTTGTACCAATATTAGTTATAAATCACACTTCGGATGTTTAAAATGTTTCACATACTTGGGGTTGCGTGCAACCAAGTCCTACTCAGAGTAAACCCATTGAAATAAATGCTGCCTGCCCCCAGTTAATTAAGTTTAAAACAAGCTTTAAAATGTTATTTTGCAGAGAATGTCAGCCTGGATATAAGTACCCCATGCTGGGGGACACGATGAAGTCTATGCTCTGCGGACATTGCGATAGGGGAGTGTATTGGTGCAAAAGATAACAGTACCAGAGGGGGGTGTCTTTGGTCTTAAAACAACAGATGCTGAATATTGACATATGGGATCAGCCAGCTCCTTAGAGGCACTAAAAACAACATGGGCAAAGCAGCAAGTGCTAGAAACAGATCACATCTGCAAGGCCCTTGCTTATTTGCGTAGCTCATCCTATGAATTTGGCAACAAGGCCTCATGCCTCCTTGCTAATGCTCAGAAAAACTCCCACCAGAAGTCTCTGAATTTGATCACTGGGATTTGTGACCAAAGCTATGTCAAGGTCCGCAGTGGCGTAGCGTGGGTTGTCAGCTCAGCACCCGGGGCAAGGCAAGTAATTTGCGCCCCCTAACCCATGGATTTGCGCCCCCTAACCCTAACCCCCAGATGTTGCGCCCGGTGCGGCCGGCCCCCCCTGCACCCCCCACACTACGCCACTGAAGGTCCGTAAGTGCTAGTAAAATAATAATAATAATAATAATAATAATAATAATAATAATAATAATAATAATTTATTTATACCCCACCCATCTGGCTGAGTTTCCCCAGCCACTCTGGGCGGCTTCCAATCAAGTGTTAAAAACAAAACAGCATTAAATATTAAAAACTTCCCTAAACAGGGCTGCCTTCGGATGTCTTTTAAAGAGAAGATAGCTGCTTATTTCCTTCACATCTGAAGGGAGGGTGTTCCACAGGGCGGGCACCACTACCGAGAAGGCCCTCTGTCTGGTTCCCTGTAACCTCACTTCTCACAATGAGGGAACCCCAGAAGGCCTTCGGTGCTGGATCTCAGTGTCCGGGCAGAACGATGGGGGTGGCCCCACGTACAGAGTTAGTCCTGCTCTGAGTAGGATTAGCACTGAATGCCTCCTGAACTGGGTCCCCAAACTTCATTCAGGTGGTCTGCAGTTGGTCTGTAAAAATACAATTAAAAATCATTTAGCACCTAGCACAGTGCATTGCAATTGTTACAACAGGCAGAAAATTCAATTTAAGTGGTCCACCAAGACCCTCAGATATTTTCAAGTGATCCAGGGGGGAAATAAGTTTGGAAACTACTGCATTAGCTCATTGATCCCTACATTGGCCATGTAAGACCTTTATTATTACCACTGCATTGAAGATGGTGCATGCAGAGTGGAAGAAGAGCTGAGCTGAGATTTGAGCTGCTAGCTTCTTGGTTCACAGACCCAAACTATGTGTTAACATTAGTAGGATGTTTATATAGGGGTGCTTTGGACTGGGCAAAACCTCTTCCACGAAGGCAGCTATGCACCATCAATCCTGATTGCGGCTGTAGCATAGAAGGATATCGCTGTCACTAAGAGGTTCAGTCATACTAGCCAGGTCCAGTTCCTGGCAGAGGTCATTCACCAGGGTGGTGTTTTCAGTCCTTCCTGCACTCCAGTTACAGTGGGTTAAGAACGTGCAAAATTAAGAGCAGGGAAAGAGATCAGGGAAGTAAATCTGGTTTCTGCAAGCAACCAGGGGAATTTCACTTCTTGTTGGATTCTCTTGAGGGAGGGTGGTGGCTGGGCCACCCTAGCTTCAGGAAATCGCAACAGCTTGGACTGGTTTAGTTCCTCTGAGCAAGATTATAGGACCTGAAATATGATTCATACCTACTTTGTATGAGATCTGCCATGCTGAGTCTAATTGTACCCTGTTGGGTATAATGCGCACTCTCTCGCTCTCTCCTCTTACTTCTGGCAGGTTCATCCAAGGCGCATCAGTGGATGACCCCTTTGTGTTCTACCACTGGTGCTACATTGACATATTTGTTTACTTCAGTCATCGCAACGTTACCATCCCACCTGTGGTCTGGACTAATGCTGCTCACCGCAATGGAGTCCTCATGCTAGGTGATCTTCGCTGGGCCATCCCCTGGAGCATAGGATACACATAGTGTTTGGGGCCTGTGGGAGGGAGGGCCTCACTCTCTAAGTCGTCCTTTCCTTACTCCACCCCTTTGCTGAGTTGCAAGAGGCAGGAGTTGCAGTGGGTGGTACTTCTTTCCTCCTATCAGTTGCATTCTTGACGCATGCTGCAACTTATCAGGGGTGGATAACTTGTGGCCCTGCAGATGTTGTTGCTGGATTCCAGCTCCCATCATCCCTGAAACGTTGGCCATGCTTTCTAGGGCTGATGGGAGTTGGAGTCCCACAACTTCTGCAGGGCCGTAGGTTCTCTGCTGCTGAAAGTCTGGGGCCACCCACAGCCTCCATTCCCACAGCACTCTGCTTTCTGGGAGATGCAGGGAGTTTTTGCAAACAGCTGCTGTTGCTGTTCCACTCTTTATAGCCTTGCTTCAAGGCACAGGCAATTGCCAGCTCCTCTGACATTGCTTGCATTTTGGGTATTCCTCTTTCCCCCCTGGAGGTTCCTCAGGGCTCAGCTCTTAAGCCTTCCTGTGGTGCAGTGGCTCACTGCACTTGGCTGTTAACCAGAAGGTTGGTGGTTCGCACCCACCCAGGGATGGCTGCGGGCAGAATTCTTGTGTTGCAGGGGGTTGGGCTAGATGACCCGCGGGACCCCTTCCAACTCCAGGATTCTGCGGTTCTCCTGATGCACAGAGGTTTTGGATGGTCCAGGAGACGAGCCGCTCCATTTCTTCCTTGCGTTTCCTTCCCTACCTGTAGGGACCTTCATCACAGAGTGGGGAGACGGTGCAAAGATGTGTGAGTCCTTCTTGGCAAGCGAGGAAGCGTACCGCGCCGTGGCTGATCAGCTGGCTGCGATTGCGCAGTTCTATCGTTTTGATGGTTGGCTGGTCAACATTGAGAACTCTCTGAGTGTAAGCAAGCAACATTTCCCTTCCCCTGCCAACCTTGGCCTAGGAGGGGAGTTAGGGTTCATCCATACACAGGCCGTATGTGTGTTCCTTAAAGTCCCTGGCATTGCTCAGGGGGAGCAGGAGCTATACCTAGGGATATGCTCAGTATCACAATGCAGCTGTGATATGTATCCCCACGTCAGAATTTCTTCCTTTAGGTCCCTAGGATCCTCAGAACCCCAGGTGGCCTCTTACCTTCAGAGACTGGCTGGGTAGGCCCCTTCCCCCTAGGGCTTGAAAACCCCCTATACGTCGCAGAACCCCTTTCCTATTTTTATGCCTGCCTGCCAGGGCTGGGCGATACCTAGTTTTCAACCCCGTGATATTTCACCCACTGAACATCATGATATACTGATATATTATGATGTCTGAAATAAGGATGGAGCTATGCATAGCCATTGGCTGGCTTCATGGTTTCCCCCCACATTGTGATTTTCGTATAGCATACACATCATGATTTGTGATGTATCGCCAGGTCAAAAATTACGAAACTGATATCGCAATATGGACTTCAAACTGGTTTTGGATGCTATATTGCCCAGCCCTGCTGCCTGTTCCCCAAATTACTTATAGCACAGCGATTCCCTTTACCTGCCCATGCTAGTCCACACTGTTGCCCTACTGGCTCACCCCTTAGAGTTGCCCCCAAACCTCTTTCCTCTCTCCAGTTCTCTTCTTACCTTCCTTGCCTTGTCATTTCTCCTCCCCGTCCCTTTCATAAATTTCCCGGGGCCTCTCCTCCAACACTCCTTTCCCATCCTTCCTTTTCCATTCCCTCTCTGGGCCTCTGATGAATTCTGTGTATCTGCTGGCACCCTGGAAAATATATATTTCCCAAACTGAGGTGTGTCAGTCTCCCTGGCTTTGGGCATCATGCATATAACATCACTTGGCATGCTGAATGATGGACCAACGGCCTCCCAAGGACCTGTCGTGCTGGCTGATTGGTGCAATTCTTTCATGGCAGGTGTCGGCAGCGCGTAACTTGGTCCACTTCTTGCGCTATCTGACGGCCCAGGTGCACAGAGCTGTGCCGGGAGGGCAGGTGGTGTGGTATGACAGTGTCCTGCAGAACGGGGAGCTCAAGTGGCAGAATGAGCTGAACGAGAAGAACCGGTGAGTGACACCCCTCCCTGTTCTACAGGCAGTGGGTCTTGCCCTGGGGACCAGAGGAAGAAGGGCAGCGCATCTGAACCTGAGGGTAGCCCCCATAGAGCCTCTGCCCCCTGCCCTACAGCATCTCCCTGATACACTTGGCCTGCCGAGGGGAGCTCAGGTGTGGTGCGAAATAGCCAAGGTCTACTGTAACTGAGAGCTGCAATGCACTAGTGCAGTGTTTCTCAAATGTGGGTCCCCAACTGTTCTTGCAACTACAACTCCCATCATCCCTACCTAACAGGACAAGTGGTCAGGGATGATGGGAGTTGTAGTCCAACAACTGTGGGGGACCCAAGTTTGAGAAACACTAGTACATTGTAACAGAGAACGAGAAAACCAAGCATGGGCCTCAGCAAATGGTAAGATGTGAGAGATCGATCGGCATTGCTGAGCAAGGGAAACACCATGCCTGCTAAATCCCAGCTAGCTGGAAGACCAAACTTGACTCAGGGGACTGTATCCTTTTGGGGTTTGTCTCTAGTGCTGTGGCAGAGATGGGGAATCTCCAGGTCTCCAACTCCCATAGGGCCCAGCCAGCATTGCCAGTGGGCACAGGGATGATGGAAGCTACAGACCAGCAAAAACCAAGGGCCACAAGTTTCCCTCTCCTTCCCCAGGCGGTGTATAAAGTATCCTGGAAAGGGACAGGAATTCTCTCTCCCCCCTTTTTCACAATGCATTTTCCCTGGTACTTGTCCGCTGTGCATGGTCTACATCTGAAGCATCCCTTGGGCCTGGGCTGCTAGGATCCATCCAGCTAGAGCTACTTGGAAGGGCCTGTAAAGCCTTAGGCCTTCTGGACGCCACGAAGGGACCCTCTTCATGGTCCTAGAATGAGTTGGAAGGGACCACGAGGATCATTGAGTCCAACCCCCTGCAATGCAGGAACCTTTTGCCCAACGTGGGGCTTGAACCCACAACCCTGAGATTAAGAGCCTTGCACTCTTCCATCTGAGCTATCCCAGACGTTCCTCCGTTCCTCGTGCCCATGCAGGGTTTACTTTGACGCCTGTGACGGTTTCTTCACCAACTACAACTGGACGGAGGAGCACCTGCTGCGTACGCGAGAGATGGCCGACGACCGCCGGGCGGACATCTACGTGGGCGTGGACGTGTTCGGCCGTGGGGTTGTGGTGAGCAGCGGCTTTGACACAAACAAGGTAGGCAGGCTTTGGGGCCTGTGGGAGGCTTGCTGCCCTTGTGGCTCGCAGTTCCAGGTGACTGAGAGCTGGAGAGGGCAGTCGTGGTTGCCTTGGGGTGGGCGGAGTGAAGCCTTTTAAGACCCAGCCTCCGCTGTTGCCCTGGATAGGTTGGCTCCCCTGTTACAGAGGGAGGGGGCAGGGCAGTTGCCACCCTCCCAGCACCCCTTGGCTGCCCTCACTCCGGAGCCCCCCCACAAGAGGAAATGGTGACTTGGCGTTCCTTGTGTCCCCGCAGTCCCTGCGCATGATTCGGGAGCAGGGCCTCTCGGTGGCCATTTTTGCACCTGGCTGGGTATATGAGCAGTTAGGCCCGACCGACTTTCTGAACAACGAGGACAAGTAAGACCCAGCAGGGAGGAGGAGGGGCTTTGGGAGGGGAGGGGACCCTGCCGGAGGGCCTGCCTGGCTTGGCTTCACTTTGCCTGACTGCCTGGGATTGTCTGGACCCCTGTGGCCTATTATGGGAGGGTCTTTCTGACAAGCCCCCACAACGGTGCAGCAGTGACCCAAGTTTCCTTTGGGGTTTGCACAGTGGCATGGAAGACTTCTCAGCGCGACTCCTCTCTCGCTTGCTTGTTTGTAGATTCTGGGCCCTGCTCTCTGATCTGCTGCCCACTCACAGCATTGGCTCCCTCCCCTTCAGCAGCTCTTTCTCCCTGGGGATGGGGAAGAGGCACTTCCACAATGGGCAGGTAAGAGTACTGGGCAGTTTTGGGCAGAAGAAGCACAACTGCCTCTTTTAAGCCTTTGCAGCTTGACTCGCCAGCCTCTGCTTTGAAACGACAACTTGCTGCATGTGATCTATACAGACTGGAGACCCAGTAAGGCCTTCTGGGTAGCTCACCGGGCTGTATCCCCAGCCCAGCTGATCTGCCTGAGGTGTCAGCGACTAGAGGCCTCGGATTCTTAACCTTCAGGGACACTCTCTTTCAGAGCTAATTTTCCCACAGTCTTTCCTGTCGAGGGCTCTGCAGGAGGGCTCTTGAGCTTCAAGTCCCTTTCCACCCACAGGAAAACACTGGAGCCTGAATTGCAGAGAATGAGGAACACAACTCTATAGCTTCCTCCGCCTCTTGCTGGCCGGCTGAGTCTGTGACTTGTTTCCAAGCTGAATTCCCCACCCAACCCCCGCCCAGCCGCCGTCAAAGCCTTTTAAACCTGGTCTGGTCTTTTCCTCCCTGGGCTTATCTGCCCTCCTGCTTTCTTTCCAGCCAGGGTCGGCTCTCTTTCTACTTGAACGAATCCTTCTGCAGTCAAATAGTGTTTCTATTCCCCAGCCTCTGCTTCAAAGCAATGTTTGATGGGGTGGTGGTATGATTGGCAGCTGTAAGCAGGGCGAAACGGTAGTCAGGTGTATGTGAACTTTTTAGAACCTGCCAATCTTTCCTCTGCTCAAACTCCTGGTCACTTTCCTCCCTGCCAGTCTTTGAGAAGCATGTTTGTTATTGGGGGTGAGGGGGGCAAACTCTGCCCGAGACCCTGGAATATGGGCTGCCAGTCATAGAGGGCTTGATACAGAATAAGGCAGCTTTCTACAGAAGCAACGTGGACTGTGTTTTATGTGGTCAACGGCATCCTTGCACTGCATTTTTGTTTGGGGGTGATTTGGTTTGGTTACCCTTTTAAGAATCAACAGCGGCATTCGATTTTAACGTACTCACGCCTTCAGAGGTTAATTGGAGCTATTGAGAGCCACGATGAAACCTTAGCAGAGCGCTTCCCTCAAGGGCCATGCATCAAGCAAGACATCGCCACTTTGGGGGCTTCCAGCCAATCTCAGCCCTGCTTTTCTCAGGGCTTCAGAGTGTCGGGGAAACTCCCCATTTTACAGCATACTCCTTTGCACACCCCCTTGGAAGTAAGCCAAGAAAGTATGGAATTTCAGCTTCTGATCCTTTCACAAGACAGGCTAGTATAGCAAAAGTGTATCATTTCCAATGCACGCTCCCCCTCCCCTAAGTGCTTGCAGACCAGGAAGAAAGTCCTGAACTATTTCAAAGGAAAGAATCAGCTCTCTAATTAGGTATTTAAGAGGCTTATCTTCCCAGTTGGCCCAGGAATACTCCTAATAGTGTAAGAGGCCCGATGCTTCCAGATGGGAATTTGCACAAAGCAGTGGAACGCAAAATTTCGTTGACCTGTAATGCTAGCTTCTAGATACATTTTCCCTGGGCATGTTGGAAAGGTATGCTCTGGAGACTTAAGGGAACACAAGAATAATCCCGTTCAAGGTGGAAGGCAGTTTTGTTGCCATGCCCAGGCTGAATTCCCAGTGGCTCTTTTTCTCTTTTTCAGGAGAGTAGGATGGAGCCCTGGCACCACCTGAGTGCTCAGGAGGTCCAGCCACTGTACGCTGAGGTTTTTCAGGAGAGTAGGATGGAGCCCTGGTACCACCTGAGCGCTCAGGAGGTCCAGCCAGTGTACGCTGAGTTCTGGATGCCCAATGGGGGCCGACTGAGAACGCGCTGCTGCCTGCAGGATGCCTGGTGTGGGGGCAGCTCCCTGCTGCTGGAAGGGACCATCCCGTCCAATGAAGATCACATCACAGCCAGGTGAGCAACGGTTGAGATGGCTGCAGGGTTTTTTTTATTGGATGCGGGAGTCATATCGGTGGGTGTGTGTGTGTGTGCTGCTCTTGCAAAGGGACTTCCTTAAAAAGCTGGTAGCAGGCAGAGGAGAGGAGAGCAGAGCCTGCAGACCATATACAGTGGTACCTCGGGTTACATACGCTTCAGGTTACATACGCTTCAGGTTACATACGCTTCAGGTTACAGACTCTGCTAACCCAGAAATAGTACCTCGGGTTAAGAACTTTGCTTCAGGATGAGAACAGAAATTGTGCTCCGGCAGCGTGGCAGCAGCGGGAGGCCCCATTAGCTAAAGTGGTGATTCAGGTTAAAAACAGTTTCAGGTTTAGAACGGATCTCTGGAACGAATTAAGTACTTAACCCGAGGTACCACTGTAATGAACACAGTTGCCTGCACCTGTGTGCAAAACAGGCTTGCATGTACCCGGTTGGCATGAATCATGGACGTGCGGCTGCGTGTGCGAGGCGGATCATTCAGCCCAACCCCTGCCCTCTTAACTGTTTTCTCAACTTGAGTGCTTTCCCCACATTCTCTTCTTAATCCAGGCAAACTGCTACACAGCCTTTGCTTCCACTAAGAAGCCTTTACGGAGACCTACTGTAAAGGTCTTTTCCCTGTCACGGCGCATCACTGTCCCAGCGCTGACCACGTTCCGCTTTCCTGGGAGCTGCTTCTCAAAGGTGGAGCAAAGTTAGAGACTGTGACTGCCTGCCTGCCTCTGCAGGGATCCTGACAAGCATTTGGCTAAGTTGGGGGTTGGTGGTGGTGAGGCTGAGCTGGGTTCCTCCAAGCAAAGAGCAGATTTGGAGGGAATACAATGTTTGAGACAATCAGGATGTTGTCATCTAGGATAGAGGAGTTTTCATGGGCTGTTTCATCATGGAAAGAAGGGGGTTTGAGAAAGTGCGGCTGACCTGGAATCTTCAGGGCCCAGCCGTGAGCTCAGTGATGTGGGAAGGCTCAAACTCCTTTGTGCATCCGCCCTTACCATCCTCAGTGTTTCTGCATGCCTGTGAGAATGTAGCCTTTGCACCTTGCACGCCTAAACCCCTTCCTTTTGCAGGTGGCGGCTGCCTAGTGCCCAGAGTTGGCCGTGACTGTGTCCTCTCTCTGTCTCTCTTCCTGTCTGTCTGGGGCTTTTGGGGGCGGGGGTCATCAGGCTGTTTTCCTTCCAGGTGCCAGCACCCCCTCGGCTGTTCCTGGTCATAATTTATAAACACGAGGCCTCTTCCCAAGGCGTGAGCTTTGCACCGGTGTTCACCACGCGGCAGTCAAGTTCCTGTTTCTCCAGTGGCGAGTCGGGTGAGGAAACGCCAGGCCTGCTTTGGGGGCTCTCACTCTGACTGCCCAAAGGAAGGGGGCTTGTGGATCCCCCTCTGTGGGGCAGCAGAGGCCGGGTGAACGATAGCTTCAGATATTGACTGATCCCTGTTCTGTCCGCTGCCTCTCCCTCATTGCTCTCTTCTCTCCCCCCCCCCAGGAGAACCAAGGAAGCACAAACCCTCCCTGCTCCCCACGCCTCCCCATTACCTTGCTCAGCTGCTCAGGGGGACAGGACTGCGTGGGGAACATGACTGGCAAAGTCGGTGAGTAGAAGGGATTGACAGAATGCATGACTCTTGGGGTTTTGTTTGTTTTGTTTCTTTCTTTCTCCTTGAACTGACCATTTTAGTGGTGGCCTGGCAGCCTTTCCCCTCTTGTTGGATTGTAGTTTGTAAACTCTCTGGGTTTGTAAACCATCTTTGACGGCTCTGCATGAAATAATAATGGGGCCGGGCAGGGACGGTGTTGGGGCCTGGGAACCAAAGAGCTACAGGCAGTGTGGGATGGGCTTTGCAGTGCCCTGCAAGCTGACAGGACCCCAGCAGCTTACATTCTCTCTCTCTCTCTGTTCCCCTCAACAGATGCTATGAGCTGGAGCTCCAGAACTGCTTCCTGGACCAACTTTCAGTGACCGTGTCGCGTCGCCAGTCTGGGCGGAATGAGGTGCCCTTTGCATGCCGCCTGGGCAGGATCTGGGTGAGTAAGCGGTGGAGGCTAGGATGGGAAGCCTCGTGAAAATGGAGAGAGGGGTGGGTCAGCCGGCTTCCCCATGAAGCGCTGTGTTCTCTGTGGGCCTCTCGCAGCCCTGCTAAGCCCGAAAGGAGGAAGGTCTTTGTCCCTGGTTCTTTAAGTAAGGTGCTATGACATAAAACAGGGATGGGGAAACTGTTACTCCAAGCCCACAGGGGCTGCTTGAAGGCAATGCAAACGTCCTCCTGTTTTTGCAATTTGGCACCTTCTACTCTCTTCACCAAGTTTCTCTAGAGCCTGGCGAGCTCTCCTCCTCCCTCCCTTGCGGATTCACATACTCAACATCTATCCTTTGCAGCTGCAAGGCTTTGCCACTGCAGGCCAGGTGGTCTTGATGACGCAGTTTCTTTCTTACCAGTTCTGGCCTTGCAATCAAAGAAATACTAAGATCAGGCCAGAACTTCTTGCTACCCCTGATCCCTGGGCAGATGGTTGCCTTGTCCTTGGCATTCTTGGTGGCCCCAATTCAGCCTGGTCTTTATAAGGTGGGAGAGGCCTCTCTGCACCCATCTCCCCTCATTGCACTCCTGTTTCTTTGGGGCCCCTGTTCCTGTTTTTATGCCCGCCCTGTGCGTGTTCCTCCACAGGTGCTGGATGCCACAGCTTTGCGCCCGCTGCCATCCGCTGATGCTGCCATCCCAGTGTCGCCTTTAGAAGTTGCCCATGTCCGCTGGCAACGACTTTCAGCTGGAGAGCTCTCCCTCAGCCTCACTTTGCGCTGGACCTATCCTCCCAGCAAGGCCACCTGCTTCCGCGTTCACTACCGCAGGGGCTCGTGTGGCAGTGGTCCCGAACCTCGCCTGCTCCCAATCGGGGTGGCGTATGCCCCCCAGTAC
This sequence comes from Podarcis bocagei, assembly GCF_964188305.1. Lineage (NCBI taxonomy): Eukaryota > Metazoa > Chordata > Lepidosauria > Squamata > Lacertidae > Podarcis > Podarcis bocagei. The sequence continues at coordinate 102,444,334 of NC_138126.1, forward strand.
CGGGTGACTGAGCTGACTGTGCCTGGCGCCCTTTCTGAGTCCTCCTGCCGCTTGGAGTTCCTTGTGGAGCCGGTGCCCGACGATGGGTTCCAGGTAGACGCTGCGATGTGGGGGAAGCTGGTCTTTGTGTACTCTGATCCAAAGCTACCCAGTCCTGGCCCAGCGCCTGAAGGAACCTCATCCAGTTGATTTACATTTGGATCCTAGTAGACAATGCCCTTCTCCGCTTCCCAGATCTGTGCTATTAGGCCCTTTTTAAAGAGGGAAGAAGGCTTTTATTGAAGGCACTGGAACTCGCGTGCCCGGGCATCAGAAGCCCAACCACGGACAATTCAGTATCCAAAGATAATTTTTCATTGGGGAAACCACTTTAGTGGAATAGTTATCATGCACTAGAACAACAACAACAAAATATTTCAGGGACGTACACCCAAACAAAACAATTCCACACTTGTGATATGGGCTACAGAACAGGCTTATCAAGTCACATTAAACTCTTATAACATCCTTTTTAAAAAACCTGCACCAATAGTTACCTATCATGTGGGCTGAAACAACTCGAATTGCAGCTTTTTTGATACTGAAGTAATGTGTGTATTTTATCATTTACATAAACTGATAAACCAGGGCAGAGGCGGGGTGGGTGGCCTAGCTGGCGTGAGCCTACGATTTTGAGGGGCCTACTTCCAAGTTCCCCTGTTAGAGGCAAAGGGGAGACCCATTGGTAAAGATTGTTGAAATGGGGCCTTCATTTCCCATCTGGCCTGGGTCTGTTACCAGCTTTGCACAGCCCTGGATAAAGCTGTCAGTTCTCCTCACCAACACATTTTCAGCAAAACCTAACTGGGAGACTGTAGCTTTTGAATGCAACCAAATCTCTAAATTTCTTTTGCCCTGAGAAAATTCATGATAACGTACATCCCCACCCCTTCAATCTATTCTACGTTTCTTATTTATAAGGAAACTTTAATTATGACAATATATCAGGCACTTACCTAAGAAAACTGAAGCCACAGGAAGGTATTTTCACAAAGAGTAGCCCTTAAGGGTGGAAAAAGTACACATGAGGGAATTCTGAAGTGTTCTAGTACCTGGTGAATTTCTGCCTGCTCCTTCAGATTGATTTTTTTAAATAAATTTGTTCTGCTTGAATAGAGTTTATATGACTAAGGAAGACATGCAAGTGAAAACGGGTCTGGCAGATGAACTGTTTTTCTACAAAATATGTTGTGACTGTTGATTTACATTGACACTTTTTACCTCCTGTGTCTTATGAAATGATAAAATGTGTGCTTCATTACTTTTTTGCATTAGGAGCTCTGGATATGCTGATACCCTTAAACTGCATAGTGACGCACAACAATTCGCAACACGGTTATTTATTTATTTTTCAAAATTTCTTTAAAGAAATGTTTTTAGTAGCATGTTGCAACTTTTAATGAACTCTGTCCTTGTGCAATTTTGACCCCTAACATTGGAATACAATATAGTTGCTCTCTCGCGCCGGAAGTGCCTTCATTGAGACAGCAAGTGATTTATACAGTGGAATAGCTCCATGTTCAAGGCAAGGTGCTGAACTCTAGAAATTTAAGAGGGAAGTTGGAATAGCCTTTTTTTTTTAGCACTATAGGGATGGAGATGTGTGCATTTTCATAAGGTCTTAAATGGATGACATAAGGGAAAAAAGGAATGCAGAGTTTTGAATACGTATATTTCTATAATTACAATACCAAAATCTTAAGGCTAATCAACCATAAATGAAATACTGGACAATCACCGTGTTTATTTGCACACCAAATTTTTGCTCTATTCTAAACTTTATTTTACTATATCTTAAAGAGTCAGAGCTATTTATAACTTCCACTATTTTCCTCCTTTTTTTGAGCTACTAATAAATTCACAATAAATGTCTCGTCTTCTCTTTCTCCTTTACTAGATACAATTGAGGTAGTAGTTAGAACAAGCATACCAATCAGAACGTCAAACAAAAACCACTCAATGTTTTGTTTGAGGCATTTTGAATTCAAATTTAGGGAAGACAAAAGTGGGCTAGCACTCCTATGGTCAGACAAGAACATTCACATGATAATACAGTGGTGCCCCGCAAGACGAATGCCTCGCAAGATGGAAAACTCGCTGGATGAAAGAGTTTTCCGTTTTGGAGGTGCTTCGCAAAACGAAACTCCTATGGGCTTGCTTCGCAAGATGACAATGTCTTGCGAGTTCCTGCTGGTTCCCCCCCCCCTTTTTCTAAGCTGCTAAGCCGCTTATCAGCTGATCCGATCAGCAGATAAGCCGCTAAAAGCCGCTAAAAGCTGCTAAAAGCCACTAATAGCGCTAATCCGTCAATGGGCTTGCTTCGCAAGACGAGAAAACCGCTAGACGAAGAGAATCACAGAACGGATTTTCGTCTTGCGAGGCACCACTGTAGCTTTTTAAAAATATATGAGCAAATCCATTTCTCCTCCCTTCATGTAAACAATACAGAGAAGTCTCCAATTAACCAGTTTCCCCTTTCAAGCTGGGTGACATAGTAAACAGTGGTTATCGGCTTCAGTGATTACAGGCTTCATCATACAAAGTTGGTATTACGATCCTAGCTTTTCCTGAAGCTGGTAACTCTAGTTTGAGTTTGGACTGTGATTAATTGGAGATTTCCACATTACATTCAGGTACACCACAAACCGAGGAGAGAATGGGTTGTGTGCAGAGGCAAAATACATATTAAGCAGAAATGTGATAGTGTGGACAGGGCCTTGGCCTGAGACTGAAAAAGGGGACATGGCAGTGATCAACAAAGCCCACAGGATGGCAGCAGAGCTTTATGCTTGGCTGCTGCTGGTGTCTTCAGGACTTTGCGAGATAGAGCAGGGTGTCACTGAGCCCTAAGCTCCCAAAATGAATTAAAGATAACCAAGTTATTCCCATTCCAGAATCCTGAACAGATCTATTCCAGTACCTTTGCAACTTTGCCAATACTTGCTTCAGAAAGAACCTGTCATATGCAGTGAGAGACAAGCTCTGGAGGTGTTGCTGCACTCTGCACTGGGTAAGGAAACTTAGGCTTTACAGCAGGGGACTACCTGATGTCTTAGTGATAAAGGTGGGGAGGTGGGGTGAGAGAGAAAGAGAAGACAGGCATAACAGCAACAACCCAGGGCTAAAGGGACCAGTCCTTCGGCCAGCACAGCGAGCAAGTGTTTCTTGGAGAGGTGATCTCTACAAGGTTTGGCCAGTGGTGGTTTTGGGGCGGAGAGAGAAGAATGTGGAGGTGTGAGAGCTAATGGGCATTTCTGCATTTGCAAACATCCTTGTTCTTGTTTCAGGCCACCCCTGCCTCCTGTCTGCATAAAGTCAAGCAATCTCCTGTAGGCCTTCCCCAGGGCTGGGCTACTGCCTGCTGTGTAGCAGACTGACAGCCCCGTCACCTCGCTTCCATTCCCACTCCCTCTCTCGTATGCGCGCGCACACACACACACACACACACACACACACACACACACACTTCTTTCTCTGCCCCCATCTCCGAATTTCTGATGCAGAGCCAAGCAAGAGAATTCCCTTGCAGTCCAGCATGCAGGCAATTAGCCACATGGAGTTTGACCAAGCGTGATGTGCACAGGGACCTCAGCTTCTCTGCTGCACAGGCCTTGTCCCAATGTTCAGCAACATTTGCACTGCCAATGCTGCTCAGGTGGGCACGACTGCAGCAAGAGCAACAAGCTTGGCATTTTGAAAACTGTCTAACCCAGTCCGTTGCTTTAATAATGAAATTTCCTCCTTCAGCCAGAGCTGTAATGGGGTGTTTGAGAAATCCTGGTCTCCCAGCATTAACACGAGTATTGCCCTGTTTCCTATCATGCCTTTCACAGGCAGCCAAGAAACTCTTCATTACCTGCTCATGCTTCCCTGTTTGCTGGCCTTCTATTTCCTCACTGTGTGTAGAAGAGCAGGGGTGGGGAATCTGTGGCTCTCTGGATGTTATTGGAAGCCCATTAGCTCCAGCCAGCCTGGTCGAAGGCCAAAGGATGATGGGAGTTGTAGTCCAGCAACATCAGGAGGGTCACATGTAGTAGAACCACATTAAGAAACTTAATGCATGATGGGCGTTCCTCCTGTGCAAATCCACTTTGTGTGACAGCCTTGAAAACTGCCTGCTGTTATCATCACCCACTTCTAATTCCGTGTGAAGCTAGAATTGCAGTGGAAAAGCATCAGAAGCAACACATTAAGGTGTGGAGAGAAAAGTGAATGCAGAATTTGTGTTAATCCTTATACATGGCAAATGACAAGGGTGTGTGTGTGTGTAGCTGGACAGACAGAGCTACAGAACTGCTGGATATATTTACTAGCAGTGGGTTACACAAACAAACAAAAAATAGTTCCACACAATTTACCTGTATGGAACATTCATGGCTGTGTGATGCTGCAAAGGCTGTCAGGACTCTGTAATGGATCTGGCACATATATGGAGAAACATTGTGCTCCACCAAGAAGATGCAACTCATCAGCCATATAGCCTTCCAGGTGCTTAAATAGCTCTGCCCCCGCCCGCCTGCCCCACCTGCATGTTTGCAGACTAGCAGGTAGCAAACGCAAAGGAGATTTATGGAGCCCCTGATCAGCAGCAGAGAATACCTCAGACCTTGCTTTCTCTTAAGTCAACATGGTCTCCTGTAGAGGTCACTAGACTCAAAATCCCATCTTCCCTGACCATTTGATCCCAGGCTGGCTGTGGCTGATGTTGGGAGTCCAGCTGAGCAGTGCATTTCCCATTGCTCCTGTAGTGATCTGAAATCGGAATACCGCTGACCCATGGCTCAACTCATGCCTCCTCCTCTCATGCTTCTTCCTGCTTGTGCTATTCACTGCCCTCCTCTCTTTCCCCCCACCCCCAAGTCAAAAGCTTGAGCCATCCTGGTTGAAGAAAGAAACCTTTATTAATAATCTTAATAATAATAATAATCAATAAATAATAATAATAATAGTAATAATAATAATAATAATAATAATAATAATAATAATAATAATACTGTTTATTTGAATGGTCACACCTTTGAAGCGTACAGAATGGGGTGGGTGGGCGGGCTGATGCTCCCAGGGTGGGAGACAGGGCAGCAAATGGGAGGAGCTTTATACAAGGGGGAGGGAGTGGCAAAGGAAGGGGCTATATACAACGGGAATAGAAAAGGAGGATCATCTGGTTGCTGGCGTGTCAGGAGCTTTAATGCTGAGTAGAAAGTGAGGTTTCATGAGATGAATAAGCCAAGGGGGGGGGGTTCAGGGTCAGCATGGGGAAGGACCAGAGTCCATCTGACTCTGGGAGCAGGTGGCAGGGTGTGGGGAGCGGGCCGTAGGACATGCACCCCTCCCACTATGGGCCATGGGCACGGAAGAAACCGATGGGAGAGAGTGTGCCCACTGGCGCCAGCAGGTATTTGCTCAGTTTGTGCACAGCCCTTGGTGCACAGCCCCGCCTCACTCCCTGACACCACCATGGGGCTGTGGCCTCCCACAGGCTTGGCCACGCAGTTGTAAGGGCGTGCTTGTCCCGGTGGTGGTGGTGTGTGTGTGTGGTGGCAACCGTTGGCCCTTTGAGGATAGGGGTTGGGGGTTCTTGGTAGATCTGGAGACCACGGGCAAGGCGGGGATCGCCTCGGATGATCTCAGCTCTGTGAAGCCACAGTGAGAGCAGCCAGGCCTACTGCAAGGAAGGTAAACAGGGTGCAGCTTCTGACCCCCTCTGGGGCTGGTGGGAGCTGGGTTCTCGGGGGAAGGGGGGAAAGTGCAATCTCTTCAAAGGAAAAAACACAACAACACCCCTCTAAAACCCGAGAATTCCCACCCACAGAAACAAGGTGGCTGTGCCCAGAAAGTCCCTGGCCTGGCCCTGCCTGGGCATCCCGAGGTCTTGCCAACTTGACAAATGGATGAACCAGCAAAGCACAAAAAGCATTGGGAGGTTCTGGGAAGCGAGAAGCAGGATTGCTAGCCCTGCGGGAGCGCTCGCGGCGTGTTCTGTGGTTAGGGGACGCCCGCAGCTCTTTTTCTTCTTCTTCTTCAGGAGGGCTGGAAGGAAGACGTGGTGGCCTGGGAGGGCCTGCGGAATCCAGTCTGTGTCAGTGCCTGTCCCTGGCCCCGTGGGTCTGCAGCGGGGTGTGGGGGGAGCAGGGCACGGGTCTCCCGGTGTGCGGACGGCTTTGCAGAGTCTGTGGGCGGCTGCCGTCCATCCGTCCCGGTCGGTGGGTTGGTCGGTCGGCCGGTGCTTGAGCTCCGTCCGGATGGCCTGTCGCTTGGCTTGTTAGTTTTGTAACTGTTTTGTTGGCTCGTTAAGTTTTGTAACTGTTTTGTTGCTTTGCTTAAAAAAAAAAATATTTTTTGTGCCCTTCCTGGTCCCAGAAGGAAACAGCTGAAGGTTTCACTACAACAGAAAACAAAGGTAGAATGTTCCATGGAGCAACCTGCAGGTGGCAGGCGGGGAAGACTTGGTGTCGGGGAAGGGCTTTCTGCTCTCTGGGGGTGTGCTGGTCTGGGTATGGTAGAGCTGGGAAGTGGGACCCTGGGACTCAGTTCCCAGCACTCAGCACCCGCCCCGCCTCCTATGTCTGCATAAGTGCCCTCCCCTCCCCTGCCCCCTTTCTGTACAGATGTATGTGCCAGACCTGCTCACACAGAGCGCTGCCCACCTCCTACATGGAACGGCTGCTCCCCATACGAACAAAGGAGCTGGGATCATTCAGCCCACCAGGAGGCTGGTCCCAACCAGCTCCTTCACATTGCTAGGCATGTAGTTTGATAAGCCTAGAGAGCAGGGGCTCCTTGCAGGGTCCCCTCTTCCCCCACCCGCTCTCACTCTTGCTGCGTGCTTGGAAAGCTGTCCTCCACCTCCCCCATCGCATCATTCCTCTGCAAGGGGGCAGCTTCCAGTTCCTGCAGGCAGAGGAAGCAAAATTCTCCCTGCTGTTGCTTGGAGGCTGAGTGCATCTAAGCAGCGTAAGGTGGGTTGGGACTGCAGCCTGCACCTGCTGGGATTCTGGAGCAGCCTGGGGCCCTGCCCACCTGGTCCTTGCGTGTGTGTGAGTGAGGAGCGTGGGCAGTTTGCATCCGAGAGGGATAACATCCTGAGTTCTTTTAACTGCACCCTCCCTCCCCTGTGCAAGGACCTGAACACCCAGCACAATGCAGGGGGCCTGACTGGGGGCCTATCTCGAGCGCCACATGGCCCCGGGGCTTGTGGCAGGAAAGCTTGGGAGCAGGGTGGGCTCTAGGGAGGCTCTCCGTGAGGTTCTGCTTGCTGGTGGTGTTTGGTTTTGTTTGGTCTGGCGGAAGCAGGCGCCTGTCCCAACCCTCCCCCCCGGCTGGTAGCTTTGCAAAATGAAAACCAACTTGGCGGCACACCATCAGAGACAGGTGGGATGTGAGGCATGAGAGGCGGCTTGAGGTAAAGAAATATGTGGTTTAGGCTGCCGAGGGCCAGCAGCGTGGGGCGGGGGCCCATGTCCATTTGATTTTGGTTTGATTTCTAAGGAGCAGTCAGTGTTACTATTGTGAGGAGGGGCTGGGTCTGTCTTGCTAGTAGGGAGTGAAGCGGCTGTACCCTCCTCGGTATAGACTAGCCTGCAACATCAAAGACGGAGAAAAAGCCAATCAGTATAAAGGAGAGGCACAGCCCATCCCTGCCCTGTTATTTCAGCCAAGACTGGGGTCCCTTGGGACCCCCAAGGCTGGCAGAGGCCTTGCTTTGTGGTGGGGACGAAGTGGTGGTGGTGGTGGTTGGACTCAACTCCCAGCATGCAATGCTGCTGTGGGCCTGGTCTCACAAGAAGTCCAGAGGATAATGGATGGATAAGGCTGAGGTACATTTTTAAAAAAATAAAATAAAGGAAAGCAGAGCTTTCGAAGCTGGAACTTAGCTGTTTCCTATGGATCATTTCAGTAGTAAGGGGAGAGAGATGGATTGCACTCAAGCTTCAGTCCCCTTCAGCCAGCCCAGGATCTTCCGCCCTGCCTCTCCCCCCCGACACCCAAAAGAACTGAACCTAATTCCTTAAGCCCACGAGATGGCTGCAAAGGCCATTCGTTCCTTGTTTTATCGCTGGGAAGGCACTGACACCGTGGGGTGGGCTAGTGGCTTGGGTGGGGAAGGTTAGTAAAGCAGGGTGGCTTGGATGTTTCTCCTCTTTGATGCTGTATGTGAAAGCTGATTGCAAGGAGGCGTCACTGCAAGAAATGGGTGCGGCAGTGTGTGTGAGATCGGGAGTAGCAGGGAGTGGCGTTGGGCTGTGTGCTTGTGCAACCAACCCCACCCTCTGCCCTGCTCCAGTTCTCTGTCTAAGAGTTAGCTGCTCCTTCAGAAATGGTTCCTGAGCAAACGGCCACTTCCACTTGGACAAGATGCTGCCCGCTCTGGACCGCTTTCCCTGCAGAGCAGTGCATCAAGGCAGGCTAAATAGGAGGAAGCCTGGTGACAGCCAAGAATGTCGCAGCAGGCCTGTGTATGTCCTTCCTAGTGGCCACGAAAGCAGGAGGGTCTGCACCAGGCCCTGTGTGTGTTGTGTGTTTCTGTCCTTCCCTCCCCACTCTTGGGATTCTCCTCCTTAGGCTTCCTTTCCCTGCACGGTGCTGAGGAGGCGGCTGCAACCGAGGGGTGAATTTGGATGTTTCCCAACACCCCTCTCTTTTTACCCTAAGTGGCCAGCCCAGCCCCAAGGCGGCATGCTTCCCATACAGCCCCACGCGCAAATAGGTGGGAGGGAGGGCTCTTACCATAGTGCCAATGCTGTAGGTGGCAGCAGGGCCGATGGTGTGGTGGTAAGGATCTGCAGCTGCATAAACTCGGCCATAACTAGGAGCGAACACAGGGGGCAGCGTTAGAAACTGGGGGGTCGCAGAGTTGCCAACCCTAAATGTTAAGAAAATCATGAATCAGGCCCTGGATGTCATACATAGTTTTGTGTTTTTTAAAAAAGTTATAATACACCTCAACAGAAATGGCAGGATTATTTTCTGAGTTGTTAGGAAACAGCCCACCACAGAGCTTTCGGTCTTCTCCATACACACACACAGAGCACTTCAAACTTTGGACACCCTTAGAATACGCCAAGATTTGTGAGCCACGTGCAAACTGCATCTTCATTCCCACCACTCTGGTTCCTTAAGCCAGGATGAAATTCCCCCTGAACATCTTCAGAAGGTCTAAGGGAAGGAAGTCGTTACTAGCAACCAAGGGCTGGCCACTGGAAAAGTGTTGCAAATAAGGGAAATTCTGTGCTTGGCACCAGAGTGCAGGGGAAAATACGCAAAACCTGAAAAGAACTGAGAGAGCATAAAAGAAACACACATTAAAATAGGTTGCGAGATGTGCATTCGGGAGCACCTGCTCAAGCCCAGCCCTTGCCCATCACCTGTGCTGCCTTGTCACAGATAGCAGTGGGCATGTTGTGAACTGAAAGAGCTGCCCTGGCATGGACTGCTGCTCTGGTTCCACCTTGCAGAGTATCTCCCGCTCTCACTGGCAGCACAACTCCCAGGTCTCTGGCCAGAATGACACATTACATGCCCAAGTTGTGTTTCCAGTCCCCTGGGCATTCCTTCTCTGCTGCAAAGTGGCAATTGCAGGGTGGGGGGGCAGTGAGGTGTGCAAGAAAGAAGCATGGGCCTGGAACTTGGCCAGAAGTGATGGGTGTGGGAAGAATGAAACAAGTGCCTGCCCCTTCCTCAGACTTGAGAGAACAAAGGCATTGGCAGCCCAGGGAGGGAAGGAGGAGGGAGGCTAGCTAGGGAGAGGCACCGCAACTTGGGCTCCTTAAAAATCTGGCCAGCTCCTAGATCAGCTGTGGGGGAACCTTTGACCTGTCAGATGTTGCTGAACACTGAGTTCCAATCATCCCTGGCCACTGGCCATGCTCGCTGGGGCTGATGGGAGCTGTGGCTCAGCAAGATCCAGAGGGCCAAAGGTTTCCCACACTTATCCTAGATGAGGAGTGGGGAACCTCAGGGCAAAATGGTCCTCTGAACACTCCCTGGGCTAGAAAAGGTTCCCTGGCTAGATGTTGTCCTAGATGGTGAACATTAAGTCTGTGATGCTGTGCATCTGTGCTTATTAGAAAAAGGAGATGGAGGAGGAATCAGAGTGAATTACAGTGTGGCAACCAGATGGAAAAGGGGATTGAGATGAAAAGAACTGGTTGTGTTTGGCACACAGGAAATGGAGGCTGAATAGTTTCCTGGCTGCCTCTGGAAAACAGGAAAGGGTGCAGGAGGATGGGGAACAGGGACTGGAGCAGATCCTTTGGCAATAATGGATCATATGAACCAAGAGGAAGAAATTATAAGAGGATTTTGTATGTGAGGAAGAGAAGGAACAAAGAGCTTAATTCCAGGGGTTCTTAGACTAATATTTCAAAAAGGAGAATGGAGTTGCAAGACTGATATTCAATAGCTGAAGTCTTAAAGCAGCAAAAACTCAGGGGATTTTAAGAATGCTTCTTATTTATAGTTCAAATTACTTTGTGTGCATAATGATAACTTGGAGGTTTGAATACTGCAATGGGCTCTAAGTGGGGCTGCCCTTGGGTCTGGACTGGAGGCTTGTGGTAGGCAGATTGTGGATGGGGGCTTCTGGTCAGGGTCCTTCCCAACTCTACAATTCCATGATTCTAGAACATGTCACAGCATTGTTAAAACAGCTGCACACCTGCTAACCAAGCCAGGTTCAAGGTTCATGGATTGACTTACAAAGTCCTGAGTGACATGGGTCCAGGACACCTCAGGGATCACTGAGATCACATGCAGGAGTGTCTTTGGTTGTTCCCCGAGTTGGTGAGGCTTGTTTGACAACAATGAGAAGCCTTCAGTGTCAACAGCCCAGTCCTATGGAACACGCTGCCAACAGAGATTCAGCAGGCCTCTTCGGTGACAACTTTTAAATGCCTGCTGAAAACTTTTCTGTTCTGCCAGGCCTATGCAGGCAATTAAGAGTACACCTGTTGTGCTTTGTTGATGTTAGTTTTTTATTTTAAAGTTAATTTTTGATGATTTTATTGTTTGGTTTTTTTGTTTTCATGTGGCTGTAAACTGCTGTGATATAGCTTTATGATACAGAGGTATATAAACACTTTTAAATAGATAAACCATCTCAGTAATTCTTGACACAGCCCTGTAAGGTAGGCCAGCATTACTGCAGATGGGGGGCTGAGATTATGTTGGGATTCACCTAAGACCACCCTTGTGGCTTAAATGAGATCCGAACTGTAGCTCAGAGCCCATTCTTCTAAACCAGGGGTGAGGGAACCTCCCTCTAGATATTGCCGTTGGCCAAGTTGGCTGGAGCTGGTGGGAGTTTGAGCCCAACAATGTCTGTAGGGACACACAGCTTCCCCTCCCCCTGCCCTAACCATTGTGCCCTAACCATTAGAATGCCTATACATTAAGTAAAATGTGGGCATTTTAAACCAAGCAGAATAACTAAACATGCATTTTCCTCTTTGTCGAGAAATAATAGATGTGGAAAACTTTATATCACAATTTATTTAAAAGTCCATTTATATTTTCCAGGAGACTCATGAGAAGGACCTGGCAAAAATCTAATAGGTTGCTTACAGCTCTTTCCTGGGAAAACTGGATGGGTACCCTCCCCCCATTCTGTCTCCATGTTTTTCATCTGCATGCTTCCATGGAGGAAGAATGTCATGTTGGAGTGATCTAAAAGTAGTTACCGTTCAACGGTTTCCCTGATATTCCACCGATAGACTAATTAAATGACAATCAACCGCATTTCTAATAGGATACTAAAAGACAAAGGTAGTAAAGGGGTGAGGGGAATGTTAATCAGTGTGAATTAATAACCAGATAAATAATATTTCCTCCAGCTTTCCAGTAAGATAACCACAGCCACCTTTGTCATAATTTGGATATTAGAAGACCGAGGGGACTGTGAAGAGTTAAATACAGCTGCCTTGTTACCACAGAGCTTTGCCCTGCAAGAGAGGCCACCTATCAGGCCCCACAGAACTTGGTCATGTTCCATACAGTTGCTCCATATCCATATGAAGTTAGGCATGTCCACCAGAATAGAATAGAATAGAATAGAATAGAATAGAATAGAATAGAATAGAATAGAATAGAATAGAATAGAATAGAATAGAATAGAATAGAACAGAACAGAATAGAATAGAACAGAATAGAACAGAATAGAATAATTGATTCCTATAGGTGTGAAAGGAATGAAGCAGATTCTCATGAACAACTGGTATTGGAGGCACGTTATAACAAGAGCCAGGGGTCAGGTCAGATTGAGTCTGGATAGCTCAGCTGGTTAGAGCGTGGTGCTGATAATGCCAAGGTTGCAGGTTTGATCCCCGTATGAGACAGCTGCATATTCCTGCATTGAAGACGGTTGGATTAGATGATCCTCAGGGACCCTTCCAACAATTCTATGCGCTGCTGAGCCCTGGAGTTTCATATCCAGACAGGTCAAGCAATGGCCCTCACAGATGCAGAAGGGGGTTTGTAGAGGATGGGAACACGGCCTGCTGAAGGCAATGATGGCCACCTTCCTCACTCCTTGGGGTGTCCTATCCAGACCCCGTAAACTGGTGGTGCTGGTGGGGACAGTGCGGGGGCACCCTTCCTCATCCTTGTTGTCGAGGATGCTGGCTGATAACACTGGGCAGGGGAACAGGCCATGAACCGCAAGATCAGGACTAATAAACAGGTAGGGCTGCTTACCTGTCACTGTAAGCTGCCGCTGCCGCTGCTGGCTGGGCATATCTGTAGGCTGCGTAACCCCCCTGGAGCAAAGAGGAGAGACAAAAAGTTACTGCGAAGGCTGCGGTGCCTGTGCCAGCAACCAGGAAAAGAGGCATCTTGTGCCATGAGGCTGGTTCTCAGCAAAGAAGCTGGGCACCCCAGGTGCTAACCAAGCTCAGGAGGGACGCATGCAGCCACCCCACCAGACTAGCCCAACACCAGTCTCATTAGCATTCCCCGGGGATCTCACTAACATTAACCTGCAGAAATTAAACATGCTGAGGAGAGAATGTCACCTCCCTGGCGGGTGGCGGTGTTAACGAGATGTCGCCTCTGATAAATCCGTCAGTGTGCGCCTGAAATATTGCCCAGAGCACTTTAAATATGGAGGGGGAAATGCCGCTAGAAGACAGCATGCTGACACTGGACCAGCAAATAAATCCTGCCCTGGGGGGGGGGGGGAAGCAGCTGTAGAAGGCACAGGGCCACTGGCAGGTCGAACCTGCGTGCGAGCCTGAGCGCCACCCCTCTCCCAACATGCTCTGCTGTTTTGCAGTGGTTCTCCTACAGCATGTATGGGGGGAAGCTTATTTCAAGCTGTTTCCTTCACTGCCTTGATGCTATGGGGGACTCTGCAATGGCGGGGTGGGGGTGGGGAGAGTCAATGGTACACACACCTCATAAGCAGCAACTCAGGAGCGATGAAAAGGGATAGAGCGGATGGAGGGTGTACAGTTGCTGCCTTACCTCCTCTGCTCCCCACTGCCCCGAGACCAAGCAGAATATCCTTTGCGCTTGCGTTGCATTTGCAAGCACTGGCTCTGCAAATCCCCTGCCCGGTCGTCTCTCTTAACCAAGTGAGCAGGTGGGATTTGTCAAGACATGAAATATCCTTCCCAGAAGGTCATGTGCCTATTTACCTGCGTGTGTGTTTGTGGGGTGAGAGAGGAGTGGCGTAGCACGAGAATCAGCCGGTGGGCTACTGCAGCTTGGACTGGAAAGTCAACAAACAAGAATTTCTCTCACTCTCTCTCTCTCTCCCCCCCTGTAAGAGCAAATCGAGAAAGGCTGGACTTACATAAATTTCAGCACCGTAGAATCCGTCCTGGTAAACCACTCTGCAGAGGAAAGAAGCAAAATGCAACGGTGGCTTATGGCTGCGTGCGAGGCACTTTGAAGTCCATTCCGTGCGACTGCACATTTGTTTCAAAGGGTAACCCTGGCTCTGGCATCAAACGGACCTTGTGACTCTGGTTTTCAGTGCTGCTAATGGCCTCTCTCTGCCTCGACGGCGGGGGAGATGCAAATGTGCTAGTCATCAAGCTGGATGGGGGCGATCTGCCTGACAGGCAAGTGGGATGACCAAGAAGGAGCAGATGCTCCTTCGGGGAATCTGGCCGCAGCCACTCAGATATGCTCCATGCTTAAGCATGCACATGGATGCTATGGTTACTCATGTATAGATACTAAACTAAGCCAGTTTCTAACTCCTCTGTCAGTAGGGAATAGAAAGAGTCTGTAAAGGATGCAGCTTCTGTGCCTACTATGGCCAACTGTCCCCTTCTGCATGGCCTCTAGTCATCGTCTACCTCCACCTTTGGAGGCAGCAATGCTTCTGAATAGCAGTTCACAGAAACCGCTTGCAGGCTTCCTCCAGGCATCTGGTTGGCCGGGGTGAGAAAAGGATGCTGGACTAGATGGGCTCTTCTGATGTTCCCATCTTTCCTTGCCCAGATGTCCCTCATGCTTCCCTTGCTGCCAAATAAATCAATAAGTAAAATCTACACTGCGCAAATCAGTTTCATACTAGAGCATACAAATAAATATTTTGCGCAAAGCACATCTGCATGAATGCAACTGGCTTGCATAATTTATGATGGGCAGAGGAGTTGAGGGTTCTTACTTGGGGGGGGGGGACAGGCGGGGAGGAAGTGCACAACTACACAGTGTGCTTTCCCAGCTGTGCAATGATTGTGATATGTGAAGTGCCACATGAGTGTCTTCTATGCGGCAAGTACATGGGTTTGACAGTCACACCCACTGGACTCCTTTAGCACTATTATCTGCATAGTCACAGTATTCAAACCAAACCAAACCAAACCAAACCAAACCAAACCAAACCAAACCAAACCAAACCAAACCAAACCCTCACTTTATATATAACTGTCAGTTTCTATTTCACTACACAGAAGAGATTGTACAGGAAACAACCAGTTTGCACGTTACTAAGGCATGCGTGTGTGCCACTTTGGGCCCCGGAAGGGGGCGGAATGGGCTGAAGCATGCATTGACCTGCAACGCAACCCCTGCACCAGTGGGAAGTTGCCTGTATTCCTCCACCTCGCAAAATAAAAAAAATGCGAAGAGGCAAACAGGGACAAATCTTCTGAAAGAGCCAAGACAAAATGGCCACTGAATACCTTCTGTCTGCCTCCTGAGTGTGCTAGTCACAGTGTTACTTCTATGGCCAGCTATCCTAATCAAACAGGCACACCTAACGCAGACGCCTTTCTCTAGGTGAAACGGGCAGCCAGCCAGGTGCAGATCTGCCCCAAACGTGGCTGGAGATGTAGTCAGGGCAGGGTGACTAGGAAGTGTTTCCTCTGAGGCTTGCTCGTCGGGAATGTGGGGGCAGACCAATCGCCTGTTGTCTCTGTCCAAAGAGCCCAAAGGCTCCCCCCGCCCACCTTTCGAAGGCCCGTCTCTGCAGCAAATACTCACGCTCCGTAAGCGGGGATGGGCGGAGGTGGGGGAGCTGCCCGGAACGTGTTGTAGACCGTGCGCCCCCGCCCCCGTAAGTGCGCCCCCCGGTACGCTACCGCTGTTCCTGTGGCTGGGTATGGAAAGCCTGTCACTGTGGGAGAGAAAAGGAAACCGCCATGAGCACCCCCAGAAGAGTCCTCTCCTGGTGCCAGACACGGCCTGCCCACCTCTGTGTGGCAGAGGAGAGATCCCCCAGAGAGGAAGCGAGGAGCTTGCCCCTCTTCAGGTGTCCTGAGAAATATCCTCATGATATTTCATCCCACCCTCTATTCTCTATTATATACACATCCTCTGGGAATCTTTCTGCACCCAAAACTCCCCTCCTGCTCCACTCTCTTGAGAAGAGCTCCATAGTATGACTCCTCCTCTGGCCTGTTTCACTGAGGTCCTAAGGATAGCCCCCTGCCCCCAGCCCCCTCTTCTTGTTTTGTCATAGGCACCTGTGTCAGGAACAAGCAAGCAAGGAATAGGTTGTTCTGCTCCGAGGCTTAGCAGCCTTGCCAGCTTATTTAAGGGGCAGCTCTTGCCCAGGGACCTGGTCTGATCCAGACATTACCTGCATAGAACTCTGGGCCATAGACGGTGCCCACCACAGGGTTCAGTTTCCAACCTGGGGAGGAAGAACAAGGAGACGTGAGAGCATCACCCTGGCCCATGCCTGTCCTGTGCTCTCACTGCCAGCCCCACCTGCCAGAGACCTAGGTGAAAGGCCTAAGGAGCTCTGGGTCAAGCTTTCTAGCAAACAAGAGCCAGTTTTGTCATCTGTATACCAGGATGTACTACAAAGTCAGGCTCCACGCCTGCCCACGCCCTGACACAGCCCCCCCCCCGAAAGCATATTTTTTTAAAAAAGGCCTGCCAGTCTTCCAGCAATGACCAGCTCTGGCCTAGCACACCCTCTTGCCACAGCTTCACTCCATTACCATTTGTGTAGGGATTGGCTGCCTTCTTGTTTGTCATTACCCGGGCCGTGGCGTTGTTGACCTGGCGACACAAAGCACAGAGAAAGTGAGTTAGTGGCAGGCCTTGGACCAAAATATCCTCCTCCCAGGAGGAAACCTGGGACTGGAGACGCAAGGAACGTTTCAGGACGGACAAAAGCCAATCAGGATTTGGACCAGATTCTCCAAAGAGTATGGGCTGGAAACCCTGCCTGCATATGCCAGGTCTGGCAATGCCCCGATTTCCTTATCTTAGGTGTACAGCCCTTTGGAGCACACAGGGAAAGGAGAATGTTAGCCGCTTTGAGACTCCTTAAAGGGAGTGAAAGGCGGGATATCAAATCCAAACAACAACAACAACAACAACAGGCTTCAGACATTTTGAGTGGGAAGTTGAATTTTGGAGCTTTCAAAGGAAACGTTCCTGAACCTCTCCATTCCCAGCATAACGTTCAACACCCAGCATGCAGGGAGGACCCTGCCCAGGCTTCATGCACAGTGGGAGATCCATTCACCAGACAGGCTTGTGAAGACGCAAAGGAACACACAGGGGCAGGAGCTCCAGAAAACGATGGTGTCAGCATCAGATCAGCACTGCCTGTCCGCCCTTGACCACAGCCCTGGCGAACTCAAGCAACATTATTCTGCAAGAGGCATCTTATATGGCACAACACTTTGTGCCTCAGTGTGATCAAGAAGGGTCCACCAGGGCGAAACCAAAGGCCTTGCTCCATCTCACCTCCTAACTCACTGACACTGAGGCTGCCCATCCTGTAACATTTTGAAGAAAACAAACCAGAACCACAACCAAGAAGGAAGCCAGGCAGCAATACGACTACCCTTTAGGGCCTAGGCGTCGCAAGTGGTTCAATCTGGCTGGCGCCTGGGAGGTTGGAGGATTTGGCAGTATCACGCTTGCCCTCCCTCCCTGGCAGATCCCAGCAGACTCCTGCTGGAGAAGGTCTGCCCTCCTCTTCTTCTTTTGCTCTGTGCCCCACCCCTCCCCACCACCTATGGGAGATCAACAGCACAGGGCATGCAACATCCACTCGCCCGCCTGCGTGTCCTGGGAGGCCCAAGAGGTAGAAATGGTTAGAAAAGAAAGGGGTGTCTGTGTGTGTGTGCATGTGGGGAGCAAGTGTGACTCCTAACGCCCCGACGCAGAGCAGGCAGTGCACATGTTCGCACCTCGATCTTGCGTCCCTCTACGATGGTGCCATTCAGCTTCTCCCGTGCCCGATCGGCATCTGCACTAGTTTCAAAAGTTACAAACCCAAAACCCTGTGAGTGGGGGAGAGAAAGGGAAATGGAGAGAGAAAGAGAAAGAGGGGGATTTGGGAGGGAGGGAGAGAGGGTGGAAGAGGAGTAGGAGGAAGAGAATGAGAAGGGGGGAAACGGGGGTGGGGGGACAGGACAGAGAGAGGGGGGTGAGTAAGGAGCAGTAGAGAGAAGAATCCCCCAGGGCCTGGGGAAAGAGGCAGGATGTGAACTTCCCAAGCGACCCCCAAGGGCTGGGGGGGGGGGAGAGGGACGAAGCAAGGAGAAGGGGAGGGGGTAAGGCTCAAGAGGAAAAAGGACAGGCGCCAGCTTCCCAAGAGGCCAAAATTGCAGGGCAAGACGTGGCAGAGTACATTGCCACTGCCTCATGGGAAGAGTGAGGTGTTCTGGACTGAGCTACTGGTACTTGCAATGGATTCCACCTGGAGAGGCAT
The DNA here is from genome assembly GCF_964188305.1 of Podarcis bocagei. Taxonomy (NCBI): domain Eukaryota; kingdom Metazoa; phylum Chordata; class Lepidosauria; order Squamata; family Lacertidae; genus Podarcis; species Podarcis bocagei. The sequence continues at coordinate 102,462,500 of NC_138126.1, forward strand.
TACATTCCTGGAGATACATTACAGTATATTCATTCACTTTCTGAATGTCTGATGGAAACTGGGAAGTCCTCATTCTTTGACCAAGACCAAAGGCCAAACCAGACAGTGACATGGGAAATCTGGGACTGGGGGGATCTCCTAACACCTTTTCCAAAGTTTAAATGCAGCTTGGGGTGTGGATAAAAGATGTGGTGGTGGTTGGGAGGGCTTTAACCCTTTCCCCATCATTGCAATTTCCCATTTGGAATACCCCTCCCCAAACATTGCCATTAGCCCTTTGGGGAGATGGGGAAAACACAGGCACCTGGGTTATACCTGCCCACCCCTACCCCCCTTTCCAAAAAACCTAATATAAGTTTTGTGGCAGGGTGGGGTGTGGGGTGGGGATTTGAATCAGGAAGACATTGTAGGGAGAAAGGAATACAGTGGTACCTCGCAAGACGAATGCCTCGCAAGACAAAAAACTCGCTAGACGAAAGGTTTTTCCGTTTTCGATTTGCTTCGCAAGACGAATTTCCCTATGGGCTTGTTTCGCAAGACAAAAACGTCTCGCGACTTTGTTTCCTTTGTCTAAAAACAAAGACATGTTTTGTTTATAAAGTTAATTTATTTTCCCTTCAATTTTTGAACTGCTCTTTACAGTATGTGTGGCTTTAAAGAGCAGTTAATAAACTGTTGTTGTACCAAATTTGGCTTTGTTTGGACTTTTTTTGACCATAGGAACGCATTAATTGATTTTCAATGCATTCCTATGGGATTTCGTGATTCGCAAGACGAAAAATTCGCTAGACGACAAAACTTGCGGAACGAATTAATTTCGTCTTGCGGGGCACCACTGTACTAGTTGTTGGGAATCACAGGTGGGGGCAGTGCTGTTGCACTCAGGTTCTGCTTGCGGGCTTCCCTTGGACATCTGGATAGCCACTGTGAGAGCAAAATGCTGGACAATATGGGCTTCTGGCCTGATGTTTAACCTTATGGGTTAAACATCCCCTTTTCCCAGTGCCATGCTCCTGATCCAATTCCCCACCCACACCATGACATACACATAAGGAGAAATTAAGCTATGAAAAAGACGTGGGGAGATCTGGTCATCCATCTCCCATGTCACAGTCTGGTTTGACCCCAAAAGCCAATATTGAACCTGAAGAAACGGGCCTAGGAAAACTCAGTAAATGTGTTATTTAACAGCTGGGAGAAATTTCAAATCCTGTCAAACTAAACACCCCCATATCCTCCTGGAAACAAAATGCAAACTATTTTAATAAGTATTTTGGCATCTATTTCTGAAAAAGACCCATGCTCAACTCTATCTCCTGCAAAACCTTTGCAACAACTTGCCTTATGTAAAACGTTTCCCCCCTCTTTTAATTTGAGTGATTTCCAGTTTCACCATGAGAGGGTGTTCTTTTCCTGCAATTAAATTGCCTTAGCTATAAGGTTTGCAGCTCCTAGTTTTATCATCTTTCCAAGCTTACTCTCTCTGTAGCTTGCTTCAGAGTTAGAATCTGAAGAATGCACAAACCTGATATTGTGGAGTATCTTCATTCAGCATGTTCACTTTTAGGGTGAAAGTTAAAACAACAAACTTTGATTCTAAGTCAATGGCTGTAGGGTTTTAGGGGGCAGGTGGAAGAGAGGGGTGATTAGAAACTAGGCAGGCAACTTGAGGCACAGAGAGGAAACTGGAAGGGGCAAGAGGGCAGTCTGGACCCTGGGAAGGCGCACCTACACTGATGTTTGGGTTGCACCAGACATCAACATGCTGAACCCACCTTGGAGCCGCGCTCATTGAAAATGATCTCAACATCCAGGATCTTTCCAAATTGCTGCAGAGCAAAACAAAAACAAAAGTAAAAATGGGATGGAAGGTAAAAATAGGAGTAATCATTCCCTGTCCACTCCATCTTAGCATGTCTGCTTTCATTTATTTATTTATTAAATTTAAATACCACCCTTCGCCTGAAGACCACAGGGCAGTTTACAGTACAAAACCACAAAAATACGTCATGTAATAACAAACCAATAAAAAACATCCCTGTGACTTTTTAAAAGGCCATAGATAATTTAATTAGTCCAAGGCCTGGGAGAACAGAAATCTTTCATACAGTGGGGGTGGAGGCAGTCCTTGAGGTATTGCATCCTGAGCCTTTTAAGCTGTCCATTTACTCCAAAAGGGCCACTGTGTCCTGGTAACCTCTGGAATCTGGGGAGTAAAGTACCACAAAATACCCACTTCTGTCATAGGCCGTTGAGAGCCTGCTCCATCCCTGGGAGCTTGATAGCAACATGGCAGACACTTCAGGATTGAAGGACCAGTCAGTCTCATGTGCTGCCAGGCTGAGAGAGGCTGAGTTCTACCTATGCATAGGCTGAGAAGACAGGTCAGTCCTGCTTGGGGCTGGGGTGGTGTCACAAGTTTCATGGGAGAGATTAGAAGGGAGCTCCTGCCATGGTATGACTTTGCTAGGAGCAGCTCTGCACTCTCACCACAAGGGCTGTTATGAGACCTCACAACAGCTGTTCATGGAGAAGATGTGTGCAGGATGCTGAGGGCACACAGCTTGAGAAACATAGGGAACTATCTTATACCAAGTCAGACCACTGGTTTATCAAACTCAGTATTGTCTACTCTGACTGGCAGCGGCTGTGCAGGATTTCAGACAGGGGTTTCTCTTATCCCCAGCCAGAGCTGGAACAAGGTGTTTTGCTGTCAGAGGAGAAGGGCACGGGAGATCAGCCAGTTGTACTGGCAATTGAATCCACCACGGGTGACATGAAAGCCTCCTACACAACTGAGATAGCAAGCCTGCTTGTTGGGAAGGGAGGGGCATAGAAATGGTCCTGATGCAACAGAGTGGAATAACTGGGGGCTCCAGGGAGTGCTGTTGCTTTTCCCCAGCATCTGCCACCTGAGGCCGTTGCCACACTCTGTCTAATGGTAGAGATGGCAGTGGCCCTATCCAGGTATATCAGGGATTGAACCTGGAACCTTTTGCATACAAAAAATATGCTCTGTCCTTTCCTTTGGGATCAAATGTTATTTGATCCCACCAATTAAGGATGTTGGAAAATTCCAATGGAATAGGAAGTGGAAATTGCTGCAGTTTGCATGCTTGTCTGTGGTCAGCAACAGAGATCAGTCAAGCAAATAGTCAATACGCTTTCACAGTGTCATTGGTTTTCTTAAGTCCGCAGACTTACAAAATGTAGCTGATTTTTTTTATTGCTTCTGACATAACCTTTATGTTGAAACAAATGTAGGTAACTAAAAAGCGGACAGCAAGGTGAATAATGTATTTGGCAGGAACCAAACTGCAGTGGAACAGAAACAGTGATGCCCGTGACAGGGCAGAATGGAAATGGCAGCACTGCCTCTGCCTGCAGCAGGTACTCAGAGCTCTCTGGGGACACTTGTCAGTGTGCTTAGCAAAAGAGGTTGTGGGCAATGAGAGGAATGGACTCACCCCAAACATTTGCCGCAGGTCAGGGTCCCGGAAGCGGAAAGGGATGTTGGAAACGTGTAACCGTTTGGGCTGCTGCTTGTCAGAACCACACTCTGGTGGGTGTAGCGTCTGGTTGTCTGTCTGTGCCGCTTCATCTGTGTGCTGGGGGTGAAGGGGAAAATTAAAGAGAGATTCCACTGTGATCTCACCACTGTTTTGTGCTTGCTTAAGACCATCACTGCCCCTTGCAAAAGCTGGCTGCAGATATATGGGCTGCCTGCAAGAATGCTAAGTGTTGGGAGTTAGGCTTTGCACGTGGCCATTGGGTTTTGAGTACGTGGTGATATGAACTCATGGTGATGGACGGGGAGTGGGTGCAGCTGCAAACCTTTAACAGCATACACAGATCAGTGGCATATGCAGATAGTTAAGACTGTGAGCTGCTCAGACCTCACCATTCACAAATTTCCTATCCGGCTTCAGGCCTTAACCTCCCCAACTGCAGAATGGGAATAATGACACTGGCCTACCTTAGAGGGTGTTCTTAGGGATTCTGATTGTTATTATGTTTGTGTTCATGAGAGAGCAGGATAAAGATTGGTGCCGCCACAACGGTGGGCAGGGACAAACAGCGGTCCTGGCTTGACCCCTCTGGGCTTGCATGTGGGTCTGCATGTGTGCAGCCATGTGGGGAGGCAGAGCTCACTCTCCCCGCTGCGCGGTGGCAAGCAGCCAGCCTGGCACTCAGGGACGGAGGAGCGGCTGGGAACTGCTCACTCAGCGCTTCCTCACTGAGCTGCATTACAACCACATCATTGGCACGATGGGATTGGCAAGCAGCCAAGCAGGTAGATTACAAGTGATTAGGGACACAAGGGGAGCCAGGAAACTTAAGCACTGAGCCACAAATGCCCACGGGGCAGCTGGGGCACTGGCATTGCCTCTGTGAACTTGCCTCCTGCTGGACAAGCCCTCGGCTCTATTTCAGGCCCAATTCACCATCCCTTGTTGTCTCTTATCCCAGATAAGCAAGGAGAAGGGTGAGGGGTTTTGATCTGCTGCTTCAGCCCACCTGCTTGCTTATAATGCTGCCCCTCGGTCTCGAACCAGGACGTTCTGCCTCCCTCCATTTCTTGAGCTGAGACCTCTCCTTGGGCTTTCCAGCTGAGTTTGCGCATGGACTGCAGAGCAACCTGGCTCCATACCTGCATCCTTGCAGATAGAACCACCCTCCTCCTTCCCTACCTGACTGCAGGCTTCCTTGAACTGGCCTGAAAACCCACTCTGCAGGCCCTCTCCGGGCCAGGGCTGGTCCCCTTTCACAGTTTCTCTTTCAAGCACCGAGTGTCTTACCGGTACTGTTTGTGTGCCCGCTATGGATTGCGTGCTGGCGTCGGTGCCCGGCTGTTCGGTGTGGCTCTGTGCTGGCGTGTAAAGAGTCAAGGCATGCTCAGGTACTGTGCTCTGCCCCGAGTAGTCCTGTGCTGGGTGTGGGTGTGGTGGAGGAGCGTATTCTGCAGGGATGCCATTCTGCGGGGGTGGTGGGTACGTTGCTGGGGGGTAGGGCTGGGCCATTGCGTCAGGCGGAGCCGTGGCGTCCTGGTTGCCCTGCAGAGACATAATAATGAGAGTAACGTGTTGACTCATTGCCTGGAGCTTCATGAGGGGCCATGAGCGTTTTCTATGGTCAGGTCCACGGTCCCCTCTTCCCCTCCCAAATGGCTGATACAAGTCCATCCAGTGACTCATCGGAGTTGCAGCAATCTTCCCCTCCGTGCAAGGCTGTATAATTGAAGGTGTCTCCTACATGCCAGTCAGTGATGTGTTGAACCAATAAATAAATAAATCCAAATTCTGCATCATGAAGACGAGGGGGCGGGGGGGGGAGGGAGTGATGCAAATTGTTAACATCTGCAGGTGTGCACAAATGTATCCTTGCTTTCAGTTAATTTAATTGAAAGTTTTTGACACTGGGAGAATTAAAAGGAGAAATGCGCATGACAAATGAAGGCAGGTCAGGTATTTTATAACCTTCTTGTCAAATGACCCATTTTGTATGCCTCTTTATTTTAATGTAGTCTCCTTTGATTTTGTTGCTATGTTCATAGTATAATTGTACCACAGAATCATAGAATTGTGGAGTTGGAAGGGACCACAAGGTCTTCTAGTTCAACCTTCTACAGTGCAGGAATCTTTTTGCCAAAATTGGGACTTGAACCCACAACCTTGAGATTAAGAGTCTCATGCTCTATTAACTGAGCTCTTTGCTTTTAGCTGAGGTTCAGTACACTACATCAATATATTTTCTTATGAGTTTAGGGAATAGAAATGAGACGACAACAACAACAAGGGTTGGGAAGCAAAGTTAAAAAGTTGTAAACTACAAATAGCTACTTGCTAATCCAGGGTGGGAAATCTATGACTCCCATCATCCCTAATCTTTGGCCATGATGGCTGCAGCTGATGGGGGCCAATGTCCAGAGGGCCACTGGTTCCTCACCCTTGTCCTAATCCTTATAATGCCTGCCAAGCTACTCCCTGACACTGAGAAGGTTTTCTCTCTCTCTACGGTTTACTTTCTAAGCTTAGGCTAGAAACCTCCAAATTTCTAAAAACAATAGCTGATCGAAACTAGATTCTAGGTTTTCTTCTGGCTATGCTGCAAACACAAGACATGGATACCTGGCCATGGAGTACCACTAGTTTTTGTCCACATGCTTCCTTCTGGCATTTCAGTTTCCCGGAATATATAAATATTTATATGTGTGGGTGTGTAGATAGATGATAGATAGATAGATAGATAGATAGATAGATAGATAGATAGACAGACAGACAGACATATAGATAGATGCACATATGTATATGGGTAATTGTGTGATACACACATATATTTAGATAATTGTGAAAAACACTATTTGCTTCTCTGTATTAACAACTCTCTTGGCCAAAGTGCAGCCATCTTTTGACACATTAAGCTGCAAGGTTCAAAGGTTATGCTTCAAAACTGAGGCTCTCAAGTGCATCCATGTGTATACATAACCATTGGACCATGATGCCAGCTAGGTCCATAGGTGTTCTGGCAGGCAGAATGGTACAGGAAAATGTGTACATTTCAGCTGTCTCCCCTCTCCAAGCTTCCAGCAGGAATCAAAGCAACAAGCCAGATTTCAAATACGCTAGATTTGTGATGTCACTATTGTGGGATGTTAGCATCCAGAATGCATAGGTAAAGGGTTAATTGAAAGAGCTGTAGAACTCTATGACCTTCATACACTCTGTGGCAGTTATGGCAGTTGGTACAGTTATGGCAGTTGGTTGAACCATCTGAACAGTTAGAGCAGCAGGTACCGTATGTTGTGTTGTGCTGCTGTCTACCTCAGAGTATGTCAGCCTGTAAATGTTAGTCAGTCTTAGATAAAAATCTACATAAGATGTTTCAGCAACTTAAGTATCATCTACCTGCATTGTATATATTTAGCCGGCAATGACAACTACACTAAGTAAAAGTTATTTGTTCTTTAAACTTTAAAAGAGAGTGTCTTGTGTAGTTTTTATAGGGGAGGGGAGAGAATGAAAGGGTCAAACGACCCAGGGCTGCCTTCTGATTACCCCGCAAATGGGAACACAAGTCTAATTCCCACAACTATCACACCTGAAATGGACCTGAAAACCACACCTGAAAAGGATGTGGGCTTTTCCCCCCAAGACAGTGTACAAGCAACAAGCGAAGCATACCTGCTTGGATCAGTTTGCCAGATACTGAGTCAAAAGTGGAGAGGCGGGGGGGGGGGGGAACGACTTACAAATGGACAGGCAACTACCTACAGTTGCTTCCATGCCAGAGCCCTTTAGCACTGCTGAGGCATTGCTTTTCTGTAATTCATTGGAAGTAGAATTAAAACAGAGGTTCCACACAGCACTTAATACAGCATTATATTATAAGCAATGCCCTTCTTCATGGTCTATCCCCCCACCTCCATAATGTTTACAATGTTACTAAGTCCTGCACATGGCCGGGGGTTAATGATGAAGAGCCTCCCTTAATTGCTCCAGCACCTGCTACTATACTGAGAAATATGCTGGTGTGACTGCCTCCTACATCAAGGGTGCAGAACCCCAGGACTGGGGAACAAATGAGGGCTTCCGGGGCTCTAGCCAGCCCTCGGGACTCTACCTAGGCCCCTTCCCACCCCCCAGGTCACATAACTCACCATCCCTGCTCCTTTCTCAAGTGCTTTTGCCTGGCTGGAAGATTATCCATAAGGATGTGCAGCCCTCAAAGGAAAGCAGCCTCCAACAATGCCTTAGATCCATAGCAGGAAATCTGACATGGCAGGTGGAAAGGAATGGCCAACACAGGATGGTTAAAGCTTGCAGAGATGTCCCCTACATACTTCCACTTGACCTCTCTCAGGGACAGAGAAGAAAGGATAAGTAAAACTGTCCATCATTTGGAGAATAGGTGGTCCCCCACTCAAACATACCAGGTTCTGGTTGGCACAGGTACACACACGGCCACAGTATCACTCCACTGATTTCAGAGTTGCAAGCAATGGCAGCAGTAGGGACCAGTCAGGGACTGGTTAGTTGCAGAAGAATGGTGGGAGGAACCAGCTGGGGAACCCCCAAGGAAAGAAGGCTCAGGACCTGGGTATTGGTAGTGGGACAACAATGAGTGATCAGAAGGAGAAAAGGGAGAAGACTGGGAAGAGGTGGTTTGGGAGCTGAAGAGGTAACAGTGCTTAGTGAGCGGGAAGAGTCTGTGGCAGAGAGAAGCCCAGAATCAGAAGCTGAAGAGGAGGAGGGAGGCAGAGATGTGTTAGGCTTGTGAAGAGGCATGGGTGTCTCTCTCTCCTGCTATGACAACATACCCTCCTCCTTAGTCTTCCAGAACCAGGAGAGGCATGAAACAGGAGGTTCAAAGGCAAGCACATAGGCATAGTCTCTGATTGCTTGGAAGAAACCCTGGAGAGGAGGGGACTTGGGTGACTGTGGGGAGGTGGGAACCTTTAGTCTTGGCAACTGCTTCAAGGAAGCAAGACCTGATGGAGATGAGTTGCTGTGCTCATTAGGCCTGACACTCCTGTGTAGATCTTGTTTTGCTAATAAAGTGTTAACTCACTTGGCATAATTTACTGCTGCTCACTCTTGTCAGGATCCTCTGGCTCCTCCTGGACCTGGTTAACATGGCAGGCCTCCCTATTTGGCTCACAAGGCCAAATCAACCAAGCCTCTCCCATCTGCCTGACAACATATGGCACTGGGGTGGTGGTGGTGGGCAGGTAAAGATGCAGCTGAGCCCAAAGACAGTTTGCAGGCATTGCCTGTCAGGGGATGGGCAGCACCTGCAAAGCACTGTGCACACCATTTTGCAACACCCAATGATGAGCTGATCATCAACACTTTGCAGTCTGCTCCTTTGTCTGCATAATTTGATTTCATTGTGACATCTGGTGACTGACAGGTGGGCGGCTCTGCCCATCTATCAAACATGGCCCGCCAGACAGATCCAGCTGCCCACAGCTGCTATTCATGTGGAAGCAGCATGAAACACCTTCTGCCTTGTAGCTGTGCCACATGGCAGCCACAAAGTGTCCACCAGCTTGCTACTGGATCTCTCACACTGCATGGAAGGTCAGCTTCCATGCCACACCAGCCATTAGGTGATCCTAAAAAATGTCTGGAGAATGGTGTGATTACATTGTCCATGCTAAGGGAGCAACCCACACAATGAAGTGGTCTACGCAATTGCCATGTTCAGCAGCTACTAATGCTACTATACACACAAACGAACACTCCTCCTAGACACAATCGTGCACAGAGTTCTCTCCCTCTTCTCTCCCTTGCTCAAAAACACACTGTTTCACACCTCACTGCTCTCTTCTCCCCCGCCTCCCATCCGACACCACGTCCCCTGCCTTGTGCTGACAAACAGCCACAAGCCCCTCTGCTAGAAGCCCAAGTTCTGCTCTCAGATGCTTTATAGCCCTCACACAGCAGTGCCTCTCTCTCTCTCTCTCTCTCTCCGTTTCTCTCTCCCGGGATGAAATACATCTGCAGCTCCTGGAGCCGAGACAGGCTCTTTAATTGTGTGTGTGGTTAATTTATGACAAGGCAAGATCACAGTGGGACAGGCTTGGACAGGCAAGCTTTCCTTGCTTGAACAGAGAAACCTTCCCACCCCATGCCCTGTCTCAAGGCTGCCCTGTTCCTAACCACACCAAAGGATACTGAAAGGCCCTCTTCACCTGGGACATGGTGGCTGGCGCAAAAAGCACACAGGGAACAACCATTTTTGAATCAGCAAATTACTCAAGGGTTACTCTGCTTCTTCCTGCACCAAGTCAGCACTCAATCATCCTGGGGGAATGGGGAGAAAGGGAGACATGCATCTGTTTTACTGGTACTACAGCATCTTAGGACATATCATGCCAAACACGTTGTTTACTGGAGAGGAAACAGGCAATCAGGCTCAAGCTGTTACAGAAAGTAGAGTGATCAGACCCAGGTCTCAGGATCCTGAGCTAGAAGTCTCTGTTGGGGCAAAAATAGGCTATAGAAATGTTCTTCAAAATGTGTGTATGTGCGTGGAAGTCCTTGTCATGGTCTGGGATTCTGACCCACCTCAGAGTCAAATGAGAACTCTGACCTGGATGATTAGGCCCCTAAAGTGCTCCATGAGGCAGTTTCCAACAGAAGCTTCTGCAGAGGAGGAACCCTAACAGATAGGCCTCCATCCCATGGTTCCAAAGAAGGCAGCTCTGCCCCTTCTTCAGATGACTCCCCACACCTGAACTACCAGCAGTTCACAATGACTCTTCTTTTCTACTTCTGGGACCAGAAGAGATTATTCAACCACACAGGAGTGCACAGCTGTATGACAGGACACAATCTCTTTAACTCCAAGCAGATTCCATCCAAGGAGGCAGGGCTTCACACAGGTCTTACCCTCAGTTACTGGCCAGTGCTGGAGCAACACAATGAGTCCAAGATTCATCCTCATTAGGAAACTCTACTGGAAGCTCTCCATGGTTCTGATTCTTAGCATTTCTAACACATCTCACCACACCTGACCATGGACTCCGGCTGAAGACAGGATACTAAATTATGCTTAAGAAACCTACCTTGCCAAATGTGGCACCCTCTAGTTGAGGTGGTTAAGTTTTGCATGCATTCGCTTGCCCTAATTTGGCAACAGAAGTTATGCATCTTGGGCTAATTTACATAGCATGCTTGATTTGTGCATGCAATACACTTTGCATAGATGCATAAGCAGAAGGAATACTTAAGATGTTTCTTTTCTTTTTAAAAAAGCTCAGCTGGAAAAGTACTGAGTGATAGTGATGGTTATGAAGCTATGGTCATGTTTGTGCTACAATCCAATTTCTGGTGTGTCAGTGGCACTGCCATTGCGACTGTGGGAAATGGAGTCCTATGACTGCACCAAGTGCTTTGTTTCCCAGAGGCAGTAGTTGGGCACCTCTGCCATCTACCTCTCCTAGATTGCTGGAATCCTTATCCAGACTTAGTCTCATCCTATGCCATCAGCAAAAACGATTCCTACCCAGCAAAAACACAGTAGATGTCACATTGTTTTTTTAACTGCAGTCATTGGGTTAGAAAGCAGTGCTTTAAAAAAGTAAAAGAATGCTGAGATATCTAGATTCCCCTATGAAGATTTTCAAAATCTTGTATATATTAGGTTTTTATCTAGCCACTTCCACAGGGAGATAAGAAGATCCCAGATGGATCAGGGCAAAGGTCTGTCCAGTCCAGCATCACAGTGGCCAACCAGATGGTGATTAGTAACACACAACTGGGACCTGAGTACAGCAACACTCTCTGCTGCTGTGGTTTCCAGCAACTGATATTCAAATGCACACTCTGAGAGTGGAGGTAGTAGCCATTTATAGCCTTGCCCTTCATAAACATGTCTCTTTTCCCCCTAAGCCATTCAAGTTAGTGGTCATCACTACATGTTTTGGGAACAAACTCCAGAATTTAATACCCAAAGGACCTGGGAAGAACAACACCAACAAGATCATGAGACCCACAGAGCAGTTACTGAAAACATTGGGACAGCTGGGTCTCCAGTACAATATGTTGACAGCCAGAAGTCTGCAATTCTTAGCGTATGTGTGGGGTTTTGTGTCAGTGTCACTTGGGCTAACCAAGCTCTTACATAGTCCTTCAGCCTGCATTGCCCTTCCAGGTTCTACTGGAGAATGGAGATCCTTAGAAGCAGCAGCCCTCAGGACTTAAGCCTGCCACTCAGTCCCTGTTAACTCTCATTGGACCTGTTGCCTGAAATTGTGCACAGACTCGGTGGCATCTGAGGTCTTTGGGGGGGGGGGTGAAGATGCTGGTCCATTTGTGAGCTCCAGCACAGAGGCTGCAGTTACTGAAGGGTTCCTGGCTCTGTGGTCCCAGGGCTTTTTTTTCAGCTGGAACTCAGTCTACACACCTCTCAGGTGAGCATCATTGCCATTATAAGAGAACAAGGGAAGCATTCATGTTGAGTTCCAGCACCCTTTTTCCTAGAAAAATAGCACTGTGAGGTCTTATATTTAGAGGGACTCTGGTGGTTGGACTCAGCCTCAGTTTTGTGTCAGGGCACAGAACCAGAGTCAATTAAGGCTATGCTTCTGGTTTAATCAATTCCATTAACTCCTCTCCCTCTGAATCAGGAACCAAAGCCACTACTGGATGTTCTGGTCATAACACTGCATATATCATTTTTGTTGTTGTCCCAAATAAAGGTAAAAGTTAAAAGTAAAGGACACCTGGACAGTTAAGTCCAGTCAAAGGTGACTATGGGGTGGTGGCGGCGGCGCTCATCTCGTTTCAGGCCAAGGGAGCTGGCATTTATCCACAGACAGCTTTCCAGCATGACTAAACTGCTTCCGGTGCAATGGAACACTGTGACGGAAACCAGAGGGCATGAAAATGCCGTTTACCTTCCTGCCGCAGCAGTACCTATTTATCTACTTGCACTGATATGCTTTTAAACTGCTAGGTTGGCAGAAGCTGGGACAGGGCAATGGGAGCTCACCCCATAGAGTGGATTCAAATCGCCAACCTGATCGGCAAACTGAAGAGGCTCAATGGTTTAGACCACAGATCATTTTCTTGCTTTGTGATTTTCAGACTCCTCTGGCATTCTTAGTATTTTGCCACCCCAGGCAGCCTCTTGGGTAATGCCTACTGGGTTCAGCGTGGGTGTAAAGAGACTACAATAAATTACGTGGGCCTGTATGTATGTATAAGTAAACTGCTTGTATTTAACATGGTTAGAAATTAGTAAAATGTGCTTGTTTTCTCACAGAGAAGCTAAACATTTTTCTGGAAGAAGTTGCATGTATGCATTTGGTGTTTGCTTAGAATATTTTCTTGGTCATTTTAAAGATATTACTCCATGGTGAGCAGGATTTGGGGTCATATAACAGTACGTTAAAAATAGTGGTCTTACATAATGCCCTCATTTGTCACCACTGGAATGAAGGTATTTGGTGACCCATGGTATTCTTCCCTCTGCAGGAAACAAAGACCACAGATTATGGGTTCCTCTGCCTTTAGTGGTACATGAAACACAGTCAACAGTTTCAATAAGATTGCCAATTATAGGCAGACCTTCACAAGTGCCCCTAGCTAGAGACACGTTACATTCCAGGAAAAAGGAGTATAAGTTCTGACTCACATGTAGAAATAAACAACAAAAAAACTGAATGTTGGGTCACTTGTGAGGAACAGTAGGTGCTCTGCAATTTTCCATAGCTGCATCATCAGCAAGCCATTGTTCAGCAACATCCTCAACAAAAGGATAATGCAATATCTAATGTAAAAGTTGGCAGCTTCTTCAGCCCATCAGCTCACTTCCCTACTAACTCTCACTTAGCTGGGCCAAAGGAGTCAAATTAGGTATGTCCACTGTGGATTTCCAACATTTGAAGACTTTCTCCACCTACTTAATGTATTGCAGAGATACCAAAATTCTGTTGCATCATGCTTCATGTGAAATGGGCGAGAGTAAAAAGGTTTGTAGCACCAATATGCTGATTACTGTGAGCTGGGAAGAACACAGTACAGGCCTGAGAGGACTTCACAAATCACAATGAAGGTCCATGCAGGAGGCAATAAAAATACAGCTCCATGGGCTGCTATGTTACCCATTCCTGACCTTAAAAAACATGAAATAAGCTATGAGCACAAAACTTATTTCCTCCTTGCCACATCTTCACAATACAGGTTCTCACCACTAAGCTCATACATACCAAAAAAGGGTGAAGTATTTGCCAGCTCTACTGATTTTAAAAATGACAGGCGAGAGACACCCAGGGTTGAGGCTTAAATTGCCATGAAACAGGATTCAAGAGATAAATGCATGATTTACAATTCTTGATAATGTGTCTCAATAATACATTCCATCTTAAAACCTACAGAAGTTTTCAAAACTTGGGTCACCAAATAAATGGCAGAATGAGAAGTAATGTGAAGCAGCCTGAAGTCCAAAAACAAAATAAAACAATATTGCAATGAAATAATATTTTAATACACCTTAAATTTATTTACCTGGGACTCATCATGAAGTTTCTGACTTCATATAGCAGAAAGCTCCATGCAGGTTTTATAAAATGAAGAAACCACCAACTAAATCAATTATCACAAGAAAGCTGCAACTAACACATTTTTCCACCATCTTTCTGCTTATTAATTTGTGGTATGAAATGCTGAGAGATACTTTAAATTAAGATCATGTTTAAAAACAACAAAATGCACCAGGCCAGGACATTGCTGTATTTACAGGCTGGGCAACAATTTCTCCAGGTACCTGGAACTTCAACATCAACATGCAACTTAATCATGTAATGGGGAGCAGAGTCAGTTTCTAGTTTTATCATTAGTAGGGCAGCCCACAGTTCTTATACATAAATAGAAACTTAGGCCCAAATAACATGTTGCAAGGTATTGTTTCGGTGCTGTCAACCCACATCTCCCAATACGTTTCCCTAAATGAAGAATACATGGTACAAAGTAAGAAAATTAGTATTTCTCCTCCTCCTGCAGGTTAAAGCCAAGTGAAACAAAAGGAAGGTGAACATTAAGGCAATTATATAATATCATATTTCCCACAGCTATACATTACTGGAGGGACATGGGGAGAGGGGAGACATAAGCCTTAATTTAAACACAAATCATGCCTACATTTCCTTATTAACCTGGTCAAATGATGCTCAGATCACTAGAACTAGCACTTACAATACGAAACAGAAATCAAGCTTTGAAGGAAGCTGAACAATCACAGATCATCCAGTCTTCCCAAGAATTACATGACTAGTATTCTGCCAGACAACAGTACAGGTTGCAACATTAAGATAACCTTTGCCAAATGTTAAATAATATATTAAACTCAAGTTCTTGACAATATCACTTCATGCTGCAGGTAGGATGAGGTTCTTATTTCTGAATGCTCTCCATATATAAAGCTTCATTCTGATACGATACTGGAACATCTGTAAACTAGAACAACAGAAAGGCTAGATTCTAACTATATCTACATCTGATATGCTAAATTACTACAGGCAGCATTATTTTTTTACATGGGGACCCAAGCTGTACAGCCCAAAATTATACTGTCACATTCTACACCTCTCATTTACTATGAAGTGGAGGTTAAAAGTGAGAGGTACAAAACTTTCTAAGCCCTCAAAGAAGCAGTGTGACATGCAATAAGAGACAGGAGGCTGCAACGCTACAGACACTTACCTGGGAGTAAGTCCCACTAAATTGAATGGGACTTGCTTCTGAGCAGATGTGGAGAGGAATGCACTGCAAGAGTTCAGCGTCCCAAACGTGGGAAAGCATGGCCACATTAAAAAATAATCCAAAATTAACCGAAATAAACGAGAAGAAAAATTTGCTGAGTTATGAAAAAGAAAGCCAGTGTTTTGTGCAGTGTGCACATGCCACCTCGCATGCAGACTCAACAATGGACTGTGCTGAACAAGAGAACAGGAATGGGTACCTCAACAATGGAATCTGAGTACTCCCTCCTCAAATGCTACAACTATCTCCCACCTCTTGCCAGCCAAGCTAGTGATCTGCACTTCCCATAGATTTTGGTAACGCTTGCATATAGTTACTGTGCAAAACCAAGTTTCTTAGAATAAAACACGAACTGAATTGCATTCTGAACCACCACTGCTTTCCTGCCGCAGTTTCTAGCCTGTGCTCTTCAGCAGATGCCTGTGTTCATGAGGTGCTTCTGCCATATGAACTGATAAAGGGGCTATCAGATCAACTTTTAATATAAATATCACACACACACACACATACACACACAAGCCCTGCTGAGCACTATAATGTACTGAAATTAGCATAGACAGTACAGGCTGCAGTGTGGTGATAGCCTGGAATTAGAAGCAATTGTGTAAAACAGGAGATGTCTCTTAAAATAATAGACATCTGACAATCATAATCAATGGCTTCTGCTGAGACATTCACTTTTTCAATGCTGCGTCACCAAGAGAAGGGCTCGTTTTGCCCCAGTTACAAGCTGAGGTTCCCAGATAGTAAGGATGGGGTGGGGAGGAGAAATTCCAGCAGGAATGGAAAAACCAGGGCAGCATCTACCCCACTGTGTGCACTTCTCTGCCTCTCACTGTACCCACCCGCACCACATCTTCCAGCGATGGCTTGCCATTGCCAGCCTACCTGTGGAGTGTGTGGGAGTCTTTCTAGATATAAAGCAGATGGGGCAGCAGGGGGTGGGAGAGCGGATGGTTGGTGGGAGGGTTGCCAGAGGGGATAGGGAAATGTACAGAGAATACAAAACAAGTGCCACACTTGCCGTCTCCTGATGTTGCAGATTCTAATCTCTCTTCCCTGCAACATCCCTGATAATCTCCATTATTAATTTGACCTGTCTCAGCACTCATCATATTGAAGATGATTTCTTTCAGGGCCCATTAGGTTCACCTGATCTCCAGAGTGTCTCTCTGTGACACATCTGCCCAGATCTATAGCTCCAAGTGACAAATCTCTTGGTAGTAGAGACATAAGGACATTATCATGATGTGTGTGCACGTGTATGTGCTGGTGCATCTGCAAGAGAGAATGTGCATGGTGCCAGGAATGAGTTAAACAACTCCCTAAAGAATTTTCTTGCTTTGTTCCTCATTTCCTCCCTCACACACACTCCAATTAGGGATGAGAGCCTGCTGGGATCCGCTCAAGTAGGAAATCCTTTTCACATATCGGATCCCATCCCATCACCCTCCCAGGATGCACATGATGCTTCCCATCCTCTGCTTTGCACAAACTATTGCTTCAGCCAACAGTCTCAGCCCACCCATTCTCCTTTGAACCTATTTCCTCCCACTGCTCTCCCATGGTTTATGCCAGGGGTAGGCAACCTAAGGCTCATGGGCCACAAGCAGCATACGGGGGTTGTTTAACCAGCCCACAAGCCACCCCTGAACCGAGCCACCTGCTCAGCGATTCCCCGCACGCTGCGCTAAAGCAGCGCAGCATGGTGCGGGAACTTGCTTCCGCGGTGCAGACGCCGGAAATCATGTCTGTGCAGACGCCAGAAATCCAGCCCATGGAGGGATCTCCACTGGAGTGAACTGGCCCAGGCGAGGTAAACCTTGCCGACCCCTGGTTTATGCTGTAATGAAATTGGGTGTGCTGGGGGCAGGAGGCGGGGAGTAGAAGGGCATAGTAACTTTTGCAACACAGTGCTTCAGTCTATGGCCAGTGTGATAAAAGGCAAGAATGCTTCTCAGACTGTGTCAAGTCTTACTCACTGAATCTCAAGAGAAAAATATTTATTAGGGGCAACTTAGATCAGTGATGGGACCTTCAACTACACCATGCTTCCAGTCTCCAGAGCAAGGTCCATAGATAGGCAGAAACTTATTTATGTATACATACATTTCTGAGCCACTAAATCAAAAGTGGGGGGAAGAGAGAAAAATAATCTCAAAGCGGTGGGTTGCCTCTAATAAAGTTGTCCAGTTAGTTCAAGGGCTTCTGCCTGCACAGTGGGGCTTCCTCTTCCCACACACTCCCTTGCCCCCCACCCCCAAATCGGCTCTGGAGAGGTGGAACTCTTTCCCTAACAGATCTGAGGTCTGTGTGTGTGTGCAGGTAGAGGAGAGGAAGTCCCACTGTGCAGATAGAAGCCCTTGCACTAACAGGACAACTTGGTTGGGTACAACCCACTGTATGTAAAAGCAAATAAAAAGGAAAGACATAGCAACACAAAGATCAGAAGAACATAAAACTGGATAGTATGGTAGGGGAAGATGGCATAAATAAAAATGTTTCTGGCTGGTGTCTAATACCAGACATAGAGGATGCCTGCCTAATATACAAAGACAACAAATTCCACAGTATTGAAGTGGCTAGGCTAAATGGCCCATTGCTTGTGGCTGCCAGGCAGATACCATAAGGAACAGTTAACAACACTATCAAAGAGCAGGCAGGAATCTATGGAGAAAGGCAGTTCTTCAAGTAGGCTGGTCCTAAGTTGTTTACAGCTTTATTCACTAAGACCTTAATTTTTTCCTGCTTTCTCCAAGTTAGGAATTGATGCATTTTACCAGGTAGTGATGTGCTTTACAAGGTACAGCCAAAATTTTACCCCACCCCCGCAACCTGCAGTGTGAAAGAGATACATTCAAGAATTCCACCACCTCATTCTGCGTATGGTCTACAAATGCAAGGATAAAGAGGTGATGTTTGGGTTCCTTCAGGAGAACATTAAAAAAACACCCACCCACAGGAGTTTCATACTTGAAGCTTGAATTAGCACAGGGCGTTCGACCACCTTAGGCTTCGACCGCCTCATTCTGCGGCACATGTAGGCCAGACCTTTTAGACGGGCTCTTTCAGTCTCCTGGACCTCATTTTTCATAGTGCATCTGGCCTAACCAAACCAAAAGCAGCTGCTGCCTCTGTGACCCCAAATGCAGGACCATGAAGCTCAACAGCAGGTCGGCATCACAGCACGATAGGAGGGGTGCAAAGCAGCTGACAATATCAACACAAATATAACCAGGTGTTCGGGTCACAGCCACCCTGTACATTTAACACACATTTAAGACCACCTAGGTAAAGGTAAAGCTAAAGGTAAAGGTAAAGGTACCCCTGCCCGTACAGGCCAGTCGTGTCCGACTCTAGGGTTGTGCGCCCATCTCACTTAAGAGGCCGGGGGCCAGCGCTGTCCGGAGACACTTCCGGGTCATGTGGCCAGCGTGACGAAGCTGCTCTAGCAAGCCAGCACCAGTGCCGCACACGGAAACACCGTTTACCTTCCCGCTATAAAGCGGTACCTATTTATCTACTTGCACTTAAGAGTGCTTTCGAACTGCTAGGTGGGCAGGAGCTGGGACCGAACGACGGGAGCTCACCCCGCCGCGGGGATTCGAACCACCGACCATGCGATCGGCAAGCCCTAGGCGCTGAGGTTTTACCCACAGTGCCACCCTGTCCCCATGACCACCTAACAGAGCTGCAATTCACAGAATCATAGTATCATAGAAATGTAGAGTTGGAAGGGACCTGGAGGGTCATCTAGCTCAACCCCCTGCAACACAATTCCCAGCACCTTTAGCAAACTACAGTTCCCAGGATTCTTTGTGGGAAAGCTACGTGCTTTACAGGTGTGGCATGGATGTGACCTAGGCTAGGAATTTAGGGGACCTGGCTCATGTGCTCCTCCTCCCAGCCCCTCCCTCATTTCTGCTTTCTCCAGCAAGACTTCTGCAGTGTACAAAATAAACATTCTTCTTCTGCAGGTGAATCAGGGGCAAATGAGATGCGGAAAATATCCAGCACCATATGGAATACATACAATTGCAAGCAGACACAGACCACTTGCAGTGGCGAATTTCACTTTCCATTTGGATGCATGCCTTAATAAACAAGGACGAGCCTCTGAGCTGAGAAGGCCACTTGATCCTGCCCCTTGAGGGAATCTCCCTGAAGCCCAGCCTGCTGCTCGCTCCGACATCTGTCTGTTCTCTGGTTCCTGATGCACCTAGAGCTTGCCATTCTGCTCTGGATGCTTCTGCAGAGCCTGGCCCACGCTGCCTTGCCTGCCTCATTGGCAAGGCTCAGAGTTGGATCTAATCTTGCACTGATTAAATGTCCCTCATTAACGAGTTTCTTTAATTAATGGAGTTTTTGGGCTTGCTTGGCTTGCTCTCTCCCTGCCGTTCTCTGCCGCCTCAGCACAAACATGGGGCCATTCCCTTTCGAGTCATTTAGTGAGTGGGGCCAGTTCCTGCCGACACCGCACTTTGCTGATGGCGCCTGTCGCCTCACGCCTGATGACTCCATTTTTAACATTTCTCCCCCTTTTATTTTTTATTTTTGGGGAAAGGCAATGACCTTAAATCTCAGTGAAGTCAAACCTTCACAGAACAGATACTGAGATAGTGTCCAGATCTACATGGGCAACTGTATCTTGCGAGTGCTGAGACTTGAGTCACCATCTTCCTAAACCCTAAGTAGTTGCAATATCAGAGGGCAAAGGGAATCTTCCACTGTGCTGTCTCCTTCTCTACTTCCACAGGAAGAAAATGTGACATCATTTCCTGTTTGGGAGCCCTTACTTTGCTTTTCCTCAGCCTGTAAGGAAGCACTACGGTTGGCCCACAACACTTGTGGGCAAACCTTTTGACTTGGTAGTCACCCATGGTATGGAAACTGTATGGGGGGGGAGGGTGAGACCAACTCTTGGTGCCACCTACCAGCTGACCCAGGGTGGCTTCCAACCTGGATGATTAGCACTCAAATGGCCCAAGACACAAGTGACGAAATCTGCAGCAGTGGCAGCTACCACAATCTCCACCACTTACACTCCGCTGTCAGGACAACAAAGCAGAAGTTTGTTCCCCAAGTGAGACCCAGCTGGTCTGATGCACACACTATGCCTTTGTGACTTGCCAGGCTAGGATTGTAAGATGATAGCAGGAAGGAGACAGTTCAACTTCTTCACCCACTGAAATGAGGACCAGGAGAAAGTTGGGAGGAGGAGGAGGAAGACTGGGAGATGCTCAAACGCCAGAGGAGTCTGTGGGCTATAGCATGCACAACTTTGGCTAGAGTAATCTCTTAGTCCAACCTTACCAGAGTTGTTATTGTTAGAATGAGGTAAAAAAATCTGCAAAACGTATTGTCAGCTAAAAGGTGACAAAGAACTTACTCTACCTCTAAAACCCACTTGCTGTACCAATCTAATTCCCCGACCCAGGATTGAAATTTTCAGGCATCCTGCAACCTCACCCCCTACTGAAAATAGTCTAAGAATATGTAACTGAACGGGCTGCATTTCATTCCCCTAGTCTCCATCTTCTTTTCCTTCATTTGTGGCCTCCTTCTATGCTGAATGTCCGGTTGCAGTCTCCTTTCGGCTGCCCTTTTCTCAAATCACTTTGTAAAGCTCTATGCATTGACACACTACGACAACAACTACAATTACAGCAGCGATAAACTTTAAGATGTGTTACATCCACTCAGCTCAGCATACATGTACTGCCCAGAGTTGGGTGCACAAGCCCCAGCCTGGAGAACAGAGAAGTCACACGTGCTGAGTCAGTTTTAGGGGCCATTCAAGCATAACTGGAAAGTCATGCCTTTCTGATAAATGACTCAATGCAAAGCCAGGTCCCTAAATGCAAAGCCAGGTCCAAGTATAAAGGACTCCAAGCAGGCAAGAAGAACTTACCTGTGCAGTATCTCATATGGCTACTGTCTCATCTAAACTAGTCCCCCCCAGGTGCTAAGTGCTTAATGCTAGAACCGCAGTCCAGCATCTGCCCAGGCTATGAATTCGTAGCATGCTAAGAGGCAACTCAGTATAAATAAGATGCTGGGATCATGAAGAACTGCATGGGTTTGCTCACCTGAATTAAAACAGGCCCACATTGGGGGCACCTCACATTCTGCAAATCAGAAGAGCACTGCCTCAATCTTCTGTCTTGCTCTCCATGGATGTCACCATGACAAATTCAGCTAATTCTCCAGGAGCAACACAAGTGCCAACACCACCAACTGCTTACTCAACAATAACATACTGCACAGATGCCAATATTTAATGTATTGGCACACACAAGCAAAGAGACAATAGCACACATATCTTGTAGTGATCTGGATGTCCGTAACAAGATGGCGAAGGGCAGGCACTGCAAAGGAAGCTGCCCTGTGCATTATAGGACTTCTTGCTAGCTTGGGGGTGGGGGTGGAAGGAGGTGGGGGTGGTAGAGGTCCTGAAAGCCTGTGCCTGTCCATAATACCATGGTGGTATCAGGGGTTTCAAGCATGCATTGTAAGTCTCTGTCTGTGTTTCCTGGGACTGTGCCAGAGAAAAGCTGGCTGCCAGATAAAACTATGCTCAGAGTGTTATGTTCCCAGCACAAAAGCTATTAAGCAGAAGAGCTTGGTCCAAGAGACCCATCCCCCTCCAAATCTCCCCCCCCCCAGCTACTTCACTTGTGCTCATCTCAGCACATCATTCAGACAGTGGAAGGCCTATGATAAACGGCTACCCATTTCCCATGGACTTCTGGGGAGCTCTAGGGGGTAAAAGTTCTAACTAGAAATGCCCCACATTTCAGGTATAAGAACCCTGGATGCTGCAATCATAAACAGGAACACACGGATACATTTAGGCAACTTATTATCGTGACCTATTTCTTAAAAATGCAACTTTATATAACGCGCCCCCCTGGGTTACTACCTCTTCCAAGAGCACCCTTCCCTGCCGCTCATTTGCAAATTAATTCCTCCACCCGCTCACTGCACCTGGCATTGGGGACCAGCCATGATGCAAGTGGGACTCGGCTCTGGGTGTCTTGCATGCTGCCTTCTCCTCCAGTTTGGCCTCCTTTTCACACTAATGCCTGTCGCCAGGAAGCTGAGGTTGCGCCGGGGAAGCAACTGCCTCCCTGAGAAGGAACTGACGGCTCCTGCCATCATTCAGCAAAGCACTGACCTGTGAATATTTCATTACCCTAAACACTGCACCATCCATACAAAGTAGGCAGCCTGGCCGGTGGGAACAAGCACTAGTCACATTGACAGGGGAAAGGGGAGGGGTGTCCAATGGGGTTGGGGCGGGGGAAGCTGGTTGCAAAAATGGGCTTCCCAGAAAGAGCCTATGGTGGATAGTTGCCACGTCCCCAGGGAGAATGATGAAAGCAACCATGTTCCCTCTTATGCTGTTCAACTTGTCTTTCTTTTGCAGGGCCACAGGTAAAAGGCAAGGTGTTGAAATACCACGGTGGGCTCATTGTCACTGTGAAATACACACTGGTCGTGGGCAGCCAGAGTACCCCCACCCCCAGCTATTTGTTTCATGGGAGGATGTAGCCATCCCTGCTGCCACAAAGAGGCTGATCTCTCTGCCAACATCTCTGCTTGAGCGCAGCATGACTTCTCAATATGACCCCCTAGAGGAATGGCTGTGAGACGAGGCAGGCAGGGTCTAGGGACCTGTTATCTGTACCACTAGGGGATCAATTCATGACATACAGCATAAAATTTTCATTTACTGGCCTGGGAAGTTATACAAGTGTTGCCAGTGCGCACAGAGTCAGGTGCGAATAGCAGGGCAGGTACAGGTGATGGTGGCAAGTTAGACATGGTTGCCTTCATCCCGCAGTTTGCGCTTGATCTCCTGCGGTTGATGGCCACAGCCAGCAGCAAATTGCAACACAACCATGGCAGGAGGGCACTGAGGAAATTCCACTCCTCCTTCACCCCCCCTGCCCCCTGTTCCTCTGGGAGAATTTGTAGACTGCCCTAGCATACCAGGAGGGATGCAGTTGCAGGACAGGGGACAGATCCATAGACTGGCTCAGCAAGGGAGACATAGTGGCTGTGACTAAAACCCCCACCCTGGGCATGGATCCCAGAGTTGGCAGGGGGAGGGATCTGAAATGAGAATAAAGCAAAACCCTACTATCCAAAATATCTCTATACAATCTCACAGTATTGTGCAGCACTTTGCCCTCCCCTACACAGACCCCACCATTCCCCTAGCACCCCAATCTCCCCTCTCCCCATCCACATGTAATTCTACTTAGCTTTCCGGACCTCACAAAGTCAACAGACTCCCTGTTTTGCCGCCTTCCCATATGTTGAAAAGGAAACTTCTATTTCACTTTCTTCTTCACCTCCCCAGACCCGAGAACCTGGGAATCAGTGACTTCAACGGCACAAAGATGATGCCCTAAGCAGTGCCAGGAGCAAAAAGAGCAGCTTAAGCTGCAGCCCAGAGAACAAGGCCTAGGATACCTGGCCCCTTGGCTATGCCAGCTTGTGCCTCATAATATCCAAAAACCATGATGGCAGAGAGGAATGAGGGCATGAAAGGATGCTTAATACTACAAGAAAGGGCTTTCCATCTTTGGTCATGCACACATTCAACTTGGTTACTTTGCCTGGGCATGCATACATGCAGACGTGAGTGCAGACACAATTACTATACCAAGTTGGCACTAGGGAACTAGCCACTGTGCGTGTGAGTGTTTGAGGGGTCTAGTGCTTGGCTTTCTTAGCCGGGAAGCAGGAGCTGAGATGGCATGAAATATTAATGCTGTAAATGGTGCAATTTCATCTGCATCCAGCCAACTTCATGTATATTTCACAGTGTGATGGGATGATAACGTTGTGTAACCAAGGCAAAATGGGGGGCAGAGTGCTGGCATGGGGGACACCGTTTGGGACTCGTGCACTGGCACATTCACTAGCCCCGCCAACTGCAGACCTTAAGGTTCAAACTGAAGCTGTATGCCCCTTTTAGGATGCTCAGGATAGCAGAATGTGAACGCTGTTGCGTTCTAAACTGGCAAAAGGTCAGCTCCATTAGACATGGAAGATATCCTGGTCTCACTCAGCACAGCACAACACCCAGGACACAACAGTCATATATAATTCCAGGCATGTATCTAATGCAAAAGGAAGGACTTACTTATTTTCCTAGCTAATCCCCAAATGCAGAATGTTCTTTGCCTTCCTGCTATAATATTCTGCCCAAGAGACCACAGATGAGGACATTTTTTGATATGGAACATTCTCCTTCCCTGATAGATTTAGGAACACAATCAAATTTTTTTTCTTTTTCAAAAAGTGGTAAATTCATAATAATAATTCACAGCCTAAGTAATAGAGGAAGGATGAGTTTCAGTCTCGTGTACTTGGCCGAAACCTCTGAACTCTTGCAAAAGCAAACTAAGGCTTTAAAAAACCTGTTATGGCAAGAGGGTCTTTAAAACTACAGAAAGCAAGATGGGCTGTAAAAGGCAAACTGTAGTCTCACAGACACTTCTGTGCTTTGGTATATTTCTCTCCCAGCTTATTAGAAGCATCACGTAACCCTTCAAAGTATCTGCGTAGCATTTTGTGTTACAAGAAATACAAGGCTGCTACCAAAACCAGCAGTCCCACATCAAATTCTCTCCCTCTGTGTAGTATAACATATGTATCCTGACATCCTCACATAGTGCGTTTTCTTGCCCATATTTCCACATAAATGGCTGCTGGTGGAGGATGGGGAGGTGAGGTGATGGCATCAGAAGGACACAGGGGAAGTTGACTACATGTTACAGCAGGAGGGAACTGGACATGGGGCTGCTGCCATTTTGGTAGCAAGTAGTTCAGCCTTCACTCCAACAGAACTTAGAACTTTTTGACCACCTTAGCACAAAACAAGCCCAGAATTTAGGGAAGAATCCCATGGTTGTCCCAGGGTTTCTGTCACAGAGTGGCTGCAAATCCAACCCTGAAATGGTGACATCAGGTTTTGTGTGAATGCAACCTATACTTTTGTTCACTCTCTTGCATATGGGACTCCTCAATGCATCGTAGCTGCATCAGACAGCCTCTTCATTTTCCAGTGGGGAATTCCTGAGCAGATAAGCTCAGACCCATATTAATAAACACATAGAACCACAGCAGAACACTTACTTGCAAAAGAGACAGGCAAAATCTTTGGTTATGTTTAGCATAAAAATTTAAAGATTCTAACAGCAACACACACAAACCCAACAAGCAAATCGATGTTAAAAAGAGAGAATGCAGTTCACACAGGAGACTGTTCCTAGATTTGACCTAGTGACAGGTTACAATAAGCCCCCTCTTTATTTACTAATTGCTCTAAGGCTTCAATTACTAGAGTTGCTAACTTCTGGCAGTTATCCGGTGCCATTTAACTGCTGTGAGACAAGCAGAAATTCATCAAGTGAAACTTTCTCTGGCATGGAAATGGGGGAGTGATGGGAAAACCTTCCACTGCTCAGTATCTGTTTGTTGTGCAACTATTAATTTAATACAGTAGTACCTTGGGTTAAAGACGCTTCAGGTTACAGACGCTTCAGGTTATAGACTCCACTAACCCAGAAATAGGACCTCGGGTTAAGAAATTGCTTCAGGATGAGAACAGAAATTGTGCTCTGGCGGCAGCAGGAAGCCCCATTAGCTAAAGTGATACCTCAGGTTAAGAACAGTTTCAGATTAAGAACAGACCTCCGGAACGAATTAAGTTCTTAACCTGAGGTACCACTGTAAACTGCTTAACAATTAAAAGCACAGGTGACCAAAACTTGACAAGTCTGCTAATCACATGTGCACTTAAAATATGTGCTAACCTGGTACTACATACACCAGATTGTGGGCATTCATGCTGTTCGGACAGTGTTCCCTTTGCATGAGTCTCTCTTACTCTGGAGATTTGTTATTTGAAAGCTCAGTATTTTTTTCTTAAAAGTGTTAATAGACCTACTTTGTTTGGGATGGATTTTAATGATTTAGATGTTAAGCCTGACCAATCCCAGGGGTTTTCTGGACAGATTGTAATATGCGCACACACAATAAAAACAGAAGTTAACATTTAGAACATTTATTTTAAAACTCCCACGCCATCCTTTCCCCCATTCTTTCTAATCTATTCCCACCCACTCCTACGCTCATGCCTCTCCCCAACACAAATCTCTCTCCCTGCCCACAAAGGTGGGCGGAGGGCAGCAATTTGTCCATTCCAACATAAACAACTCCACTTTTCTTCCATCTTTGATTTCTCTCCCTTCCCCTCTGATACCCATTTCCCCTCTTGCAGCAGCCCCAACATATCCCTTCTGTTACCTAATGCTCCAGTTTAAGAGCTGAGTTTAGACAGCGTGGGATAAGGCAGTATGGGGTAATTTTTATTTCTCTATACAATCTTTTAATGGCCATTTTACCCTGTGTCTTATTGGATTCTTGTTGTTACCTGTCCTAAGCTCCTGGGGTGAAGCAAGTTTGGAGGTCAAGATAAATCCAATACATTTATGTAAATGGTGGTATCATTCTTCCTATTATACCCAGTGCTTTCCATGTAACAATTTGGCCTGGTTGAGAACAGATTTTGAAGAGAACAGAAAACCCACAAGAGCCTGTTAGTGTTTCTAAACAAGTGGTCAATCACGCAAACAAGCAGGCTCCCTCCTTTCATGGCTCCATGGCCATTTCCATGGATTAGGGATGGGAAAAGAGTGATAGAGTGTCATGGGACTTTGAGGGAAAGAATTGATCAGAAAGGGACCATGCAGCGGAATCTAGCTGTACACCTGTACAAAATTACAGAATTGTGACTGTTTGGTATGTTGCGAACAACTATGTTCTGATCTATCCAGATCAGGCAATGTAACAAGGAAAGCCTGTTCGGTGTAGTTCAATCAATTCCTTTGTCCTCAGTGGCCCATCAGACTGAAATTCAGAGTCCAGTGTTGATTTTAACTGCTGTTAGTGCAACCGCATTCCAAGGAGACCAGCCACCTACACCTTCCCTTTTGTTTCCTGTTTTATGTGTAACCCTATTACCTATTTGTAAGTTCCAGGAGAAAATTCATTTAGGTCTTACGACTTTGATACAATGAATATTTAAGCAGCACCAAACACCTGTTTGAAAATGGTGCCTGCTCAAATGGGAGTTTGTCCTTCTTAAAACAGATGGTCTTGAACCCTCTGTGGCCTTGGTCAGGAACTCATTTAAAGAGCAATCTGAAGAGATGGATGGTTTCAGAAGCCCAAGAGAGACGGCGGGTGGGGGAGATGAAATCCCCTTAATCCAGATTAATTATTCCTTCAAGTAATGCTTTCCTGGCTTTGAAACTAAGGGCTCGTGGCAGTGAAATACTCAGGAGTGGGGACAGATTTAAACAGTTGACCTATTATTGCTCTTTATAAGTAACTCAGTATGTAGATGGGAGGCCTATTTTGTCATTTGAAAGTAATTGAAGATGCCAGAGTCTATGAAGGGTCAGCTATGGCCTCACCACAGATCCCATGAAACCACAGTTAAAAGATTAGGGCTCCAGATCCTTCACATCTGATTTCAGCAAAGCTCTAGTCCATTGATACTTGGATTCCAAAGACATCCTATGCTGGTCGTAGTTTGAGAAATAGTGTGGTGTAGTGGTTGGTGTGCTGAATCAGAACTGAGGAGCTCTAGGTACAAATCCTCTTTCACCCCCAACAGCCATAAACATCGCTGCATGGTCCTGGGACAATCACACCTGCTAAGTCCAGCCTATCTGGCAGGTCTGCTGCAAGGATAAAAGAGGTGGTGAAGACACTCCAAAGAACTCTGGGTGGGATAAAAACAGAGAAGGTAAAATAAACCTAGCTAGGAATAAATATTTTGGTGGCTATTCCATAGTTCAGTGGTAGAACACTTGCTGTACACAAAGATCTCTGGTTCAATCCTAGGCCTTTAACGTTTTTGGAAAAGCAACAACACAAAATAGCAGGTGTTATGAAAGATTTCTGCCAGAAGCCCTGCAGAGCTGTTGCCAGTCAGAGTAGACAACACTGGGGAAGCTTCTCCTTTTGTGTTTGCTAGCAAGACTGGATATTAAGGGACAGAGCAGGCCACCAGTTGTATACAACAAGTTTTGCTTAGTTCTGCTTCATTCCAATCCCACTTTGCACCTCTCAATCTTTCCTCTTGTTTTACTGTTAAGTATTATGTGCTTTAAGAGAACACATTACCCTAGGCTTCCTTTCCCACATTCTCAATTAATCCAATACTTTTATGGGTTCCAAAGAGCTTTGGGGGAAAGCTTCCTGTTTGGTTCAGGGAACCTGAGTCAGGTTTTGTGATAAGCCAGGGAGGGATTAACTAGAGAGTCTGGAGTCAATATGCTCAAGTAAATGTAAGAGGAGCTTTCATCAATTTTGGAGAGCAGAAACACTAGTCAGGGTGCTGGGCAGCTGCCCCAGAAATAGGCGTGCACAATATTTCTACCCCACTCCCGTGAATATGCCCAAGACCCAGGCAGAGATTTTAAAGATTTTTTCTTATTGAAAAGTTGGCTGTTCAACTCATTGCCATGAATGAATGTTTGCAGATGTATACTGTTACATTTTTTTAAAAACCTGATACTACTGCATACATTCTTGAGGATTTTTGTCAACCCTGTAAGAATTCATGATTTCCATTGGCAGGGTGTGTGGAATATTCAAACAAAAACATTATTTTCACCGAGACCATGCTCTCCCATATAAAACCATACTCGATGGTACTCAGCAATGTACCTGAATATCTATATTCACACAACAAATTGTAGAGGGGGAAGAAAACCCCCAACATCATGAGGCACTGAAAAACATCTGCAATTCTAGACAAAAATGACGAAAGGCACGTGCACACACACTCACAGCCCTGTGTCTGCTCCGACACACGCAATGGCCTGCCCCCATGTGGACACGCTCACTCTCACACATGCACCACGCTAATAGGAATCAGGAGCATAATTTTTCCTCTAATTACATATTCAGCACTTCTGAGAAAATGAGATTTGGGTAATTCAATTGGACTGAGAAACAGGGCTCTAATAAAATGGAATTTGTAACAATTCCACAGTTAAATTAGTTAAATGGAGAGGAAGGAGCTCTGGCAAATTGACCCCTTGCTCTCCTAACGACTAATCAGACATTTGAACCACATTGTGCTAACAAAGCCCGTGGGCTGCCGCAGAAACTGTGGGGAAGGAACAACTACAAAGCTGGGAAAGAAACGGGAGAGATTGGGTGTGTTGCTCTTGAAGGCCGCACAGAAAGGGACAGTGAAACGTATCAGCCGTGGCATTTTAAATGGAAAATTGGCCTTGTCTGTGCCGGTGAAAAGAACTAGCTGCTGAAATGAGAGGGGCTGCAGCTTTCACAGAAGGAAAACAGCCCAGTCTGGTTCTTCGTCACCATGACAGAAATGTGAACTCTGGTAGGGATGGAGGGCTTGGTGATTTGGCACAAGGAAAAGAGACAACCTAGATGCCTTCTTTTTGGATTTTCATTGTTTAATGGGGGCAGGGGGAGACCTGGGGTACCTATTGGGGAACAGAAATCTGTGGCTTCGGACCAGGCCTGCAAAAAGCGTATCCCACAAGTGGGCTCCATTTTGGTATATTCTGGTGTGCACAACTGCAACATCTACAACTAGGCTTTTGACAAGCCTTTTTAAGTGGAGACTTTTCTCTCAGTCTGTACTGGAACCGTTTTTAAACTGTTTTTAATATGTGGAATTGTTTTCAAGTGTTTATATTTTTTATATATTGGATGGCTTTTAATTGTTTTGTATATAAAAGCTGTGTTTTAATTGTTCATAACACTTGTTTTACCATTGTAAGTGTTTTGTTTATCATTGTACAATTTATTGTTGCAGCACACCATGCGACCTTGCGGTAAAGGGCAGGTAGGAAATCTAATAAAACAAACAAACAAGCAAACAAACAAAAACAAACAAACAAACCATCAACTCTATTCACTGGCGCCTCACTAAGGCAATTTCACTGCGCTGTCAGTGCAGGATGGTTACGTGTCACACAGTTCTCATTTAAAGAGGAATTGTTCATTTGGACACCATTCCTGCTATCTGAGAAAAAGTGGAAGAAAGCCGCCGGGTCGCCACAGCGACAGATTTCAGATTACTCATCCCAGAGCCTATGGCAGGCAGGCAGGCAGGCAGGCAGGCAGCACCTAAGGAGGCCTACAACAAGGCAGCTCACCCTCCTTTCATTGCAACTGCTTTTTGGTAACTTCAGTTATTTTTCTATAGCAAGTTGCCACTAACAACTTCTATTTCCACACCTCTCAAAATTAGGAGGGAGGAGATTGTCATTTTCACTCCACTGAATTATTTTAATCTCCTCTGTGGAAAGATTTGTTTTCACCAACTTTCACTGCACATCCAATCCACCTGTCTGTCCATTATGGTCTGTCACAAAGTGAGTGGACAATTAGGGTTCCACTGGGAGCTATATGAAGACCTGCACTACAGTGAGGTCAGTGCCAGATTGGTCAAGACAGATGCATCTTTATTATAGTTAAAGCTATGGTTTTCCCAGTAGTGATGTATGGAAGTGAGAGCTGGACCATAAAGAAGGCTGATGAAAGAATTGATGCTTTTGAATTATGGTCCTGGAGGAGACTCTTGAGAGTCCCATGGACTGCAAGAAGATCAAACCTCTCCATTCTGAAGGAAATCAGCCCTGAGTGCTCACTGGAAGGACAGATCCTGAAGCTGAGGCTCCAGTACTTTGGCTACCTCATGAGAAGAGAAGACTCCCTGGAAAATACCCTGATGATGGGAAAGATGGAGGGCACAAGGAGAAGGGGACGACAGAGGACGAGATGGTTGGACAGTATTCTCGAAACTACGAGCATGAGTTTGACCAAACTGCGGGAGGCAGTGGAAGACAGGAGTGCCTGGTGTGCTCTGGTCCATGGGGTCACGAAGAGTCAGACACGACTAAACGACTAAACAACAACAAGGCTGCTCTGGAGGTGCCCTCATTATGGCCAGTAACTCTTTCTCTCCAGGGGTCAAGTTTGAGGGAGTAGGAATCCTGCCAATCCTTAGAGAAGTTTTGCACTTTAAAAAATTAATCTTTTTTTAACTAACAAAGTGATAAATATCAAGACACACAGCACTTTTAACAATAAAACAAAAAGGCCCACTGGAAACATGGAGAACATTTGAGTCTGAAAATTTGGGCCAGTGTTTGGTTCACAGTAATGGAAGATGTACATCTTCCTAATCAATAGACAGGTGAGCTCTGCTATTATATTGCATCTGTCTTCACATTTAGAACCCCAGAAATCGCCATACCTGTGTAATGTCAGGTACACAGGGGATGCAGAGATAATCTGTTCCCAACAATCTAAATGGCATTAATAACCAACAACAGCAAAACACTGAATTTCACTTGTTCAAATCAATGCTTCTTAGAAACAGAAGAGTGCACCTAAGTTTGAATGTGTAAAAATATTTTTTTTTAAAAAAAAATTATTAAAGAGCGAGCTGAAAAGTCAAGGTTGAGGGGAACTGGAAGAGAGCAAACATATACACAACAGACTTTGCTTATACTAAATGCTCACTTCCTTAGACTGTGCAAAAGGTTTAGGGGGCAACTTCCATGGAAGCATGCATGCCTCCATCATTCTGAACCTAAAATGTATGTATTCCATTTGCTTTTGCCGATCCCGAGCAAATGAATTCTGCTTCTACACACCTGCACATGCGTTCCAAATTCCAAACTGAATAGAATAAACACAGATTGTGGTGATATGATGTTCTAAGAGCACAGACAACTCAAGAAACCCCAGGCTGTACCTTCCTCACATATGAGCAAATGTTTTGCCCAGAGAACCTCGGTGAGTGAGGCAGCACGAAGATCTTGGCCAGCAGCACTGGAAACTGCCAAAAGGAGGGGGCTTCAAGAGCCAGTTTCAGAGAAGGCTGCAGCCAACCTCTCAAAGGAGAGCAACTCCTGTTGGGAGATTCATAGGGCATGGCTTGGCTGGATGGGCAGTGTGCAGGGCCTGCTCAATCTCCACTGGAGAACGAGGTGCTTGATACGTCCCTCCGAGTCCCCACACTTTGTGGTGCATCAGCAGCGAGAGGAAGGCAGGGAGGGAGGGTGCACAAGGCCACAGCATCTCTGATCCATCACCCTGGCAGCGCTGATTGGAAAGGAGAGGGGATCGATATGGAGCGAGAAGGTGTCGGCGTCAGGGATTCGTGGCTGTCAGGGCCTCTGAACGGGCCGGTGAGGGCTGGGGAAAGCGCTCTGGCTCTGCAAGGTGGGAAAGTGCTGAAGTGGCCACTTGCAAAGGGTGGGCGAGTAATAGAATCAGGTTATAGCAATAGTGCAGTGAGTGTGCTAGGCATTGTGTGCAGAGCGGGGTGGGGAAGAGTTGTCTCAGTATTTGCAGTGGGAGGCAGGCTGTAAAAAATGGGGGTGGGGAGCTCTTGGTTTCTTAAAAGCTGGGTGGGATGGCCCCAGGACAGAGGTCCCTCCTTTGGTATGTATCGCTCTGCTGTAGCTTGCCCAGTGAGAAGGCAGCAAAGGCCACTTAGCAGAAATATCTGGGCATGAGCCATGGCCAAGAAATGCATGCATTCTCACAATCTCTCGGACACCGAACAATGTCTCACAATTGCCCTTAAAAAATAAAAAAAATCTCACGGCTGACCCACCAACTCTCCATACAACATCGCAAACAACTTGCAAATGACATACATACCACCAAACTGGACAGTGGCCCAGCCATAATTCCCCCCCCTTCTCTTTCATTTGAGGTAGAGTGCCGACATTTTAATTCATCTGTTCATTTATTCCTTACTGACGAGGGCTGTAAGAAGGCATCATTGTCTGTTCTGCCCTGTATTCATTGCATGCAGCCCTGTTTCAGGACTGCTGCAGTTTGTCTTCTGCCAAAAGCTATACTATTTGTCTTGCTATGTGCTGTGCTGAAATTATGTAAATCACATAAACTATGTTGTTGTTGTTATTCCATGACATTCATTTCAATGCAAGGAAAACAACGCAAGGGTTTTTTTGGGGGGGCGGGGGGACATAATAAATTACATGTTGTTTGTGGACTGAAAACAGCAGCAACATTGAATACAGATTGTATTTGTAGGATTGATTTCCATTTCGGACATGAGACAAATAAGCCAAAATCGGCAATTTTGCTCCCCTTTCCATAGGAAGTCTCTAGCATCCCTATTACAGTGGTACCTCGGGTTACATATGCTTCAGGTTACATACGCTTCAGGTTACAGACTCTGCTAACCCAGAAATAGTACCTCGGGTTAAGAACTTTGCTTCAGGATGAGAACAGAAATTGTGCTCCAGCGGCGCGGCAGCAGCGGGAGGCCCCATTAGCTAAAGTGGTGCTTCAGGTTAAGAACAGTTTCAGGTTAAGAACGGACCTCCGGAATGAATTAAGTACTTAACCTGAGGTACAACTGTACGGACCACCAATAAGCACAATATGAAACTTTTTTTTTTTAAAAAAAACCCTGCTCTGGTACTGGGTGTGAGAGAGAGATTAGTTGGCAACCTCAAGAGAAGAAAGCCAATCAGAACTGTTTCTACACCGAAAAAGCAAACGTGTCCCCGCCCCAGCTGAATGCTGGGGAAGAGCAGGTTTGGACTGATTTTAGCCAGGATACTTCCCGAGTGGCTCCACTGATCTAAAAATGGTTTTTTAAAAAAATGTTTCTGGTATCTCCACCCTACATTCCCTTATTTATGTTTTGAGAACACATATAGCAGAAGAACCAGAAGAAGTGGGATTTTTTTAAATGCTGGAGAGGCTCGAAGCAGGGGTAAAGACTGAGGTAGGTGCGGGCAGGCACAAACTTGCCTTGGGGCAAATGAAGAGAGTGGGTGTGTTAGAGATCTCATGTAGGCAGCACCCCTGGGCTAAATGTGAAAAGCAGCCAGAGAAATCAATGGGCTTCACTCTTAACCTTCATACAGAAGGCTACACTCCAGCCAGACAAAGGTCAGAGGTTTCTATATAGCCCCGCTGCCCCACATTTATGCCTCTCGCTATCTGAGAAAGAACGAAAGTTGCCATAGTTCCAAGGGCACATTCCAGCCTGGCAAAAGCATTTGGGGAGGGCACAGAATAGAGCAGTTGATAGGTGGGGAGATTCCTGAGGGAATCCTGGGGGGCCACATTCAGCCTCCCCCCCCCCCCAGACTACTATAAGGAAGGGTTAGGGAGGGAGATCTAGGCCCTGGGTCAAACAAGCAAGCAGGGTTGGTCCTCATGGACCCAGTGGCTGGTCCTCGGGTCCCAGTGGCTGATATGGGCCTGTGCAGTGTGTGTGTTCACGCAGGTGGAGAAAAAGCAGTGGAAAATTCTCACAGCCACAGCTGACAAGAAGAGCACCAGGGAGGCAGCCCTGCACCCTCCTCAATCACACGCAGCCGCTGCCTTTGTTTCCAGATCCAGGACAACCACATTGTGATATTTATCAGGTTAAGATTTCATAAGAAAGGAACCGGGAGTAGGGGCTCAGAATGCAAGGAAATGCTGAGTTTCATTTGCAGGCTAATTAGACTAATTAACTCTAATTAACTCACCGCAACATGCAGTTCCCAAACCAACATGCTGGCTCATTCTATTTCTTTATTCCTCTTATCCCTTCCAGAACAGCTTATTTTGGGGCGTTGTGTGTGTGTGTGTGGGGGGGGGGGTAGGGAAAACAACTCTGGCCTAACCACTCACCCTAGTAATACTTCTTTCCCCTCAAATCTAAAAGTGTCGGTAATGCAGACAGTTGTTGGGAAGACCA
Source organism: Podarcis bocagei (assembly GCF_964188305.1). Taxonomy (NCBI): domain Eukaryota; kingdom Metazoa; phylum Chordata; class Lepidosauria; order Squamata; family Lacertidae; genus Podarcis; species Podarcis bocagei. The sequence goes on from NC_138126.1 coordinate 102,497,585, forward strand.
TTCCCAGCCCGTGTGAGAAATAACTGGGTTGGGGAAGCCATACCCTCCAACATTTCTCCAACAAAAATAGGAAAAGCAGACATTCCAGGATCAAATAGGAAACTGGGACGGCTTTTGTAAATCCAGGACTGTCCCTGGAAAATAGGGACACTTGGAGGGTCTGGGAGAAGTGCAGTGCCAGCCTTTCACCTTATACTGTAGTCCATGAATGGAACATCCATTTGCTTTCCCAGAAGCCTTTTCTTCCCAAGGCCCCACTTCCTGGCTCACAGGAACTTTGCTGCATGCTGTTGGATACGCCTCATTCCTGTTCTTTTGCATTAAGGATCAGGCATCGTAAGGAACTGTAAACAGCCCAGCATACTTCTGTCTAGGGACGCTGCACCTTTAAAAAAATGTAGTCGACAACCTGTGTGCTATAATTGATAGTGCACTGGGCTTGGACTAGGGGGAGGCATGAATTGATTTCTGATGGCAGAACCTCATGTACGTTCCCTTGAGTGCAAGAAGAGCAGGATACCAATGCAATAAATAAACTTGTGCGTCAGTTCATTTTGAGAACTCTTAACTTTTGATTACCGGCTTGTGACATTTTAGTTGATCCTATTATTGCTCTGCTTTGGCTTTTGTTCATTTCAGGAATACACCTTAGGCACACTGTGACCCTGGAGTGAAACTCGCTAGACCAGATGCTGATCAAACCACGTACTTTTATTTATATTTCCAGGAGGCCCTTCTTCTGCCCAAAGGCCTTCAAAATGACTTCCAAGGCAAAAGACAAACGATACCTTCCACAAGAAATACATATCAAAGTGACAACAGCCCCACCCACCCCCATCACTGAGCAAACAGCGCCACAAAATACAAAAATTAAAAGCCAGAGAAGCAAGCCCAGTGAAATATCAATGGCACTTATAGGTTGACAGAAGTCCTGTGATGTGGGTGCCAAACAAATCCTCGGAGAAGGGATTTCCACAACTGAGGGACCACTACTGAAAAGGCCCTGTCCCTCACCACTGTCAGCCAAAGCTCTGACAGTGCAGGGACAAAACATCAGTGCATTTGTAACATCCTTCAGAAGTACAGTAGTACCTCGTGTTACATATGCTTCAGGTTACAGATGCTTCAAGTTACAGACTCTGCTAACCCAGAAATTGTACCTCGGGTTAAGAACTTGGCTTCAGGATGAGAACAGAAATTGTGCTCCAGTGGCACGGCGGCAGCAGAAGACCCTATTAGCTAAAGTGGTGCTTCAGTTTAAGAACAGTTTCAGGTTAGGTTAAGAACAGGCCTCCAGAACGAATTAAGTTCTTAACCCGAGGTACCACTGTAAAGAAAGAAAGAAATATTAGGAACTATCACAGTTAAATAAGAATAGTGGAATACCTCTATAAAACCACAATTATTATTTTTTAAATAAAAACCAAACCCATAAGAATGAAACACAAATCAGAAAGCATAATAAAGTAAGCCAGGAGATGTTTGGAAATACCCAGGAAAGGATCAAGGGCCGTGAAGACACTGAAGCAGGTGCAAGGTGAACTTCCTTGAGGAGAGCATTCGAAGGCTGGCACACACCAAGGGCAAAACCATCTTCTCCCTTATTGTTACCTGCTTCACTCTGAAGGGGTGGGGCATCTGGAAATGAGCCGCTGAAGATCACTTCAGTGCGCCACCAAAATGCATGTGGGGAAAGATTCAGGGATCCAGGTCCCTAGCAGTATAGGGCTTTAAAATAAAAGCATCATGTATTTTGATTTGTGCTTGGAAAGGCATGCTGTTCAGGGCCCTGTGTGTGATAGAGGAAGGCCCAGGTCCTTAAACGCTGGCCTCATCATGTATATAGCAGAGGGTGCAATTTAAAGGGCAAAAGCGGGTGCGTGACTAACAAGTGCTGAAACCTCCCCTCCCCATACATTCGCTATAGAGAGAGCTAGATTAGACTTGGCTTGTGTCGCATTTGCTAAAAAGTTTATCCACAACTGGTTAATTAGCAGATTAATCAATTAAAGCTTTAGTTGTTTAATCTGTAAGGACAAATTTTAATTAGTGAGGCTGCATGTTGAGGGCCTGCAATTTTAAAGAGGCTATTTTGGTTCTGGTGCGACTCAGGAATGGCTCTGCTACTATCAGGTGTATAGAGAGGTGGCTGCCGCAAGCCGCTAACTATGGGTGTCATGAAAGGGCAACAAACTGTTGGTTATTTATTTAGTTATTATTGTATTTTTACTGCCAGAGAGGGGGAGAGGCACTTGCTGGAATTCCTGCCTCAAATGCCCATGTAACTTAACTGGCCTTGAATGAGATGCACCTTGACTTGGACTGGGGCAATGGAGTGCTCTGCCTCAGGCAGCAAAAATGTTTGGGCCAGTTCCTGTGAGTCACAGGGAAGGAAGGAAACATTCAGGGCAGCCTCTCCTCTTCTAACAATTGATTGGCAGCTTTTGTTTGTTAAACTGTAAGTTATCTCACACCTTGCAATTTCTCAATCAGCACTGGTATTGATGTTGTGAAATTATGCAATTTTTTTAATTAAAAAAAATAGTCAGCTAAAAGGGGATGATCAATCTAAAGTTATTTAAGTAGCAGAACACCCTCAAAATAATAGGTGTGATTCAATTAAATAGCTCCATCAGTGGAAGCCCTGCACAAGGACTTCTGCTTGCACAAGAGAACTCCCCTCCCCCCATGACTGCACCCCACACACCCCAAAATTGACTTGGGGGATCAAGAGAACTCCTAGAACACTGCATATGGGGAGGAGAGCGGGGGATCATTCTGTCCGGCAAGCTGAAATGTTTGTGCAGACAAAACATTTGTCACAGTGTGATGTTGAATGTTACCCAACACAATGCTGAGTGGCACGGTGCGAAAAACCCTTTGAGCACTAAGAAAAAGTGTGATATAAATACCAAACTATTTTATTATTTACTGTTGTAGCTGGGCTGTGGAGGCATCAGATTCCAGAAGCCGTTCAGCTGGGGATCTAATGCTTAGCGTTCCTCATGGCCCTGCAAGAGGATGATTGCAACCCCATTTACTGCTATCACCTGTTTGAAAGCAGAGTATAACCCCCATACAGGCAATTGAAATTAGCAATTAGCTAAGATGTACAAATCAAAGTCTAAAATGTGCTGGAAATGTAAAGAAAGAGAGAGTACTTTTTATTGTATGGGGTGGTCATGTGAGATGATAAGAGCCTTCTGGGAAATGATATATAATGAACTGGAAAAAATGTTGAAAACCACTTTTCCTAAGAAACCAGAAGCTTTTCTTTTAGGTATTATAGAACCAGAGATCCCAAAGGACCAGACAAAACTATTTACGTACACGACCATGGTTGCACAGACTCTCTTAGCTCAGAAATGGAAAAATGGTACAACTTCGACCAAAGAAGAGTGGCAAACAAAATTGATGAACTATGCTGAGATGGCAAAACTTACCATGAAAAGGAGGTCTTTAATAAAGAATGGGGGTGGGGGGAAGTTTATAATTTATTTGAAAAGCTATTGCAAACAACTACAGTGGACACTCGGGTTGTGAACGTGATCCGTGCGGGAAGCAGGTTCACAACCCACAGCCCGCAGCGCTGCGTCTGCGCACATGCGGGTTGTAATTCGGTGCTTCTGCACATGCGATTTAGCGCTTCTGCACATGCACCGAAACCCGGAAGTAACCCGTTCCGGTACTTCTGGGTTTGGCGTGGTGCGCAACCCAAAATTGCACAACCCGAAGCGTCTGTAACCCGAGGTGTGACTGTACATACATTGGCAGGATTGACAGAAAACTTGTGGTAAAAATTTGAACTATGGATTGGCAAAGGATTTATAAAAATAAGAGTTATGATAGAGATACAGAGGGGAAAATCATTACATTAAAATCCACAATGGTGGGGGGGAGTCAGAAGGGATTATATGTTTATTTTTTAATTCATTTGTTTATGTAAAATAGAAAATGCAAAAATAAAATTTATATAGGCAATTGAAAGCAACGCTGAAGGCACAAGGGTCTTCATCTTTGCTGGCATTATATGATTATTACAAATCAATGCTTCCAAGCCTAAAGCTAAGCTAGGAAAGTGGGAGCATTCTGCAAGCTATGGGTCAAATGGAGAGGAAGCAGTGATGAGCACCGAAATAGAGTGCAAAGCCAGTTCCTGGGTTTCTGGGATTTTTTTATGGTGGTACCAGATGCTAGAGCAAGATATGTGGACATTTTTTTAAAAAAAAGCTGTTTCCCTGAATCTTCTGCTCTGGCCTGGACTGTGCTAGGAATTGTTTAAATCCTCCTCCCCTAGTACCTATCTGAGTTGGGCTTACATATAATCTCTAACATCACCCCCTGGTCTCTTTCAGGCCCCTAAGCGCCCCCTTAGCAACTGACTGGTTCTAACATTAGTCCCACCACTGAGGCTGCTCCCCAGACTTGCTCTTCAGACTCCCTTTTCCTGCCAAATATTGCCTCATTCCTTGTAGAAGGTGCTGAATGCCAGGGATTACATTCTTGCAGGATATGATCCAAACTCATCCAGAGGCTTGGATTGCATCCTGCTGATTCAGTGCAAACTCCATCAGTAATGGATGTGCATCTCCGATACAGCAAGAAGGTGGCTCAGAGCTGGCTCAGCCTCTCCAGAGATGGCATAGCCAAGAGCCAGCTGGACCTCTCTGGATTCAGTGAGAGACTTGGCAGAGAGGAACCAAGACTATGACATAGTTGGGGGGTGGGGGTGGGCTTTAAATGGACTGGGACATTCCTGTGAACTCCATCAGTTTCCTGATGTACTTTGCCAGCTGTCCCGGTTGCTTGTATTTGCCACAACTACTTTGTCTCCAGAATATTTGCACAGCAACGCAAACTGAGAAAATCAAAGGATGCAAAGCCTGCCGCACCAGATGCTTTTCCAGAACAACCAATGTGGGTTAAACCACAGAGCCTAGGACTTGCCGATCAGAAGGTTGGCGGTTCGAATCCCCGCAAAGGGGTTAGCTCCCGTTGCTCGGTCCCTGCTCCTGCCAACCTAGCAGTTCAAAAGCACGTCAAAGTGCAAATAGATAAATAGGTACCGCTCCAGCGGGAAGGTAAACGGCGTTTCTGTGTGCTGCTCTGGTTCGCCAGAAGCAGCTTAGTCATGCCAGCCACATGACCTGGAAGCTGTACGCTGGCTCCCTCGGCCAATAAAGCGAGATGAGCGCTGCAACCCCAGAATCAGTCACGACTGGACCTAATGGTCAGGGGTCCCTTTACCTTTACAGGAGGAAAGGAAGGGGCCCGTGGAGCTGTATGGACTGAGAATGCTCCACTGGACAAAATCTAGTATCCTCCTACAGAATCTGATTCTAACAGTGTTTTTGAGAGTGCCATAAATTGAGAGGAAACTGGACTCAAACCTGCCTGGAATCCCAACCTGGATGAATGCAGTTACTTACAAAAAGCACTATTTTTCTATTATATATTCCTGTTGATAACAGGACATCTAAAAGATCTAGTGGTGGGCTGTATATATTCTTTCCTCAAGTCTCTCTTTGCTCACCAATGATTACAAAAGCTTGCACATAACTAGCATAGGGAAAGGCTGTCTCCAGTACGTAGACAGGTAGGCCTTCCATTGTGGAGAGAGGCAGTTATAGAAAGCTGGTCCCTGCAATTACCCATGCCTTGAATTTGGGTACTGGTGGCACAGGATATGTTCTGTTAGACTTGGGAGGAGGGCAGAGGGAAAAGAAATATTATTTCCCTGCACAAAACCTTCTAACACACACACACACACCCCTGACACAAGGTGCCTCTGGACTGTCAGGAGGGATTCAACCACATACTTTAACTGTGGATTTGCACATCTAAAGTAAATTAAAGCACCCCTTGTCATTGTAGTGCAACAAAATCACTTTAGAAAATTGACTTTTTGTGGTTTGTGAAGGGATGTGGAAGTGCATTCAAAATTGCGGGATGAATGCATGACAAAAGGGGAGACATGTAAACATCCCACAATCAAATCAGGATGAATGCTCGTCGCCACATAACTCTGTCCCACAAGCAAATCAGAAGAACAAAAGCTATGGGAAGTCGAATATAATGTAACCTCCGCCTAACATAACACCACATAACACCAGTTTTGAAAGACCTACATTGGCTCCCAGTACCTTTCCAAGCACAATTTAAAGTGTTGGTGTTGACCTTTAAAACCCTAAACGGCCTCGGCCCAGTATACCTGAAGGAATGTCTCCACCCCATCATTCTGCCGGGACACTGAGGTTCAGCGCTGAGGGCCTTCTGCCTGTTCCCTCACTGTGAGAAGCAAAGCTACAGGGAACCAGGCAGAGGGCCTTCTCGGTAGTGGCACCCGCCCTGTGGAATGCCCTCCCATCAGATGTGAAAGAGATAAACAACTACCTGACATTTAGAAGACATCTGAAGGCAGCCCTGTTCAGAGAAGTTTTTAATGTGTGACATTTTTATGTATTTTTAATCTTTGTTGGAAGCCGCCCAGAGTGGCTGGGGAAGCCCAGCCAGATGGGCGGGGTACAAATAATAAATTATTATTATTATTATTATTATTATTATTATTATTATTATTATTATTATTATTCTCTTTGCAAGCATTATGAGGGCAAATACTCAACAAATTAGTTTCCTGGAGGGGCCCTAAGCCACTTTAGGGCAGGGAACAGAAGGGAAGGCTAACCTAAATTGCGGCAGGTTGTTGTTATGGCTTCATCAGGGTGAGTATGGGGCGCTGTGTGTGTGTGTGCGCGCCTCCCTCTTGCCACTCTGAAGTGAAGCTGTTGTGCCTGTGGTACAGGCAAAGGGTGAGGCTGGGTCTTTCCTCTTCCAATTCACGTATTGCTGAGATGTCAGCTCTCACAAGCTTGGTGAGCCCCAGGTCTTTCCATCTGAGGCCTGGCCCACCAAGCTGCTCATGACTGTGTGCTGCTGGAGCTCTATGAGGCCGGCCTGAGCTACGATCACTGCAATGCGAACAGAGATGTGTGGCAGGGGAGTCCACTCCCACCCCTTGCACTGCTGTGATGGAAGATTGGCTGAACAGCTGAGCAGAGAAGGGTTGGGGGAAAAACCTTCCCTAGACAGGGCTGCCTTCAGATGTCTTCTATAGGTTGTATTGTTACTTATCTCCTTGCCTCGGGCGGTCACATAACTCTATACCCCCAACATTTCTCTGATGAAAATAGGGACGTCCTAAGGGAAAGCGAGGCATTCCAGGATCAAATCAGAAACTGGGATGGCTTCTGTAAATCTGGGACTGTCCCTGGGAAATAGGGACTCTTGGAGGGTCTGCAGACTGGCTCAATTGAACCACCTCTATGCTTTTTGCCTGGATTGCAGCTGCAGGGCCTGGCTCCCTACTGTTCCCTTTCCTTCTAAGGAGAAGCCGCGCCAGGGACAGAAGACACCAAGGCTCCTATTTCCCCCTAGCCACCTAGGTGTGCACATATTAGAAGTTCATTGTGACTAAGAGACATCAGTACCAAACTGACCCACCCACCCACAGATAAGGTGTCTTGGTGCAGACCTTAATCTTCAGCTCTGGGAATTTATACAAATGCGCTCCCCACATACACTAGGAACTCTATACTGGCTGCTATAACTTATCAGGCTGCACAGTATTTCCTGATTTAATTGCTCTTCTTTACTAATATGAACAAGGCATGAAATCAAGAAACTTCCATCAGCAGAAATAGAATATTATGTTGGCAAACATTACCCGGCAGCGTTAGCCATTCTGGGATGCTGCTCATGGTGAGGGTGTAAACTCTGGAGGTTTCTTCTTTCCTCCAAATTCAGAGATGGGATGTGGGAGTGTGATGATGGTGATGATGATAAAGATGATGGGGAGAATAAGATCTCAGGGCGGTTCCTAGTTAAAGCAACACACCAGCACTGCCGCAAACTCCTGTCCCTCGGCCCCAACTCAATTCCACCTATAAAGCAAATGCTGCAAAGGAGCAAAACGACTTGACCGATGCCAAAGGGGAGCCGGTAAAAATGAGGATTTGCACAAGGGTAAGGTCTTCTCTGAATTTGTCAATGAGATTAGGATTGCATATCAGAGAAGGCAGGGGTGCTGAATTTATTTCATTCTGGGCAAGCAACCTTGAGCTGTGAAAGCTTGGGTGAAAAACAAACAAACGTTAAATCTAAGTGTGTCCGAGTCAGTGCCTGTATATTTGAATTTGCAGAAGACTTCTGATGCTGGTTTGCGTGAGCATGCCTATACAGACTGCACTCTATGAGCTTATACAACAATATGCTGTGTACAAACACCGGGATGTGTGAAATTGTATGGAGTCAGCGGCTTATGTGTTCATGTGCAAGAGCCAAACAGCATCAGTATTTGTAACTTTAGTGATGATATGGAAAAATAAAAATAAAACACACATTTGTGTTAGCCTGAGTGAGATGTGTTTACACACATGCGCGGAATGTGCCCGCCATCGCAATTCTTCTTCTATATATGTAAGAAACCTTCCTGTGATTAAGCAAGAAGTGCTAAATAACCAACAACCCCCATTTAATCTACTCCCTCTCTTTTTCTCTCTCCTTCCCTCCCTCTCTGCTGTGTTTCCACTATCTCTTTATTAGGGAAAAGCCGGTTTGCAACACAAACTGAAAACACAGCAGTGACAAAATCAGTTAGCAAATGCTTCTATATTAACACATTTTCAATAATTTGTCATCGTCCCCCCAACAAATCGTTGGTGGAAAAATATTTCCTTCAGCCCAGCTGTGCCTGCTACCCAAACACTGCTTCCTGGGCTGAGGGCCTGGGGAGCAGAGTGTATCCCAGCTAGGCTGCGATTGTCAAAAGTAAAGAAAAATGAAAGGGGTGAAGAGGCAGCAGGAAGGATAGATAAATAAAAAAGGATTTCACTTGCAACAATGTGGTTAGTGATGAAGGAACATTTATTCTCTAGAGATGTTTAACCTGACGACATCGTTTTTTCTCCTCTAAGCTGCCTTTAAGCTACAGCAATTTTCTGTTCAGGAAGGCCCTGTCATTTCGGAGACGCACACCGCTTGGGGTGACCCAAAAGCTTTGCAGGATCCTCAGCTTCCTTCAGACTTCAAACAACATGTGGCGGCATGTGATGCGAGTGTAAATTTTAACAGCAGCTTTGACCCACTCTGCAAATTAGCGCACATTAATCGAGTCACCCGTCGGCTACAGAATCTGCTGTACACATTGCTGGATATCCAGGGTGCTTCATAGTACTGTAGAGCTTGCACCAACTGGGGCAAGCAAGAAGTCTGCAGAAGCACTGAGGATCCTACCCTCCCCAATTACGCCAAGGGCTGTTTCAAAGCACTAAGCGACTCAGCAGGATGATCACAATCTTTGCCGATTATGCTGCACTGAGAAAAGGATGCCACAATGCTAGCAAGCCCTTTCAGATAGCTTTGCCAGCCTTTTTTCTTTCCCCACTAAAGTTATATCTGACTAAGCTGAGCCACAATCTTGTATCTCACCCCTGCACTCCACACCCTTAAAAAAGTATATTACACAACAGAAGTCATTAGAGCAACCTCTTTCTTCCTCCCAACACCCTACTACCTAGACCCAGTAGGAAAAGATAGTGAAGCTGGCGGTTTCTGCATGCCTGGCAAGTATACACCATGCAGAGGAACAGAGGAGTTCCTGAGGGGCAGCTGGGACATTGGCCATGGCTGCCTGTGGCAACTGCAGGAAGCAGTCCACGGCTAGCCCCCAAAGTGCCTAGGAGGGAGTTGGCGCCTCCCAGGCTCTTGGCTAGTCATCGTTCTCCAAACAAATTGTTTTTGGAGACATACAAAGAAATGTTAATGTGCTCCAAACAAGCCCAAGAATGGACATGTAACAAGGGTGTCCTTTCTAATGAAACCGAAATAAGAGGCAAATCCTGCCTTTGATTCCGGTCATATCCTTTCAAGAAATAACTGGTTGCCAGGCATGTGTGTGTATATGTGTGTGCATGGAATTATGGGTTCTGATACCATTTTCCATGGGTGGACTCAAGCTTCCTTTTTAGGATGGAAGGAATATGCAAGCCAACATGAGTAGTGGCTAAATTTTATAAACACGCCGGCAAACATTAGTTCTAAATTCACCTTATATGTGTGTAAGTGGGTAACCACAAAAGCATTGTGCAAAGTATTTAATATGAGAATCCGACTCCTTTGACTTGTTCAGTTGTTATTCTCTCGGTGTGAAAATAACAGTAATTGTGTGGGTCACCTTGTGTTGCTGGATGAGCAAAACGCAATAATTTCGCGTATAAGGGATTAATTAATATTAAAGCAATTCAACTAAAACTTTGGCTTTACTTGGGACTGAATAAATCAAACTTAATGAGCCAAATGTTCAAATTTTATTTGGGCAGTGGTAACACCCAATTTGTTTCATCCCCGCCATTTACAAGTGGCATTCACTGCCAAAAGAATCTGGAAATTCTCATCAGCATCCAGCCTGGTCATTAAGACACACAATAATAACCCTCAGCATCAGCTATAAAACCCAACATTTCCCAGCTATTTCTACACAAACACACAGGCACCATCAATTTATTTTAAACAGATTTCATTATACGTGTGCAATAAATACATACACAAACATATATGCGCAGATGTCTGTTTTAAAGATTTGCTATTTATGTCGTTCCACGCCTTTTTCATATCTGCACACACAGGGGAATTCCCTCTACCTGAACCTCAGTTTTCTAAAGTTCCGTTAATTGAATCCATTTTGAATCCTCCTAATATGCCGTATAAGAATTATAACTCTTGATAGTATAAATCATGTAAGTATTTTGTCTGGGTCCCTTCACTTCTAAAATGATCCAGTAAAGTAATATATTACACACACTTTTTTTTTTTGCATACATTCATTCAGAGGCACACCAGGAGTGTCAAGCGATAAACAACTGAGAGGACTATTGAAGGAGAAGCTGGGTTTTTAAAAATATTGCTTCCAATCTTTAAGTTCAGAAAGAGAAGCTTTGAACACTTAATGGGCCTGTGGGAGAAAAGAGTGTCACTAGAGATTGTATCAGCGGTCCCTATTGCATTTAACATGTGAACTTATACACAGATGTTAAAAATGCATGAATACAGCTGTGTTATGACAAAGCATTTTAGTGACGTCACCGTTGAAACTGAAGCAAAATGTTCAGTTTTTTACTTATGGGTGATGAATCTTGATTAAAGAAAAAATACCTTGCAAAATTAATGGGCCTAAAGCTCATGGTCACTGCTACACCGTGTTAGAACAATGGTCCATCTAACTTAATATCCTGCCTTGATTAATGTAAAAAGTACTGTCTGATTCTAAGGAACCCATGGAACAATTATGGAGTGACAGAAATTGGCAGGAACAATCCTACTTCTACCTAGGTGATGGATTTGGAGCCCCAATAATGGGTAGCAAATTGTCACATTATTTAATTATTATGGGTGACAGAAGTGAAGGCATTTTCCATCCTAGGTACCAAAACAGCTTGAGCTGGCCCTGAAATAGTGCCATCCTGCTGTCCACACCCAGCCTCTTCTGCAAATCAAGACGGAGAGTAGGAGATAAAGTGATTGCGGTTGTGTACCCTGGACTGTCTATTGACCAGTATCTGCTAGTGGGCCTACATAGCATGGTTTAGGCAATCATTGAAATGCAAGTTTTCTACCTCTCTGGGAAGGTTTGTTTATATATGCCCTGCTCCCTGGAAAGCAGAGTTTTCAGGCAGCCTACTAAGCACAAAATGTGGTTCTTGCCTCCTTTAAAATATTAGACAACAGGGCTTTTAAGTGTGCTCTGCCCAAGCCTAGACCAAAACTGGACCATGAGATAAGGGCAAACATGGTGAGGAGCTCACACTCAGTCACCATGGCACACCCATCTAGGCCTTGAAAGGATCCAAATGTGGAACAAATTGGGGGCAGGATATGATCAATTACATCATGAACTGCATCGTCTGCATAAGTTCATCCTCCAGTCCCAGTTCTTGTTTTTAAAAATACTATTTTAAACTAATAGGAACTTCAGGCACCAATCTTCTGCCAAAGATAGGAGGAGAAAAAATATGTGCTAAAGCCCCAAACAAAACAGAACAAAACCCCCAAAAGCTAAAAATCTAAAAAATCTGCAAGCAAAGTGCGAGAGACTTGGAAAAATCAAAGAGGGAATGAGGGAGGCCGAATAAAAGCAAAGAGGCTGGAGAAAGGGCTAGGAAAATGAATCTGTTGAGTGAAACCTCTCCTTCTCCTAAATTCCTCTGTGCCGGCGTTGTGGGCTCTAGCCACTCATTTAATGATCTTGTTCGCAATATTTCTTTGCCCAGTCTAGGGGAAATGCAATAAGCACCAGGCTAAACGTGTCCATGCAGCTTTGCTGAAGAGTTAGCAGGCTGAAGTGCTACGCAGTGCGACCAAAAGCAGAAGCCCAAAGGGATTCCACTAAGAGAATATCCTCTCTGTTTTAATCATCTTAGCCCAGACTGTCTTGTAGTTCAAAACAAGAGAGATTCCCCCAGTGTTCCCCTCAAGCATTCATAAATCCCTCATGCAGCTGATTGGAACAGAGGGATGTATTCTGAATGAGTTAGTCTTCTTTTTTTCTTCAGGGATTCCCAAGCACAAGGAGGAAAACACTGAAACCCCAAATCTCATATTCTCTCTCTCTGAGACTGCTGGGCATTCCATTCTAGTTCTCTATCCCTGACCTACACATCCGAAGCGCAGAGAGCCCTATGTTTCAAAGGACCCCTCTCTTCTAGACAGCGCTATAAGGAAGAAGCAGCCACCTCACTCTGCAAAACTTAAGCAAGTCCTGGACCTGAGTTGTCTTGTCATTGCAGCTTCACAATGCCTTCCCTTCAGATCCTTTGAAGAATTAAAACCAAATAACAGCTGCCTCCTTTCTCTTCACTAAGACCTTGGAACGAACCAGCAAGAGCCCCCTCCGCCCCCACCCACCAAGGTGGTTGGCCTCATAGGCCACTTAATGCCAGCGGTTAGGATGCCATGAATTTTTAAAACTCCTTCAAGCGCAAATGGAAGGGTTAGCACAGCTGGGAGATGGGGATTTCCGATGCTGCAAAGAGGTTTTTGAAGCAACGGCTTCCTTTCCTCTGGAGATCCTAGGCAAGGAAACATGTGCAGCTCCAGGACCACAGTGATGGGAGTGGAAGGAAGTGCAGTGGTGGTGATACTACAGGCGTGCCAAACCCCCCTCTCCCCACCCCCCGGGAGAAGTTAAGGAACTAGACTCACATTGCAGCGAGATTCTTCAGCTAAGGGAGACACGCCTGGGATTCAGCTGGCTGGAAATTGGGTTGCAGCACTTTGGAGGACCAAGTCGAGACAGACAGATTTATATTTTAAATTACTTCACACATATACATACAGAACATCCAACCGTACCGGAGGCGTAAAATTCGGCCGCAATAGAAAGGCAACTGGGACACAGGGAGGCTGGGATAAACCCTAACAAAAAAGCCATGCATATGCCATTGGATGACACAGATTGTATTCAGGATAACAATACACATCAAAAAGAAATTTCACGCGCATGGTCTCTGTGTGCCATGCATTCACCCGTTGTCTCTAAGAATGCATTTCCGAAAGTTGGACCTAGATATATCCTCAATAACAATATTAAAGCCCCGGAAAAGTGCAATCTCCTTGATCTTAAGCTCGCATCTGATTGCTGCCACGCCAGCACCTCTGCAGCCAGACAGCACACAGGTGCTACCCTGGAACCGTTAACAACTCCTGTGACAACTGAGAAAGCAACACGGACGTGCCTTTCGGGAAGATGGGGGGAAAGGGGTGGAGGCGATTAAAGCCCTGACCTTTAGATCTGGGGATTCCAACCACGTGTGAAGCAGGTAGGTACAAAGAGGCGGACTTACCTGCTGGAGGTAGAGGAAGGCCGGGGGGCAAGGTAGAGAGTGTGGGAGCAAGGCTGAGTTGGAGACCAGGAGGCAGCCTGAGTTAGCCATCGAGCAGAGCATGTGTTGCCGGCAAGCCCAGGAGCGGCTATGCTGGCAGCTCCCTCTGTTCCCAGACCCTCTGCTTCTTCCCTTTACAGTACTTGCTTTTTCTCCGTGGTTTTTCTTTTGGCAGCTCCCCCGTGCGGAGCTATTTAAGAGGGCTCCATTGGAGGAGCTGCATGCTGTGTCTCCAGCTCAAGCAGGGAAGGAGCAGCGTGCAGGCTGAGAGTCACTTGGTGCCATTAGACGAAGCTGCTGAATGAATGCATGGTCCGCAAAGGGTGTGTGTGTGTGTATGTGTGCGCGCATGGGGGGTGGAGAGAGAGAGAGAGAGAGCAGAGGAGGGGGGGGAGAGGGTTGAGAGGCGGGGGAGTCCCCTGTGCATTCAGACATCAAACAGCTCACTGCGAAACCAAGAAAAGCCGGAACAGCTGAGCCTGCACTTAACCCCTCACCTGCTGCAACTCTGCCTCTTGCCCTGTGATAAATAGGCCACCAAGCAGGCTCTGACACTTAACCGGGGTACCTGGCTCAGGCCCACTGCCTCATCTTGCATCAGCCCAGAGAAAATACAGAGTTATCGTCAGCGGTTCCAGGGGCAATAATTTGAAGACCCACAACGAGGGAATTATGCTGCTGTGGCATCCGCACTTCCAAAATATGTCTTTCTCTGCTCCCTGCAACATTCCTGGGTATAGGGAGCTTCTCTGTAACACAGGGTACCCAGCAAAGAACCCCTGGGATAAAACCCACAGTCTCTTTCTCTCTCCCTACACATGCAGGCAAGACAGACCCAATGTCCAAATACCAGAGAGAGGTAAGCGAGACCTAGATTCTCACACATATAGATGCCTGCACGCAAAGGCCTTATATGCCCTCTGCCCAGACATGGACTTGCACACCTACAGGCACGCACACATTGTTGCATGCCAGGCCTGCACAGATGGAAGCCAGCTGACCTCTCCTGAAATATGAGCAGAATTTGGCAGGAGATGCATTTGCTGGATTATTCCTGAGTGCTGGGTAGCTTGTCCCATAGGAGCGCAAATAGATCCCAGCTCACTGCACAGAGCCTGTTCCCAGCAGCTTTTGCAGGAACAGGAAGGCATTGCCTTCTACCTCCCTGGAACAAGGCCTGTGCTGTCTGGGATCTTCTCGTCAAAGGCATGGGTCCTTAGGGGCTGCGTTCATAGGCTGCTGTTTAGCTAGGTCAGAGTGTGGCAGTTGCTCCCCAACCCTTTGTGATTGGGTTTGCTTGTGATCAGGTTCCGGGAATGCCAATATCTCCAACCTTTACTCTAAGCAAAGTGGCTAAATGTTGCCCACACCCACCAAAACCTGAAATGTTGTTGGCATATTCCCTATTCGATAGCTGGGTGGCTGTGGCAGAGAGAACAGGATGCAACACTACACTAGCCATTTGACTGCATGGGCCCCTCTCTTTTTTGCTGGGTTTTGAAACAAGGGGACCAAAAGAAGCTGCTTGTGATATAGAAGACGTTTCAGGGTTACCTGCTCCCCTCTTTGCTCCACTGAATTATGTACAAGAAAAGAAGACAAATGTGTGTATTTTAGCACTGCCAAATTATGGGTCCCCCCCCCCTAAAATATGGTATTCCGGTCAGAATGCTTCTAAGTACACACAGGGCACCTTTCTATTCCAGGGACAGCTCCCCCTCTGCGAAATACCCAAGGTAAAGGGAAATTGACATCTGTTTCCAAACACCATTTTAGAAAAGAGAAAAGCTGTGAAATTCATACTCAGTGCTCTGTCCTGTGATATGCAAAGGTGTGGGATGCCCATCTCACAAAAACTGCACCGAAGGCAGGATGCCTGCCCTGTGTAGCTTCTCCCCATCGTTCGCTGAGCCGCTGGTGCTGTACAGATTGCACCTGTTAGAATTTTCCTTTCAATGCAACACCTCTTGGACAGGAAGCCCTGCACTTTAAGATCTGCATTGAAACGTGAAGCTAACACAGGCACATGGCACTGCAATGGGTGAATCTAAACCTAGCAGAAATTCTTCTCCCGGTGTAACTTGCACACATCTCCCTCTAACTTTACATCCTCCTTGTTTGAGAGCTTGTGTGTATGTGTGTGTTTATGGGGTGGGGGTGGGAGTATGAAATTTTTCTCAGGCTTGTAGGATTCTGGGGGAATGGCAACCCTAAAGCATGTGTGGCTTCTCTGCCCTCATTTCCTCCCCTGCCCGTTAACCCTGCATTACACACATATGTACGGACATGCATAGATGAACCACTACAAATGATATACAAATTCTCCTGGCCACTTGTCAGAGGATGCTACAGACCAGCAGCTCATCAAATAGTTACATGCACACGGTGGCAAACAAATTGCTATCTGCATCCACCCCCTATCATTTTCTTATCATGCCACTACAGTTGCACATCCTGATAGTAGTGTCCATTAGCTGAGAGTCCATTTCTGCGGGAAGCCTGCTGTGAAGCCTCTGCTACCGATCAGTGACTTCACAGTAAAGTTTAGTATTGTCATAGCAATAGGAAGGGAGCTGAGGCATCGTGTGAAAGTCTGAGGAGGATGTGCATCTCCCCACTCTGACCACTGGTATGCAGCTTGTAAACATTTCACAGCCGAGCTTGCATTTGGGGAATAGGCACTTTGTTCACGTGTTAAGAAGACCCTCTCCAAGATAGCGAGTCATGGATGCCCATTTGTAAATTCGGCTGCATAGATTTATTTATATGTTGGGGTTTCAAATTAGCCCCGTCACAAGGGAATGTGGTAAGAAGCAACATGTAACACACAACTTACTAAAAGGTATAAAACACCAGTGAAAAGTATAAAACGTTGTTAGTTCACAAATTTAAACAATTTCAGTGGACTTGAAACCTCATCATGAATGTCAGTCCAAAAACAATGTTATTGTGGTGTTCAGCAGCAAACACAGCAAGCGTTCTGGTTCAGATTCTTGGGATGCCTCTAGAGCAGGAATTTTCAACCTTTTCAGACCCAGGACCCACTTTTAACCAAAACATGGATTTGGAGACCTATTTCTTACTCTTTCACCATATATTTTCATGGTGGTAGTGCTCCTGTTGCAACCCATCTTGGATCAGGGAAGTCTCTAAGAAAATCAGCATGGACTTGTTGCATGGGTGGCCCTGAGGTAGCAGCATTTTTCTCCATTGTTTACAGACCTAGGAAAGGACAGAGCTTTTGTGCTCAGACCCTGAGGTAACAGCCCGTCTCTCAGGTGCCTACAGACTTCAGGAAGGCCAAGGCTTTTTATGCCTATTCTACAGATGTGCCTCGCATTGAAGGACCCCTGGCTTTTACGCCAGTCCCGCATCTCCACTCAACCCAGCTTCCCCAACTGCTTTCTGCTAAAGCACTGGAAGGCCCAGGGTAGATGTGCCAGTCAGCTGCAAAGCCACCTGTGCTAGGTTTCGCTTGCTGTGCGGAATAAACGTGAATCCCATGTTCAGTTCAGCCAGAATGTGGGGTACACTGCAATTGGGCTGCCTTCCAAGGCTCAAAGGCAGAATTTTCCCTGCCAGGCAGAGATGCTTCTAAGTGAGTTTTATTGGGTGATTCTTCCTGGTGCAGCAGTCATCGGAAAAATGCAGAGTGTAAGACCGGGGGCTTGAATTCTTCTCAGTTCTGTCTACATACACACACTCCATCAAGAAAATGCATCTCTACTTCTCTTTGATGGACTGTGGGGTCCTGGGGGAACACAACTCTCCCTCACAAAAGCTCTCTGTAAGTGCCACATGGCACTGATGTGGTGGAAATTGTGCTGGGTGCGGCTGCCTTTCGCAGCTTTCGGACAAACAGGGTGCAGGCACTTACAGATTTACAATATGAACAGAGTCTGCCACAAACCTCGGCAACATCTTCTCAGGAAATGGTTCAGAATAGCAACCTTATTGAAGAGCTGTCTGAAGCTCCTTAGCAGCTTACGTCGCGAGGGACTGTCGGCAAAGGAGAGATTTATGGGTGTTGCCCCAGGTCTCCCAGTGAAAAAAGTATATATGCTAAGAGCCCCAGAGAGCAGAAGGCAAGTCAAGGGTTGAACAGACAGGAATCGGGCAAATGCTCCTTCAAACTGGCTGGCTGCTTAGGTCACAGAGCTGGCTGTTTCTAGGTTAGCATATACCCCTACATGTTAACTCCTGGCAGCAACAAAAAAGGAAACTCTCAACAAAAAGAGGATTCTGTCTAGTTCCGCAGTGAGTCTGGCCTTACTTTCGATCACCTTCCCACGCTAACTGTAGAGCTATCTGCAAAGTCTCAGGATATAATGCACAAAATGGTGCTGTGATCATTCTAAAAGACAAAGAAAATGAAGGGCAACTTTCCCAAGAAGGGGAGCTTATCTGTCAGTATTATGAAAACACACCCCCTTCTGCCTAGCTCAGGAAAGCTTTGTGGAAAAATGGAACCAATGATATAGCAGATGGCAGAAGATCCACAAGTAGAATTGTGTGCCGTCTATGATGCTTATACTAAGGGGCTGATCATACTTCACGCAATCCACTTGGTGTGACTTTTAAGACTCAGCAGCTACTTAACGAACCAACAGCCAGCATGATGCTTCCCCTCCCTGCAAGATGCTTGCACAGAACCAACAGAATGGTAGAGTTGGAAGGGAACCTGAGGACCATTTAGTCCAACCCCCCGCAAGGCAGGAATATGCCGCTGTCCCATATGGGGATCAAACCTGCAACCTTGGCGTTATCAGCACCACGCTCTAACCGACTGAGCTACCTGTTGGAATCCAATTACCACCAGTCCCAGTCAGCAAGGTCCATGATGAGGGGTGATGAGAGCTGTAGTCCAGTGACATCAGGAGAACCACTACGTTGGCTATCCCTGCCCTAAAGCAACACCTTAGAATTACAATACCCATACAGGCCCAGGGGTCATTAAATCTGAGCTTGCCTTGGTAAACACCAAAATATTTGTTCTCAACATGGCCCTATCCCTCCCCTCCAGAGGGAGGGAACAAAGTCTTCTGACATTAGTCTGAGCTTGAGGTACTGAGCACTACTGTGTGTGGGGGGGGGGCGTAAACTCCTATTCTTGTCTACAGTTGAGGAGAGGGCTGGGATATATACTGTACCCACTGGACTATGCCTTAGAATGCCCAGAATGCATCAGTAAGACTCATAGTTCTCCAAGTGCTTTTGAGGTTTGGTGCCCAACCAGAGAGAATCCCTGCCATTCTCCTAAGCTTCTCCAGGAAGTAAAGAAAGGAGTGGGGAGGCTCTCCTTGATTTTGTGCTCTGGTGAGAGCAGAAGATTGACTCGCTAGCAGCAGGCTCACAAGGGTATTTGTGGATCCTTGTCCATGCCGCAAACTCCACACTTTAACTGAGCTTTTAACAACAAATCCAAACCATGCCTTTACTGTCATCCCTGTGTTCCCACTGGATGGCAAAGGGATCCAGGTAAGCAGGAATCCTGTGGCAGCACTGTAGCCAAGGAATCTGCTAGGACTCAGAGTTCTAGACATCTGTACAACTCAAGATAAATATATGGTCAGTTTCTGACACCTCACACTAATACTAATACAACACAATGTCAAAGGCACATAAGAACAATGCAGTTGGCAGCAAGTGGACCTGTGAATCTGATGGGGGACACAGTAATTCTGATAAAACAAAAATACTGTACACAGCTTTGTGTTTGCAAGTGTGTGTGCCTGTGCATTAAAAGTAGCAGCAATTTCTTAGGGTGGAACCTCTAAACTACATTCTTGAGAAGGCAGCAGTCAGAAACAATATGCCCAAACTAAGAGAAGAAGAGAAAGAGAACAAACTCTGATGGTGCCCAATAAAAGCAAGTTAAGGGATGTAAATGAGGGACGAGGGTGATGCTGTGGGTTAAACCACAGAGTCTAGGACCTGCCAATCAGAAGGTCGGCGGTTCCCCGTGACAGGGTGAGCTCCCTGCTCCTGCCAACCTAGCAGTTCGAAAGCACGTCAAAATGCAAGTAGATAAATAGGTACCACACCAGCGGGAAGGTAAACGGCGTTTCCGTGTGCTGCTCTGGTTTGCCAAAAGCAGCTTAGTCATGCCGGCCACATGACCTGGAAGCTGTACGCCGGCTCCCTCGGCCAATAAAGCGAGATGAGCGCTGCAACCCCAGAGTCGGCCATGACTGGACCTAATGGTCAGAGGTGCCTTTACCTTTTAAGGGATGTAAATAGTTCCCCTTCCTTCCTCAAGCCCCTGGAATGACCACTCTGGTGGCCTGTTTCCCCCTTGTTTTGCTCTTGCCTATGCTTATCCTTCTCTTCATGTAAAGTGTAACACAGGGAGGACAAATGAGACTCAATGAGAGGGAAATTAAAAGAAGGCAAAATGGAAGAAGCTGCAGCAATATATCCCTTTCCCTTGTTATCGGTGCAAGCTCATCTGTTCTCCTCTTCCCACCCTTAGTTCAAGCCCTTTCCCTCTCTTCTAAACCTCAATCCTAAAATTACTTATTATCCGATCACTATAGACTCACTTGCCCTGCAATCTGCCATCATGTACTTATTTATTTATCACTGGGATTTATATCCCCCTTAAGGTCACAGGCTGGGTTACATCAATAAAAGCAAAAATACAAACAAACCCAAACAAATTGTACACAAAGATATAAAGTTGTAAGCATTAGGTATCTAGAATCAGCTTATAAATTTACGATCTGATAAAAAATGATTTCTGGTGATCACACATTCTTGTTGCTCCTTTGCCAGGCTACGACTTCCCCCACTTTCATTCTTCTCTTGCCTTGCTCTTTGGAAGAGCATCCATGTTTATACAGTCAAACCCCAACCAAGTCGTTTTTCTGCTCCTTTGCTCCATCAGTGGCCCAAAAGCTGCATCTCAGGATCCCAACATGCAAGGTGAAATGTTGATCCCACCGTGCAAGGTGAAATGTTGAGATGGGCAAGCAGAAAGTCTGCTCTCCATGAAAGGCGGCAGAAGGGGTGTTGAGTGCTGACTAGAACCCTTAAAGGATCTTGTTTCAGTCCTGCTATACTGCTCCTAAGGGGGAAACAGTTTACCTTGAGGACTATTTTGAGAAAGATTCATTCATTCATTTTCTGCTGTTCACCCTAAGGTCCCAGAGCAAGTTTCAACATTAAAAAACACCATTAAAACTGTGTAAATCAAGTTACAACCATAAAAATAAGGAAGGTCCCCAAAATACATATCTCAAGTGTCAAAAGCCAGGGTAAAAAGAACAACCTCTGGAAGCTGTATCATGAAGGTGCCAGATACACCTCTGTGGGGAGGGCGTTCCACAGCTTAGGGGCCACCACAGTGAATGCCCTCCCCCAGGACATGGACACACACACACACACACACACACACACACAGTCTCTGAGGGCAGAGAAACTCCCAAGAGGGACCCCTCTGCCGATCTCAGCACCCAAGAGGGTCTATAGGGAAGGAGGCAGTCATTCAGATATTGGGGTCATGACTCATTTCCCAAATTTTGGTCTCCAGCTGTTGTTGGACTACAACTCCCATCATCCCTAACTAGCACAACCAGTGGTCAGGGATGATGGGAACTGTAGTCCAAAAAAAACAGGTGGGGACACAAGTTTGGGAAACCCTGATTTAGGGGCTTTAAACATCAACGTGGGTACCTTGAATTGGGCCACGAAATGAACGGGCAACCAGTGCAGCTCTTTTAGTACAGCAGATGACCATGGCAGCCTGCAAGATGGGAGAGGTGTGCTGGGCCTCTCTTCTTTCCCCCATATTTCTCTTTTAAGTGAAGATAGTGGTGCCAGGGAACCAGGACAGTATGATGAGTTGGGTGTGCATGCACGCAAAGCGAGTGGCTCACTTCAGGCGGGCTCTCCTACCCACTTTGGAGGTTGTGCACAGCTGCACTTGTGGCAAGAGGTGTACAGCACCCACTGTACAACTGGCAAGGTTTCCTAGGGTAGGTTTCTTGGGTTGCACACTCCTTGGGTTGCTAGTGCAGTTGTGCTGTCCCAGTACATTATGGTGCCGCAGCTGTTGCTAAGTTATGCTAAATATTAATAGTAAGCATATTTTATAGCCATTCTATAAACCATTCTAGGGAAATTGTTCACTGCTAGAAATCTTTATCAAAATTTACCACCTGCCAATCGGCAGCTAAGATTTCCATGGGGGCTGTGTCCCTCTAGCTTATTTTTCTGTACAACACATGCAACTTCCGTATCTTTCAAGTACTTCACTGGATCCTATCTTCTCCATAAACTGGCTTACCTTAAACCAATCGTGTTTCTGATTGTTACTGGGAACTTAACTTGCTTGGCCGGCACTGATGGCCGGCACTTTCCCATGTAGAAAGCTGAAAAGCGAGCAAGGTCCAGGGGCACAAACGCTTTCCACATGCACCAATATTCAGATATGCTTTGCTAGCTTTCACATGCATACAGCCCTCTCCCTTTATACAGGGTTGGCTTTTTGTCCAAGTTTAGACACTGGGATATTTAGACACTGTGCTGTAGAATCAGTGTGGTGCTATATTGCAGAAAAGTACGTCTGGAAAAGGGGTGAGAAACGTGTTCACATTCAGATGCAGCCTTCCCTTTATATTTCCAAATTGCTTACTTGGTTGCATTTAACATGATTTAAATGTACAAATTGGTGCCAAGCTGCTAAAGTGTACATTACATTTATTTCATAACATTTTAAGTCTGAAATTGTTGCCCCCAAATGTGGAAAACTGAGACAGGTTGTATAAAACCTATATACAGGCTTAGAAATCACTTTTTTTAAAACGAAGGATTGGGGTGTCTTTTTACTTGCCTCTTTATGACAGATTTTTTATATTTAAAAAAGCTGGTCACATTTCCCCCTGCTTCCCCGCTAGTGGAAACTGAGATGATTCTAACAAAGGTTGCACAGCACAGAGACACATGTGTCCATATGTGTCAGGGAACTGCCATCGGAGGAAAGGGAGGTGGAAGGGCTCACAGAGGCTGGGAAGGAGTCAGCAGCGAAAGCAGGGACCAGCAGGGGGAGAGAGGGGTCTCTGGAGGAAGGTCTCATGAATGCGGAGAGAGACGCAGCAGCAAATGCAGGAACTAGCAGGGAAGAGGGAGGGATCAGGGACACGTCCAGCGAGAACAGCGGGGAGGTGTCAGAAGCTCCCATAGGGAGACCCATGCTTCGCCGGAAGCTGCCACGTCGTGAGTCCAGAAGACGCGTTTCCGTTAAGGAGCTTCTATGCTGGAAGCGCTTCCGCAGACAACCACTGTCGGAATCTACGAGTGACTAGGGCAGACATGTTTGAGGAGCTCTGTCACACACAGAGGTTTGTGGAGTTGCACAAACTCTGAGGGACCACGATTTTACGCACAAGCAGCTAATCATCCCATCACAGCATTCCGACAGTCTTTGTAAGCTGTCTGTGCAGGAGAAGGCATCATGAGCGACCCAGCCGGAGCCGGAGAGGCAGGGGTTGGAGCGGGTCCAAGCTTGGAAGATAGGTACCGAGCGTTGGAAATCCAATTGGCGCTGCAGACGGCTAGGCTTGAGGAGAGAAGGGCCCAGGATGCAGACAAGAAGGGGAGAGCCACCCAGTTCAACAGAAAGGTACCAGGATTGGTGCAGAAATTTGGGGGGGACCCCAAGGACTATCATGCCTTTAGAACAGAGATGCAATATGCTCTCAATGTGCAGTTTGATGAATTCCCTGACGAGGAATCGCGAGTTGCTTTCGTGATTGGGCATCTTGAGAGGGGGGGCGAGAGACTGGGTTAGGCCCCTGATGGCAACGCACAATGACGTACTAAAGGACACCATGAAGTTCTTTCGTGCAATGGATCTCATGTTTTCCAGCGATATTGAGGAAGGAGTGGTGCGCAGACAGCTAATGGCTTGCAAGCAGGGAAGCCGATCTGTCCGTGAGTACTGGACTGAGTTCACTATGCTGGTTCACAGATTGGGGTGGGACTTATCGGCGGCACCCATTCAAATGCTATTTGAAGAAGGCCTGGCTTCGGCCGTGAAAGACGAACTGTCCCGGGGTCCTAGGGCGGATTCCATGGATCAGCTGACTAAATCTGCGCTGACCATAGGAGCGCGCCAGGAGGCGAGAGCTTTGGAGAGGCGGGAAGGGAAAGGGGAACGCTGGAAGGAGTTCCGCATTCCTGAGATTCCAGAGACAACTTTCCCGCCGGCAGAGCCGATGGAAATCGGAACAGCGCGCGCGCGCGCAGTTTCAAAGCCCAGTGAGGGGGCTAAGAAGGAGGGAAAAGGCGCCCGGAAATGCTATCTCTGCCAACAGCCAGGCCACTTTGCCAGAGTCTGCCCCCAGAGGAAGGAATGGCAAGGGATGGTGGGAGCTGTTGAGGGAAGAGAGCAGGGAGAACCGGAGCAGGTAAAAGCCAACGCCTGGTTGCCACAGTCGGGGCACAGCAGCCAGGCCAAACAGCAGTGAAAGTGCCCATGCCAGAAGCTCCTCAACCTGCTCTAGTGATTGAAGTGTCGCTAGAGCTGCAAAATGGACACCCCCTAAAGATAAAGGCGCTGTTGGACTCAGGCAGCTCCTGCAATTTTATGAGCAAAGAGTTTGCTGCTGAACACCAGATACAGACGATCCCTTTAAGCAACCCCCTGCAGGTGACCACGATCGATGGCAGGGAGTTGTTGGGAGGAGGAGTCAGCTTGCAGACCGTCCCAATGATAATGAGGGTGGCAAGGCACACAGAACTGATAGCGTTTAATGTGGCCACCTTGGGAGGCGCTCCCATTATTTTGGGAATGAGCTGGCTAGCGCTACATGATCCGCTGGTGGGCTGGCATCAGAGAGTGGTTTCCTTTGGTTCAGCACATTGCTTAGAACACTGCAAAGGGGAAAAGGGGTCAGCAGGGGCCCAAGCCACCCTAGCAGGGACAGAAGTAATGGAGAAGGTGAAGGTACCACCACAATATGCAGATCTCAGCGACGTGTTCAGCGAGAAGGAAGCCGACCAACTACCCCCGCATAGGCCCTTTGACTGTCAGATCAATTTACTCCCTGGAGCACAGCTTCCTGTAGGCAAGTTGTATGCCATGTCAGACAGAGAAATGCAGGAGCTGCGAGAGTTCATTGACAAGAACCTGAAGAGAGGCTTCATCAGAGTGTCCAAAGCAGCGGGGGGTAGCCCAGTGTTTTTTGTGGATAAAAAGAACACGGACAAGCCGAGACTTGTGTGTGACTTCAGGGGGTTAAATGCAGTGACAGAACCAGTGGCTTTCCCTATGCCCAGGATTGATGACATTTTGACCAGGGTGCGGAAGGGAAAGATTTTTACAAAGCTGGATCTAAGGGGGGCGTACAACCTGATACGTATAAGGAAAGGGGATGAATGGAAAACCACCATGTTCACCCCTTTGGGGGCATTTGAATATTTAGTTATGCCATTTGGATTACAAGCAGGCTCAGCGTGCTTTCAATCGCTGATGAACCACGTACTAGGGTCTTTGCTGTACAAGAATTGCGTGGCCTTCCTGGATGACGTGTTGGTGTATTCTGAGAATGAGGAGCAGCATGTGAGAGACGTCAGAGAAGTGTTGCGCAGGCTGCTAGACAACCGGCTGTGGGTGAAACTGGAGAAGTGTCAGTTTCATACCAAGGAGGTAGAGTTCCTGGGGTACCGCCTGTCAGACAAGGGATTGGCTATGGATCCCGGCAAGGTCCAGGCTGTGCTGGAATGGAAAACTCCCAAAACCAAGAAGGATGTGCAGAGGTTCCTAGGGTTTGGGAACTTTTATCGTAAGTTCATCCGAAACTTTGCCCACTTGACGGCGCCCATAACGGACTGTCTCAGCAGTAAGAAGAAATTTGTTTGGACTGAGGAGGCGGAGCGAGCTTTTGAGGAGCTAAAAAGGGCCTTCGCCTCTGAAGAACAACTTCTGCATGTGGATTTACAAAAAAAGATGAGAGTCGAAACAGACGCATCAGACAGAGCCATTGGGGCGGTGCTCCTCCTGCAGCCAAGCGGGGAGGAGTCAGAGTGGAGACCGTGTGCTTTTTTTCGCGAAAACTGAACAAATCCGAGAGGAACTACACGGTGTACGATCGAGAACTTCTTGCTATCCATGAGGCTTTCCGGAGATGGAGGCACCTGCTAATTGGTGCACAACATAAGGTGCAAGTGTGCACGGACCATAAGAACCTAGAGTATTGGAGAACTGCGCGAGTGCTCAACCAACGGCAGTTGAGATGGGCCCAGGAGTTTTCCAAATTTAACTTTGAGATTTGTTACGTGCCAGGCCCAGAGAACGTTAGGGCGGACGCTCTCTCACGCAAACCTGAATATTTGGAGGGGGAGGGAGCACCCGAAGAGACCCATGTCATTCCAGAGGACCGCTGGGTGTGTGGGGCGGCATTGGTGGGGCAAAGGGAACTGGTAGAGGGAACGGTGCATGATGAATACGCCCAGGACAAACTCAGGGGTCTCAGGAGGGAGGGAGACAAACCCGGGGGTTTTGAGGAGAGAAACGGGGCGTTGTATTACAAGGGAGCGTTATATATACCTGAAGGTGAATTGAGGGAGAAGGTACTCAAGCAACTGCACGATAGCCCCACAGCAGGGCATTTTGGGCAACACAAAACCATGTGGCTGGTTACCAGGGAATTTTGGTGGCCCAAGGTCAGGGAAGATGTGCGGGAGTATGTGAGAGGGTGTGACCAATGCCAACGAGCCAAGGGGGAGAGGCGG
Source organism: Podarcis bocagei (assembly GCF_964188305.1). Taxonomy (NCBI): domain Eukaryota; kingdom Metazoa; phylum Chordata; class Lepidosauria; order Squamata; family Lacertidae; genus Podarcis; species Podarcis bocagei. The sequence continues at coordinate 102,524,254 of NC_138126.1, forward strand.
GCACCGGCAGGGTTATTAGAACCACTACCCACATCTGAAAGACCATGGGAAACAGTGGCAATAGATTTCATGACTGATCTGCCAAGGTCCAGAGGGAAAACAGCCATCATGGTTGTGGTAGACCTGTTAACCAAAATGGCCCACTTTATAGCCTGCTCACATGCGGTCACGGCAGAAGAGACCGCTAAATTGTTTGTAGAAAATGTGTTTAGGTTGCATGGCGCCCCCTTGAGGGTGGTTTCAGACCGAGGGAAACAATTTACTTCCAGGTTCTGGAGGAAGCTCATGAGCTTACTGCATGTAGAGGTTAATTTCTCAACTGCCCGGCATCCTGAAACCAACGGGCAGGCGGAAAGAGCTAATGGCGTCCTCCAGCAATATTTGAGGTGTTATGTGAATGACAGAGAGAATGATTGGGTGGAGAAGCTGGCGTTGGCAGAATTTGCCTACAACAATGCAGAGAACGTGTCCACGGGGATGAGCCCCTTTTTGGCTAATTACGGGTGCCATCCCCGAGCCTTCCCAGGGGGGGGAAGGGGAGAACTGGAGCGTTCCAGCTGCAGAACAGTTCGTAGAGGAAATGGAGGCGATCCATCGCCAGCTCCAACTTAACTTAAACAGGGCTAAGGAGGAATATAAGAGGCAGGCAGACAAAAACAGAAGAGAAGGTGAAACCATTAGGGTGGGGGACCAGGTGTGGCTGTCAACCCAAGGGTTACCATTCAAAGGGGGTTGTAAGAAGTTAAGACCCAAAAGACTGGGCCCATTTGAAGTCACGCAGCAGGTCAACCCAGTGGCTTTCAGACTCCGGTTACCGAACCACATGAAGCTGCACCCAGTTTTCCACAGGTCGCTGCTGTCACCGTATAAAGGGGACAGAGAAGGGAGGGTCAATAGGGGACCAGCAATGGAGGAGAAGGAACACAGCTACCATGTAGCGGAGATTCTCGATTCCAGGTGGAAGGGAGATCAAGTAGAGTATTTGGTAATGTGGGAAGGGGAACCGGAGTCGGAAAACACCTGGGTCATGGCAGAGGATGTAGATGACGAGGTTTTAATAGAAACTTTTCATCAGAGGTTCCCACGTAAACCTCAGCCAGTGGCGAGGTTCCGGAGGGAATACTTTGCCACCACCGACGAAGAAGAAGAGTTGGAGGGGTTCCCTGATTCCGAGGAGGAGGAGGATTCAGTGAGCCGGAACGAAGACCGATGGAGGGAAATGTTCGAGACGTCTGAAGATGAAGAGGATTCTTTTCGGGGTTTTATCTCCTCACCGCCCAGAGGAGAGAGAATGGGCGGGGGGGAAGGGGGCCCTGGAGGGGAGGTGGATGTCAGGGAACTGCCATCGGAGGAAAGGGAGGTGGAAGGGCTCACAGAGGCTGGGAAGGAGTCAGCAGCGAAAGCAGGGACCAGCAGGGGGAGAGAGGGGTCTCTGGAGGAAGGTCTCATGAATGCGGAGAGAGACGCAGCAGCAAATGCAGGAACTAGCAGGGAAGAGGGAGGGATCAGGGACACGTCCAGCGAGAACAGCGGGGAGGTGTCAGAAGCTCCCATAGGGAGACCCATGCTTCGCCGGAAGCTGCCACGTCGTGAGTCCAGAAGACGCGTTTCCGTTAAGGAGCTTCTATGCTGGAAGCGCTTCCGCAGACAACCACTGTCGGAATCTACGAGTGACTAGGGCAGACATGTTTGAGGAGCTCTGTCACACACAGAGGTTTGTGGAGTTGCACAAACTCTGAGGGACCACGATTTTACGCACAAGCAGCTAATCATCCCATCACAATATGTTACCCCTTCCTTTCTTCCTTTTCAGAGAGACAGAAAGTTGCAAGCCTACAAATTCTGTGACTAATTAAGGCTACATCTGCCTGCGAGCATATGCACCTGGATCGTGGGGTAGAACACCTTGTGATGGCAAGGAGCCAATAGAGGGTAGCCTCCTCTCAAGACCATGAAGAGCATAGCGTGACCTTGGCTGCAAAGGGCACTTCCAGTCACAACTCTGGGGGGCAGCCAGGACATAGGACAGGTGGCTTCTCAGCAGGCAGGTTGGCTTTGAGCAGCAATTATGTCTTAGTTGGCAGAGTGGAGCATGGTTCGGAGCCTGGGACTCAGCAGTCACCCTAGCTGCTTGGTGAAGGGGATGTGAGAGGTGACAAGATCTGTGGAGAGTTCCCCCATAGAACAGAAATGAGGTCTCCTAGGGACCACCAGGCAACAAAGGTTTTCTTTGGGATTCCTCCATACTTGGTTGGCTCAGCATGCTGGCTTACATCCCTCATACCCAGAGTACTCAGAGAACTGACTCTGGCTAATCAGTTTCTTACCTTCAAACTGCTGGTGATTCTTTGTTAAAGAATTAAATGTGCATAAGGCCCATCATACAAGGGACGCGTGTGGCGCTGTGGGTTAAACCACAGAGCATAGGACTTGCCAATCAGAAGGTTGGCGGTTCGAATCCCCGTGACGGGGTGAGCTCCTGTTGCTTGGTCCCTGCTCCTGCCAACCTACCAGTTCAAAAGCACAAAAAAGTGCAAGTAGATAAATAGGTACCGCTCTGGCGGGAAGGTAAATGGCGTTTCCATCCGCTGCTCTGGTTCGCCAGAAGCGACTTAGTCATGCTGGCCACATGACGCGGAAGCTGTCTGCGGACAAACGCCGGCTCCTTTGGCCTATAGAGTGAGATGAGCGCCCAACCCCAGAGTCGGTCAAGACTGGACCTAATGGTCAGGGGTCCCTTTACCTTTAAGGCCCATCATAGCAGTTTGCTGGGTGATGGTTTAACCAGAGAGTGCAGGGCACCTTATAAGTTGGGATCTATTTGTAACAATGCAAAAACAGGTGGGGTGCAGCTTTGGGGCGGGCATCTCGAGGAAGGAGATGAGCAGGAATGTGTAGAAGTGGAAAGGGCACAAAAAGGATGCCCTGGCTGGGTGCCCAGGTGGTGCCATGATGCATATGCGATAGGGCGGAGCATAGCCATATCCTATGCCAAACACATTCACATGTGCAGCCCACTCCCCAAAGCTCAGCTCACTCATATGTGTGCATCCTGCTCACACACAGCCAAACACCCAACAACCATACACAGCTTCCTTGAATGGATGTTTCTAATACCAAGAAGACATTCTGAATCACTACAGTAGATAACCATCTGAAACCTACCCAAGCTTGGGACCTAAAGAGTTAAACTCACAGCCCTCCAGATGTTGTTGGACTGCAGCTCCTATCAGTCCCAGATGACCAATAGTCAGGGATGGTGGGAGTTGTGGGTCACAGGCTCCCCACCCCCAAGTTAAACTAAGGCACAACGTGGGAGAGAAACAGCAGCATGTACATTCTATCAAGGGAAGGTGTGCTGTCAAGTTTACACCTGCAAGATACAAGGGACTGAAAAGGTAAACAGGAGTCCAAGATGGCAAAAGAGACCCAGAGATTGCATTTTAGCCTACTCTTGGTTTAATTAAAAGTCTCCATCTCTGTCTCTGGATTTAGACGATTGGAATGTAGAATAAACTGTTTTGATGCTACAGGAAGCAAAGTTCAGAACTTGTTAGGAAGTTAGAATTTCCCCAACGGTTTTAAATATTATTTTGGCAGTACCATGTTAACTTTGCCCTGTATTATGTTGGTGTCCTGGCATCACACGTGTAACCCATGCACTATCCCACCCCTGTTTCAGTCCTTAATGTTTCGTTTTGCAGTGCCTATTAAGTGTGGCTGTAGCACAAAATGAGTTTTCACATACAAGGTAAAAAGGACACGCCCCTCCTGCTATTTTTTTTAAGGGTCATTACAAATATACATGATTTTAGTGTTAAGGCTGCTGGAGAAGCACACACACTGCATTTTTTGGAAAGTAGTACAGCCTCCTCTCTTGGATTGAGCACAGGCAAATCCTGGTTTTATGCTTTGCAGCAGAAGCCAGATGTGCAGAGTGCTGACTGGCTCCCCTTTGCATCACTCATGAAGGTGCCTCCCTCTCCCTGCCACCCCTGCTGCCTTTAACAGAGTACATCTTCAAGAATATAATAATGGCATGCAAAAATGTTTGATCAGATCCATATGCCAGCTGCTTCAGAGGGGGAAGTGGGCAGCCCATGTGTGGCATGTGGGAGGGCTGAAGAAGAAGAGCCACCAATCAGCACTTGAATCCAGAGGCTGTGTCTGTTCCTCGAGGGACAAAGGTAGGAGGAAGCAGACTCACTCCACAGTAGAAACACCTGCGCCTGCTTCCTTATACAGTGGTACCTCAGGTTACATATGCTTCAGGTTACAGACTCCGCTAACCCAGAAATAGTACCTCAGGTTAAGAACTTTGCTTCAGGATGAGAACAGAAATCGTGCTGCGGCAGCAGCGGGAGGCCCCATTAGCTAAAGTGGTGTTTCAGGTTAAGAACCAGAAAGTTTCAGGTTAAGAATGGACATCCAGAACGCATTGAGTTCTTAGCCCGAGGTACCACTGTACATCTCTATGCATGCTTAGGATACAATCCTAAGAGGCATGGATAGCTACATCCTCCATTCATTTGTCTAATCCTCTTCAAAAGCCATCAAAGTTGATGGCCATCACTAACTAGTGAGCCTGAATGCAGCAGGAAAAATCACAGCATCTAGAACAGGGATGTGGACCCCTGGCCTTCCAGATGTTGCTGAACTACAACTCCCATCATCCCCAGGGCCGATGAGAGTTGTGGTGCAGCAGCAATTGCAGGGACAAAGGTTCCGCACACTTGATTTAGAACTCTAGGAACCAAGGAAGTTACTTTTAATAAGTGAGGCTATTGGCCCATCTAGTTCAGTATTGTCTCCTCTGAGCTGCAGGAGCTCTCTGCACTTTCAGGCAGGGCCATCTCTGTCTGGAGATCCCAGGCTTGACCCTGAAGCCTTTGGCATGAAACCATGCATTCTACGACGAAGCTGTAGTGCTTCCCTTCCTGCCGCCCGCAGCGACAGAGTTATATTCCGAGTTATTCATATGTCTGTTACTGACAGAGCAACAAAATTAAATAAAATTGCCACCTTTTTAATCAATACTGGTTCTTTCTCTTAAGCTGCCTGGCTCAAAAACCTTTCTTGCCTGCTGCTGCAGTCACCTGAAATTCAGGGTGCACACACAGAGACACGTCTCAAAACATCAGGAATAAATAGAAGTGCTTTAGAAGAACTACAGTGGGTCAGGGAGAGAGGCGGGACAGCAGCAGTTTTAGCAGAGTAGGAGAAATGAAGGCTAAAGCTGAGAGACCTTTAAGGAACTAGGATGAGGATAGTTTTAGAGGTCTGCAGGTTACTGAATGTTTTAGAGGTCTGCAGGTTACTGCAGGTTACTGAAGGTTACTGTCCCAGTGACTTGGACAGTGAGCCAGATAGAAATGGGCCAACTGAGTCACAGCTGCACCACCTACAGAAGCTGGTCCAGCAACTAGGGCACACCAGAATAATGAGTGCTTTGAACCTGAGAACCCCAAGCCAAGGCCCTCAGGGACTGCAGCCTCCAAGCCAGACCCCACTGAGAAACCAAAATCCTTGCCCTCAGATGCATCATGCACCAAACCTAGCCATCATCACAGCTAGCATATGCAGCAAGAGATGATGCAGACCCAATCCCGAAAGATGCCCCTCTATGCATTTCCACTATCCAGCAACAGTGGAGGGGGCCAGGGCGAAGCACTTAGACTCAGGAACTTTATGGGGAACCATGGGGCCCTCCAGATGTTGTTCGACTCCAAATCCCATCAACCTCAGCCAGCAAGCCCAATGGTCAGGGATGGTGCAAGTTCTAAACCAGCAACATGGATAGCTCAGTTGGTTAGAGCACGATGCTGATAATTACCAAGGTTGCAGGTTCGATCCTCGTATAGGACAGCTGCATATTCCTGCCTTGCAGGGGGCTGGACTAGATAATCCTCAGGTTCCCTTCCAACTCTACAATTCTATGACCACCTGGAGGGCCACAATTTAGCAACCCCTGATAGCACCTGGTACTTTTGGGAACAAGTTGTCTCTTCCCTGAGACCTGCCTGGAGTTTTCAAGGGCATCTCTCTCTCTCTCTCTCTCTCTCTCTCTCTCTCTCTCTGACCACTCTCGCTTTCTGTTTCTTGACCTTGAAGTGGGTACATGATCGCTTCCTGACAGTCCCCTGCTCCGGCTACCTCTTTCAGACCACTGCCAGACCTGCTTCCTCCAGATTCCAGCATGGGTTCATCTTTCCCCAGAAACTAGACGCTGACTGGCTTCAGTGGGAGAAAAACCGAAATGCTTTCTTATAAGTGATGTGCAGGGTGGAGGGAAAGCTTCCTTAGAATTCTTGCTTGCTAAGGCAGCATAAATGTTTAATTCACAAATCAAGTGGCAGCTCAGCAGGGGGCAAAGTGGATTTTCCCTCACACATAAGAGTATCATTTCTCCTGCAGGCTGAGCTGCGAAAGGCAGTAACCGTTTCACAACTCAGGGTCTTGGGAAAGGATCTGTGCAAAAAGAAAGGAAGGAAGGAAGGAAGGAAGGAAGGAAGGAAGGAAGGAAGGAAGGAAGGAGTCCCTATTTTGTGTCTTTGTCCATGGAGTTTTCTTGGCAGGGATACTGGAGTGGCTTGCCGGTTCCTGCTCCAGGTGGATCACGTTTGGTCAAAACTCTCCACTATGACCTGTCCATCTTGGGTGGCCCTGCACCGCATAGCTCATAGCTTCTCCGAGTTATTCTAGCCCCTTTGCCACGGCAATGCAGTGATCCATGAAGGAGTATAGTTAAGATCCGTATAGTTAAAGCCATGGTTTTCCCAGTAGTGATGTATGGAAGTGAGAGCTGGACCATAAAGAAGGCTGATCACCGAAGAATTGATGCTTTTGAATTATGGTGTCGGAGGAGACTCTTGAGAGTCCCATGGGCTGCAAGAAGATCAAACGCATCCATTCTTAAGGAAATCAGCCCTGAGTGCTCACTGGAAGGACAGATCGTGAAACTGAGGCTCCAATACTTTGGCCACCTCATGAGAAGAGAAGACTCCCTGGAAAAGACCCTGATGTTGGGAAAGATTGAGGGCACAAGGAGAAGGGGACGACAGAGGACGAGATGGTTGGACAGTGTTTTTGAAGCTACCAGCATGAGTTTGACCAAACTGCGGGAGACAGTGGAAGACAGAAGTGCCTGGCGTGCTCTGGTCCATGGGGTCACGAAGAGTCGGACACGATTAAACAACATTTTGTGTGTAAAGTCAACTTCCTCTTTCAAAATCGTTCTGAAATATTTCCCACCCCCCCTTCCAAAAGCTGAATAAGCGCACATAGGCTTGAGATGAGTCTCCCTGCTTTTTCTTGACTCAGCGCATACACAGGCACCGGGGGAAAAGTGCATATGAAGCCGAGGATAAATCTGTCACAACGGAAACATATAATTAACCTGCAAGACTCATTGCCACCAGGATGGGTCAAGAGCAGTGATTATTGGGGGGGGGGGACTAGACAGACCTGGAGCTAAGCAAACAAAGCTCCACTGCAGTGAAGCAAAGCCTATTTACAAGTTTACTCAGAAGTAAGATCCAAGGAGTTCTCAGGTAAGTGCTGACAGCAGCACAATATTGCAGCCTTAGCAATCACAGTTTTTAAGTACTTCCCACATTACATGCAGACTTATTGGGGTGTCTGAAAGCTCATACTACTTGAGAACTATGAGCAACGTCTGACCATATGCCAGTCTATTAATACCGGGGGCCAAACTAGGCATGATGGCAGTATCAGAACTTCCTGTGCTATTAAAAACAAATGAAACGACAGCCACTTCTCTCTCTCTCTTTCTCTCTCTCTCTCTCTCTCTCTCTCTCTCTCTCTCTGTGATTTTAATCTTGGGGCTCATCTACACTCACCTGTTTCCTCACACTTTCTAGGAACAGGTCCACGCCCACCTGGTCTGTGTCCAAGATTCCCCTTAGGGTCCCTTCCAACTCAACAATCCTATGATTCTACAATTTTAATGCTGAATCGGAACAAAGGTTTTCTGCGGATTGCCTGCTCCGATTCAGCAGGCAAGAGTGGGTTTTCAAAGGGGAAATTGTGGAGCGCGTGGGGGAGTGCTCAGACACAGACCTGGAAAGCCCTGACCCGTGCCTGGAAATGCGGAGCAAACCTAAGTGTGGATGAGCCCTTCAAAGCAATGAAGAAGGGAAGCGTTAACCCCTTTCCCTGCCCCAATGCAATGGTCCTGACATACCCATAGAGCTCACTGGCATTTCGGAACTCTAAATCAAGATTGCTTTGCTTTATTTCATTTGGAATAAATTCTGCACCTTATCCTCTTTTGTGCAGGAGTTGATACTGCATGGTCTCAGTCGTTACTTGTAGTCTGGAAGGCCAGGAAGCTCTGATCAAATGCTCCAGAAAAATGAGTTACTACGACCAAACTATGGAGGAGGAGGATATAAATCTTCTGGCTTTCAACATGGGGCCATTTGGATGAGTGCTTCCTGGGGCAGATTAGCCCCCATCTGCCCAAAACATGGGAAGTCTGGCACCAAGCTTTGAAGCAATCAGGTGCTGCCACTGTGGGAGACAGGATAATAGGTTGGATGGTTTTTTGGGAATGAACCAGGCAGGTAATTCCTACCTTCCTGATCTCACCCTTGCAAGCAGGTTTCCAATGATAAGAGCCAGCTGGCTGTCTCCAATGTAGCTCAAATATCCAGAAACCCCAACTTTTAAAAAATTGCTAGTTCCTTTCAAAGCAATGGAGCTTAGGATACAGCTTCACTGATTTTGTGTGTGCTTGTGTGTAATATATGGGCGTATTTATTTTTTTTTAAAAAAATGAAAAGTCAGCTTTCAAGATGCAAAAAGCCCCTTGGAAAATTCCCTGACTTAGCGGCCTTCCCTTTCACCCCCATACCTGTTCGCAGCCCTGCTGCTTCAACACCATTTTAAAGGGATCTTTCATCTTCATTACACAACGCTTGCCAATCAGGGATGCAGTAGAGAGCATATTGATATTATAGTGCCACATAACCACCAGATGTGTTAAAATAAAAAAATTCCTTCCAGTAGCACCTTAAAGACCAACTAAGTTAGTTCTTGGTATGAGCTTTCGTGTGCATGCACACTTCTTCAGATACACATGCACACGAAAGCTCATACCAAGAACTAACTTAGTTGGTCTTTAAGGTGCTACTGGAAGGAATTTTTTTATTTTGACTATGGCAGACCAACACGGCTACCTATCTGTAACTGGAACCACCAGATGTGTGTTATGCAAAGAAATCACTAAGGGTAAAATAACCTTTCCCATTGCCCCCCCCCCCTCACTAAAGTGGGAGAAAAAGGGACTGTATCCCTGATGCTTGCACAAGTGGGCTGATGCTGCCTATATTCTTAAGTTGCACAGCTGGTTTCATTTACCACCAGATCTGCACTCAAGTCATCACATTTCCCCTTTCTGAAGAGGCTGGTTCTACCGATATAGGTAGAACTGGTGCAAATTTTCAAAATCCCATAGTTCCTGCCAGTCTAGGAAGGACCGAAGTGTGCCTTTTACTACATTTCATGGACTGAGCATAAGCCCTACCACCTCTCTGGGTCCTTTTCATCTTTTCACATCTCTCTTCTAGAGCATGAGACTGTGAATCTCAGGATTTTGGATTCGAGCCCCACACTGGGCAAATGCAGGGGGTTGAACTAGATGATCCTCATGGCCCCTTCCAACTCTACCATTCTATTATTCTAATGCACATAGAGGGGATGATAAGTTAAAGCAAGAAGGAGTACTAAAGGGGGGGGGGGTTTGGGGGAAGGAATCAGGTGTTCCAGTTTAGCCAAGATAGAGTTTAGCTAAAAAGTGGAATGAGACACAAGGAAACCATGGTTAGTAGAGAGCTGAAATAGCATGGACCTGAGCCCTCAATTTCTGAAGCAAATACTAAAGTATATGCATCTCTCTCTCTCTCTCTCTCTCTCTCTCTCTCTCTCTCTCTCTCTCTCTCTCATCTTCCTTTAAGCCTTTAGAACCTGCTATAGATGGGAGAGGTGCCTTGTTGCAAAATATTGCAAATTTCACTTCTACTTGCAAAAATCATGGAAAAGTAATTAACAAGGCTCTTCTTGGTGGCGGGGCAAGCAGTTGGGGTGACTGCAAAAAGGAAAATGCACAGCTTTTGAAGAAGGAAAAAGGAAAGAAGCCTGTGGAATGGAGGAGGGGTGCTTTGCTGCAGGAGTATGAATACATGTAAGAGATAACAATGCTGGTCTTTGGCTCAGTTTGTGTTTGCCACAGCTGCAGTCTTATGCACACTTATCTGGGAGTAAGTTCCATTAAACTTAATGGGATTTAATTCTGAGCGGGCATGAACAGGGTTGCACTGCAGAGGGCTAGACAAGCCCTTTAGCATATTTGAGTTTGAGTTGTAGAGTGGAAGATGGCTTCGCCTCTAAGGAAACAGCAATAAGAGCAACTATAAACAAAATAGGTTGTGCAGGGAGATATTGTGCCACTAGTAGAACTGCAGGAATGCTCTGTTAGACGGCCACAACATTTCAGCAACCATCACCCACACAAAACTCACAAGTGCCATGGAGATTATGGTTTGTGTGACAAGAAACAGAAGCACCCCCTTAGGAAAGGCTTACTCACAATAACTGAGTAATAGAGGCTGTGTACACACCATACATTTAAAGTGCATTTGAAACACATTTCCCAGCCCCCTCCCCCCCAAAAGATCAAAGGTTGTATTGGTCCCACTCTACTTTGCCTTGGTCAGACCACACCTGAAATATTGTGTCCAGTTCTGGGCACCACAATTTAAGAAGGATGTTGACAAATGGAACATGTGCAGAGGAGGGCAATCAAGATGATCAAGGTTCTGTAAACAAACCTTATGAGGAGTGGTTGAGTGAGTTGGGAATATTTAGCTGGAAAAGAGGACTGAGAGGAGATATAATAGCCATCTTCAAATATCTGAAGGGCTGTCACATGGAAGATGGAGCAAGCTTGTTTTCTCTTGCTTTGGCTAGGACTCAAACCAATGGCTTCAGCCCCTTCTTGCCTTGCGGTCCCTCTGCTCCTACCCAGATAATAGCTAGAGTTCCTAGCACTTGGGCCTTAAAAACCTTAGATTCGATGCCTCCATCTAACAACAAGGGAAATCTCAGAAAATTTAAACAGTGAAGAACACATGCTACTAATTTTCGAAGCTTGGCCTCTGGTGCTGTGAACAGCCAGCTTGCAGCCAAACCCACTGAAAAATTCCTAGGTTTCACCCTCACTTTTTACTCCCATTTCCTCCCCGCCACTTATGTTCCGGTAATTGAACTGGGATACTTGTGCAGAACCTTCTCTCACATCAGTCAGAGAGAGACGGATCCAATACATATACTCAAAGCAACTTTCAACATTTGGTGGTTCTCGTGAGCCAAGTAGTTAAATAAGCCCCTTTTTGCGTGTGTGCTTTCATCAGCAAAGCAGTGGAAGAATGGTTTCCTATCCGTAACCCTTTCATTAAATAATAATATTTTTTATATATTTTTTTTGTAGTGAAGTGGTTAGTGTCAAGGCTCTGGCTAATTGGAGACAAGCACAGGCTGAATCACCTCTGACTATGTATTGTCTGTGCAAATGTACTTGCAAGGACTGGTTGTGATCCTAAATGAGAACCAAGCTCCGGGAAACATTTCAGGAGAATATACTGAGCACAAATCAAGCTCTGAGGCAATGCAGGAATGCCTATTGGAAGTGGGATGGTAGCGGAGGAAATCTAGGGGTGGAGGGGGTTGAGGCTGGCACTGCAGGACTGTGTTCTGCAATGACCACAAGGAGATACGCACAGCACGGGGTAATTTTAAACAGTGGACTTAATGGCCTTGTGAGCTATCTTATACGGGGAGCATTACTTCAAAATAATGCTGCGTTGGGTGGCTCTCCTGCAAGTTCAGCTCCCTTCTCTTCAAAATCTAGTCCTGACGGCACCACTCTTTGGTCACTTCAAAGGCGTTTTGATTTGAGTCAAAGGGTAATTCAAGATCACCACTTGTTGCACCCTACTTCCTGCACACCTCAACTCATTTCTAAGCACGTCCCTTTCTGCTTCTCATCTCTTTTATTGCCGTACCACTCTGACACTCAGCTTTGGTTTGTGGAGATGTTCAGATCTCTGCTGTTATCATTATAAAAGGGATAGTTCCTTAGCTATTTGCTGCAGAATGTCCTAGGCACTGTGGTCAATGGTGACCACAGATAGCAACAGCTGCCAAATGACGGCCAAACGGCTATAGTTCCGTCATCAGCTTGGAATCAGAGCTGGTGGTGCAGGTGCTAATTCAACAGGCTTACCCAGACACATAATTGCTCATGGGAGCAGTCTACCTGTATGAGAGGTAAGAGGTAAGGGACTGGGCTCATGGATGACAGCTTCTCCTTTTCCATGATTAAATAATAATAATCTGTCTGTCTCCTCATTTTGTTTTGCCATAAAGGAGAAGAGACCTGCTGCCAGCCCCCTTCTCTTGATGCAGGCCACTTGCAGTTATTTGCACTTATAACCCAGCTGCAAGAAGATCTGCACCACCCTGGAGAAAATGTTGTACGTTAGCCATACTACAGTTCGAAGCCATTGGCTTTCACTGAATCAGTCCCTGAGGGTCTGGCCAAGCCTGGGGTTCCTGAGTAGCTGAAACAATCACCCACCTTCCTAACCCTGCCGTCCAAGGTGTTGTTAGGGGACGGCTCAGGGGACCTGAGCTCCAAGTCTCTGGGCTGGGCTTCAGATCTCCTGCCCCTTCACTCACCTAGGTGTGTTTGTGTGCTGGCTAGGTGCCCTTCCTCCTGCCATCTAAAGGTGCTTCCAGACTGTTGTTCTTTCACCATGGGATTCAATCACATGGCAGCAAATTCAAACTGAACAGTCAAGGTGGATTTAGGCCTCTTTTGCAAAGCTGGACTTCTTGCAATAAGCGAGGAAATGCACTGAAAAGTATGGGGCAATGATTGCTTGATGGGGTGTTGTATAACCAGCGCTCAATAGCTGGCTTTGTCTAACCTCCCTACAAGCTTTGAGCAAACCAATCAGGATGGAAGCTCAATAAGTGGGTTTCCTGAAAGCAACCCTAATTTGCCCAGAGACGTTCTATACATTTATGCATTTTTGTCATGGGCCCGTACAATGCACCTGATTGTTCCTCTGGTCCATGGCTTGTCACGGAAGAGCACAGGGGGAGAAGGGATTTCTGATGCTGATTATCCTATATATCATCAGAATTACTCACAGCTTTTTAAACCATACTGTCCAATCCCATTCAGCTAGCTGAGAGAACCTGTCCCTATCCACAGCTCAGCTTCATTCCTAAACTCCTAGGGAAAATCATATCGGACCCAAGGACCTATAACAGTCCACCAAGATGAAAAAATAAAGGACTTTTGGGAATTCACATTGCCAATGAAGTTTTATAATAAATAAAGGAAAAGTCTTGCTTTATGTTTTGTTCATAACTAACATATGCATAACATATCAAGGGTAAGAAATGGACATATGTTACATAGGCGCCGACTCCATGGGGCCTGAGGGGGCCCGAGACCCCTCAAAAATTCGTTTGGGGGGGCTCTGCCCCCCCCAATAATTTAAGAAAATCATTAGGCACCTTGCCAAAAACCGGCGCGCGCCTCCCAAAGTGACCGGGAGCTCCTGAGAAGGGGCGGGCAGGTCGGTCAGTCAGAGGAAGACCCCCAGCGGCGGGACTTTAGAAAGGAATGGAGCCGCGGGGCCGAGGAACGGCGTATTCGTCGCCGGCGAGGGACCGGGGTGAGGGGAGAATGGAGGGGATGGGAGTTCCCGCCGCCGGAGCGGGGCTTTTTTTCTGGGTTCGGCTAAGGTGACGTTGGTAGGAGGGGGTGGCCGCCTCCCGGCACGAAGCCTGGGGAGGGCAGGCCGGTTCTTGCATGCAAAAGCACCACTGCCATCCTGCCGCCAGTATGGACCCCGGTATGGGCCCCCCCAATATTTTTTATAAGTCGGCACCCCTGCATATGTATAGTCAAAATACTTTTTTAAAGTTCAGAAGCTGTGGGTTGCTCTTTCCTGCCTCTCACTACTGAGCTTTTTAGACATGTGGCTAATTCTGTGCATGCATACCTGAGTATAAAATGCAAAGTGAGAATCAGCCCTGAGGGGCATCTTGCAATCCTTCTTTGTAGAAAGATCTCTCTGTCTCTCATTTTCATCACTGATCAAAAAGTGTGCTTCCTGCACACTCATGCCCCCACCCTTCAAACTGGCATGAGGGAGGCACACAGGTCTAGTTTATGTAATTTATTTCTTCTCATACAAAGAGCCCTGGCCTTCTGCAATATGCATTAATGTGGACGATCCTAATGTGTGACCTAAATACAGTCGTACCTTGGTTCTTGAACAGAATGTGTTCCAGGAGTCCGTTCAACTCCTGGAACCATTCGAAATCCAAGGCACGGCTTCCGATTGGCTGCAGGAGCGTCCTGCAGCCAATCGGAAGCTGTGTCGGATGTTTGGCTTTCGAAAATCGTTCGAAAACCAGAACACTCACTTGCAGGATTCGATCAGTCGGGAGCCAATTTGTTCTGGAGCCAAGGCATTTGAGATCCAAGGTACGACTGTAATCCCCAGTACCTTCAAATATAATTCCTGTGGTTGTTTCAGCTGCTGAGATAGTGGAAGGTGCTGCCTGTTATAGCTATATACATGGATCACATATTAGCCTTGAATACACAAGCTTGGAGAGGAAGGTCCAGCATTGTTTGTACAGGGTAAGAAAATTGTTGTGAATCAGATGGCAGCTCCCCCCCCCCTTTTCTTTTAAATTGGGCCTATGAGAACACCCATTTTTCAAAAGCACACAAGCCACTTCTATTCATTATAATGCTGTTACCAAGCCTAGGCAGGAACTGCCTTTTCCAGTCTTCTTTGCACATGCTCCATTACCATTCTTAATTCATATTGCACTCTCACAGTCCAATTGCCATTTTTTTTTTTATTTTGCAAGTGTTATTCCAGCCAGCCAGGGAAACTGTGAGTCAGGCTCACGTCTTCAGGGACTGGGCAGCAATAGTGCTGGTCATTCTCTTGGACTGCAAATGCATTTCGTGGCCCCATCTTTTAAAGTAGATTTGCCAAGCTGGTGCCCTTCCGATATTTTAGGCTACAACTCTCATCAGACCCAGGCAGCTTGCTGTTGCTGATGAGAGTTGCAGTGCAGTCCAAAAGGCTGGATGAAGACTGATGAAGACTGCTTTGAACCTAGCCTGGATATCGGAGGGCAAAGTTTCCTACAGCAAAGGGTTAGTGTACGATGACCTTTCCTAGTTTGGGTCTACAAGTACCATTTGAAGTAAAACAGAAATTCAGATTCATTTCGCTAAGTCGCTTAAACAAATGTCATACAGCTAGTATGTAAGAAGAGCCCCGCAGGATCAGACCACAGATCCAACTAGTTCAGCATTGTGCTCTCACTGTGGCCAACCAGATGTCTGTGGGAAGCTCGAAGGACCAGAACACAACAGCCCCATCCCATTGTTCTCCAGCAGAATTGTATTCAGATTTATGTGGCCTCTAATACTGAAGGTAAACATACAGCCGTCATGCTTAGTTGCTATTGGTAGCCTTATCCTTCATGAATTCATCTAACGCTCTTTCAAAGTCATCTAAGTAGGTGGCTATCACTGACTCCTGTGAGATTGAATCTCATAGCATAACTATGAGTTCTGTGATTTTCCGATTTTCAGCTTCACTGCATGTCCCTGAGTTCTAGTATTTTGAGAGCAAGAGAAGCTTCTCTGTTTCCACTTTCTCTGCACCATGTAAAATCTTCTATTATGTCCCGCTTTGCTTGCCTTTCTTTCTAAATTAAAATACCCTAATGTTGTAAACTTTCCTCTTAAGGGGAGTTGCTCTAGCAATCATTTTGGTTGCCCTCTTCTGCACCTTTTCCAGTCCTACATTAAGTCTTATTTGAGGTGTGACGACCAAACAGCATTCCAAGTGCAGTCGCACTACATATTTGGATAAATCTTTATCATATTGGCAGTTTTGTTTTTGATTCATTTTCTAGGGCTCCCCAGAATGGAATCTACCTTTGCGGTATCAGCCACACACCCTGGTTTGATATTTTTTTCGAGCAACCTCAAAATCCATTTCTTGTTGGTCACAGCCAGTTACCGCCTGCCATAGCAAAAAACGCCCCTCTTTTAGATACTAATCATCTGCATATGCTAATTCATCTAAATCTATATGCAAATTTAGATTCCCCCCAATTGATTAGCATTAAGATGAATACATGTTGGGAGGCAAGTGAAACAAAGTCTTACAAATAGTTCTTGATTCTTGTTCAAGATCTAACCCTACCGCCTTGACTGCAGGTTCTTCCAGATGGTTACTGTTTTGCCCTGCAATTACAGCGGTTTGGGGAGTCTTGAGCAAAGCCCACTTCCTCAAAAGATCGGACTTTTAGCAATAAGGAAAGTGATGGGGAAATGAACAGGAAAGTGTGGGGTGACACTTTCGATAGTTGTCCCTCAAACAAATCAGGATCAACGCTCAATAAACAGCTCATCTGGAAGCACCCTGCTGCTGAGCTGGACCACAGAAATGTAAAATCAAACAGTCTAGTTTGCCTGGGCAATAAGTTGGGGGAAGAGGAAAGGACAGCAGCTTCCTTTCACACAGTACTCTCATAAGAATTTGGAATTGCCAAGCAGAGATAGAGAAACACCTCCAACAAAGCTCTTGGAATAAGGCGTTGGCTTTCTCAGGAAATGTTAAGACAAGTTAACACCTGCCACTGGGGCACTAAGGTCCAGCGCCATTCATCTTCAATCTACACTCCATTCCCAGCCAGGCCCTCATTCGCCCCGATAACGTGCAGTCAAGGCTGAAGTGTATTCTTGGGTTTCATAATTGTTTCCTTCTTCACCTGGCTGAGCGTTCAGTAGTATCCTGTAGATTTAAAAGGAGGATGCTGACGGCTTAAAGGACTAGTGCTCAGAGAGGCCCTTTCCACATATAATCCAGCTGCTCGGTACCTTTCTTTCAGTGGCAGACTGCCCCCCTTGCACTGCACGTATTCCAGTTTTGCATGAGGGCAATGGTGCAGAAGAGAAAGCCGGAGAAGACATGGAGTTCTGCTTGGAACAGAACACACAATGAATTAGGGGGCCTCAGATTTCATTCCGTGCGGACTAATCTGTCGGGAATTCAGGCACAATGATAACGAAAGGTACAGGGAAGTAAGTGGCAGGGCTGCTGAAAGATCCTGTAAGTTGTCCTAACCTCCACTCACAAGACACACTCCCAGGACAGCAGGCGATCGTTCACCTGTAATTCCAGCATATTCCACTTTCCCAAGTAATACGTACAAATAGAGTTGGCTCTTGCCCGGCCGACAGAGATCTACTGCTTCAGCTGCCATCGGCTGTGATTCCAGAGAAGAACAGGGTGGAGAGACAAGGTGCCAGAGAAGCCTGCAGAGCCCACACACCTTCAGTTAGGCCCTGGCCCCTTAGTGGCTTTTTAAGCACAAAAATCAGAGAATTCACCTTGCTAACAACAACACTTGGAAGAATATCCTCTGGACAGATTAACCAAGAGTCCATCCAGAGCTCATAGCAAAACCCTAGAATTGGGGAGGGGGGTGGAACAGGAAAATAAATGCAAAGGCCCACTCCCACCAGCCAATGAGGAAGTAGCAAAACCCCTTGCTTGCCAACACCCACCTCCAAACAGCCAGCAAAACTCTGGAAACTAGCAACAACACGTAAACGAGGCAACCAGGACTCGCCCAAAGCAGGGACCTACCCAGAAATACATCATCATGCTGGCAGCCGGGATGTCCACAGAGCCACAGAGAGGTGGTCCGGCCCAGGCCGCTGGGTGTCTCCCCGGACCCCTGGCTCTCTCCGCCCTGGGATGCTGACCGGGGTTCCCTCCTTTCACAGGCGCGGTCCCGTTGACACCAGATGCAGGCCACCGCGTGCCTCCTCGGAGATTGCCATGGGCAAATGACGTGCCAACTTGGTGAAGGAATCGCAGGTGGGGGTTGGGGGTTTGGTGGCTTCCAGGAGGGCGGCAGCTGAGACGAGGGAGCAAGACCCTGACAACAGGAGGTTGGGTTTTCTGTGGGGTTAACCACGAAAACACCAGCCCCTTGGAGGGAAAAGGGAGGGAAGCAAGCCAGACCTGTTCTTCCCACAGAGCTCCTGGAGCAGGGCGGGCAGGCTGGCTGGCAGCACAGGGTTTGCTGGCCGGATGTGTGGCTCCAGTGAGAGAAGAGGCGCCTCAGCTCACGGACAAGCGGGCTCACTTGACAGGTTGCCGTGGATGGGATGGGTGGGGGTGGAGGCTCTGTGCCGTGGGGATGCGTGCTATGTATGTGCGTGTTTGTGTGTGTGTGTGTGTGTGTGTGAGAGAGAGAGAGAGAGAGAGAGAGAGAGAGGGAGAGAGAGAGAGAGAGAGAGAGAAAGAGAGAGGCAGCTGGGAGCGGAGGCTCCCGCCGCTCTGACACTCTGCAGTGTATGTCCTGCCTCAGCATTTTCCAAGCTACCCTGTCAATAAGGAAACTGGCCGCTCATGTAATTAACCTGTGAGGTGCCAGCTTCCTCCCTGCTGGTGCCGAGCCTCCAGGCATTCTTGCTGCTCTCTGGCCCTTGGCTTGTTACCATAAGCAGGTCTTGCCGTGATTAAGGAGGACAAGGGCAGCTGGTGACACAGACAGCCCCTGTTTTAAAGGGCAGCGAGACTCCAGGCTGACAAGAGATTCAGTTCTCCCAACTCCAAGGTTATAGAAAATATAGGCCTCGAGGCCTAACTAAAATCAGACACTCGTTGTGTCAACTGTGGAGGGGAGTCTGTGTCCCAAAAAGCTTGCTAGCTAAGCTGATTTCCGAAAGGACCTGATCTTGTATCTTCTTGCTAGTTTTGTTGGTGCCATGCTCACAGCTGCAGGGAGGTTTTGTGAGGCTTCCCACCCAAACAGGGTGTTTGTTTTATCGCTGATGGCGAGAGCACATCTCTCTACTAGGCTGAGGTTTCTGATTATGGCTATGAGGCGGGAAATGGGGCTTACCTGGGTATCAAAGGCTGCGGAGTGCTGGCTAACTTTCCTGTGTCCTGTCCTTTGCCCATATTGTTCAATCCACGCTAAGCTCTTGGACTGTGCAAGGGCTTCAGACTCAGGGGCAGTTGAATGCCAGAAGGATCCAAGAAAGGTTAGTGGGAGCTGTACATCAGCACCCAAATGGCCTCTTGTGTGCCATGGCGCCCTCTACTGTTAGCAACCTCATGCCCAAGACATTCCTCCAAATCAGAACATGGAGGCTGTACTCTCGGCAGTGCAGCGACAGGGAAGAGACAGGGAAGCCTAGTTTCCAGCTTCTCCTGATGGCCCAAGAGCAGGACTAGATGCTACAAAATGCACCACCTCCCTTTCCACCCTTCATTGTGACACCACACCATGAGTTTACCCGCCTTCTCATTGCTGGTTGCTAGTGACCACAAAATGCATTGCATAAGGACACTGCAACATGCATTATGCTATATGACAGGCATAGGCAAACTCAGTCCTCCAGATGTTTTGGGACTACAATTCCCATCATCCCTGACCACTGGTCCTGTTAGGTAGGGATCATGGGAGTTGTAGGCCAAAAACATCTGGAGGGCCGAGTTTGCCTATGCCTGCTATATGAGATGCTAACAGGAGACACAGAAATGGAGCAGCATCAACTTCATCTGTGCAACATTTAGCTCCATCTGCCCTGACGGTGAGCAAGTTGAGCACTGGGGCCTTGCATGATTCCATTGTCCCTAGAACGCCAAGCTAATATATTTGGACACCAGGCCACATTATTCCTCTATCCACAAAGGAGGGGAAAATTAAACAGGGCAGGATACGCGCCCTAGAAACGGTACAAAATGCCTTAAGTGACAGGAATGAAGCCCCACCTGATTTTCCCAGTAGCATACACAATGTGCACTGACTCAAGTGGACTGAATTTCTGCTGCTCCTGCCAAGCCCAGAAGGAGTGAAGGACCCCCCAACCTGCCTCTTATATACACATGTGAAGAGGACTTGAACTGTGTGCTTCAGAGAGGAGGGTGAGACTCTAAAAAAGGACAGGGGCTTCTATCCCTTTAAGATTTCACATATCCCATTGGCACAGCTTCCCCCCACCCAACATAGCATGATGGCGATGGGGGACTTGCACCTGTTAAACCCCACATCCCCCTTCAAATCTCTCCAAGGGGGAGAGGGCCTGGTCCTTTGGGGAATACAATCATCAAGCCAAGTGCTCTGCTGCGTAGCCTTTGATTTGCTTCTCCGTTAATTCATACAATGATTTGATTGGTCTATGGCACAGCTGCTGTTTTACATTATTGGATTATACCCCAGTGTGCAATTCTCCAGAGTTCAGCACAGTGAATAGCTATTCTTGCCCTTCCTAAATTACGGATCAGGGGCTGACATTAACCCCTCCATCAGCTACAATGTCAGAAGGATGCTGGTGTTCTGCATGGAAGGCAGGGAAGTTACTGACAGCTGGGTGCTTACAAGCCAAGACCTTGACTGCTCAGTGATGACTGTCCCAGTGGCACCAAAGCCTGAGACTCTGTGGCACGTGTGTGTCTCTTGCCCCCCATTCTCCATCCTTGGGCACAGGCTTCTCAGGCTGTGTACTTTTGGGGGCATGAATAACTCCAGCAAGAACGTGGCACAGTGATAAATGACTTTGTCCAACATGAACACACACAATCCATCTGCAATTAACACACTAGGAAACCGCACACACCTGTTTGGCACCAGGTGGACTGTCATCTTGGTTAACGACCCTGGATGGTGCCAATCAAAAGATCAGGCGAGAAGCTCACGCTAAACTAGCAAATGAATCGAGTTTTGCTACAGACCTAGAGCAAGATCCTCAGCTTCTCCAGGGTACTTTGCCCCAGAGCTAACCTCCCACAGGGCTCTGCTGTTCATGTTTGTGCAGTCATATTTGGGGTGGTTATGTAAGAAGGAACCCTGGTACAGTTGTGGAGATGCTGAGGGCCAGGGCTTTTTTTCAACTGGAACCCACTAGAATTCAGTTCTGGCACCTCTAGGAGAACAAGGCTTGGGTGTGCTGCAGGCTCTGTGGTAAGTGCGCACCTTGTAAACATTTGCCAATGGCTTGGAGCTGGGGTGAGGAAATTCAGAGTGCAAGAATACTGCGTCTGACGTTTTACATGACTGGGAGAAGGAGAAGGACTTACACAACTGCCTTGTGGCAGTTGTGTGGCATCAGAGTATGGATTGGGAACTGGGGAGTAGTGGTGCCATTCAGATTTTGAACTACTGTACTCATCATTTCGGAACATTGGCTGGGGCTGATGGGAGCTGAGAGTGCCAAGATGGCACCAGGCTGGCAATATTTGCTCTAGTAGAAATCTTGCCTCTGCCATGAATACATTAGGTGACCTTGGACAAGCTGTTATTCTCAACCTCTCCCAAGAGCTTATATAGTAGTAGTAATAAGAACAATCCTAGCCTACCCTATGGGGTGGTTGTAGAATTACTGAAATAATTAAATAGAAGTAATATAATAATCATCACCATCATCCTAATTCTCAACTATCCACTTTAAAACAAAGCAAAAGTGAAGCCACACATCTCATCTCTACCACTCTGGTAGATCTTGGGGATGACTATCACTGTAATGAAGTGGTGGGCAGCCTATGATCCTGAGCCGCTTTTTGTTTGTTTGTGAGATTTATACATTGCTTTTTGAAGAAATCCACCACAAAGCGGCTACAACATTTAAGAATACAAATCCATTTCACAAAACATTTCAAAACACATACTGTGGAATTCAAATTGGAGCTTAGGAGATGGTTTTGTCGGCGCAAGCATGTCTGCTTGTCAGATAGAACCCCTCTCCTTCCTCGGGGGGGGGTGTCTCCTGACCCCCACCAAGTTGTTTTGGGGAATGTGGGAGGCATGTGGGAGTGAGGAGAAGAGAGGGGAAAGCCCTATGGTGCTAATGCGACTCATCCGCCATTTATCTTAAAGTACCAGCAAAAATATTGAGTGAGTTTAATCCCTCCTCATTTTCCAAAGACTGATCTGGAGTTGTAGCTACGTACATTTGTAAGCTATGAGCCAGGAAGCCCATGAGTCAAACCCCACCTCAGTCACGAACTCACTTAGGTGACTTCAGACAGCCATTCCTCAGTCCTCATTTGTGATACAAGTATACCTAACAACACAGGTCTACCTTACATCAATTATTATTAATAGGTGCTTCCAGACTGTCACTAATTTGGGTGGGATTCAACCACACACCAGCAAATTCAGTTTGCACATTTATAGTTAAGTAGGAACTCTCGTGCAACAAACTCGCATCCCAAAAAATTCTGACTTTTTGCGGTAAGGAAAGTGATGGGAAACTGCACTGGGAAATGTGGGATGACACTTGCTTTTAAGCAGCCTCATCTAACCTCACTGCAAACCAACTCAAGTAAATGCTAAAAAAATAGCCGACGTTTTCTAATCTCCCTACAAATAAGCAAAGCAGGATGAATGCTCAATGAACAAGTCATCTGGAAGCAATGATGACGACAAAGACAACGATGATCAATTATCATCATTAATTTACTACCACCACAACATTACCAAGTGTTAGCTTCACTTCCAGGCTCTGGGATACTAGCACTGTAGATAAGATTTAGCGGATTCAGCAGATGGCACCTGACCAAACGCTCTTCTCTTTTGAGATTAAATATGAACCTACGTGGACCTTTCTCCTGTGTGCATCTGCTAGAGAACAATGATCTTGTCATCTTATGCCTTTCCTAAGTGAATTATGCCTGAGCAAACCAAAGTGGTCCCTAGACTCACACTTGGATGAAGAGGGGTCCTCCCCTTGGCAGCCTCTCCTTCTCCCCCCACCCCCAGGCTTCTGTGTCAAGGAAAGGGAGTTCTTGTGTTACCTTTGGAATCAGCCAAGCTTCCCCCGTGGTGCTCAGTCACTTTGGGCTCTCTAAGAAAGGGAAGAGAAGGAAGAATTGAAATCAATTATTGTTATGGCTAACACACCCACGGTCGATGCCATTTGCTTGCTGACTGGCAACATTCTTTCCGAACATGCGTTATTATCTTCCTAGGAGATTCCGGAAACCTGCCCAGGCTTCAGAATCAGAGCGGCAATATGATCCATGCTCCTGTTTGTACAAGTCAACCAAGGAGCTAGCTGCTGGTCAGAGGGCACTGAATGAAGCCTGCCGTGTTCTGGTTTAAACCTCTTTATTACAAATGCATGATCCTACTTTTTTTCCTGAATGAGCTCAGAGGAGCCATTTAATTTCACAACCACACTGCTGCAAAGCTAAGCTGTGGTAGGTCGTTTACTTACCCAGAAGATGCAATGCTTTGTTTTGTTCTTTTATGTTAAAGCAGTCTCCAGCTGTTTTTGGACTACAACTCCCATCATCCCTAGCTAGCAGAACCAGTGGTCAGGGATGATGGGAACTGTAGTACAAAAAAAACCACAAAAAAACCAAAAAACCACAGCTGGAATCCCAAGTTTGGGAAACACTGTGTTAAAGGCTCAAGTTTCCCATGTGCTAATATCCTCACGACCATAAGCAGTCCCAAGCCATCTTGAGGCCATGCCTGTGCATTGCTGCTTCCGATGACCCCAATTCGCTCTCTTCAACAACTCAGGCATGCCATACGTAAATGCTGATTCTTGTCAAAAGGCTATTTTCTAGTTGAAATCAGTCATTACAGTTATTTGGGTGGGATGCAAGGCCGGAGGCAATAAGGGAACTTCAGATCTACAGGAAGGCATAGAAGTTAAGCATCTTGACTGAGGAATGCTAACAAAGTGCTCTGTGCATCTCAGGCAGGGCTGGCCCAAGACATTTTGGCTCCTGAGGTGAACCACAAAATGGCGCTCCCCTGCCTTCCAGGGAAGAAAGGGTGAGTGAAGATCTGTATTAGGAACAAGGGGGGAATAAAGAGCTACATCGGGATCTGCTGCCCCTGTGTTTCCTGCTGCCTGAGGCAATTGCCTCAACTTGCCTCATGGGTGGGCCAGTCCTGCCCTCTAGTTTTCTGCTTCTTGCAATCCATGCAACTCTGTGAACACCTCTGTGCCGAAGGGAGATACAAGTACAAATTAAGCAAATGGATTAGTTTTTGGAAGAGATGTGCTCCCAGCCGAAGCACAAACATATGAACAGGCTTTTCTGGAGCAACAAATCCTTTGCATCTGCTACTGATCTCTGGAGTTTTGCTTCCTCAGAGCCACAGTTGCTTTGGGAGAAGGTCCTCTTTGCAAATTGTTGCTGAGGATAAGTTCTGACTCTTGCCCGCTCCTTGCACTCATAGCCAACGCCACCTTTTAAGGATTCCTGGGTGCTCTGACTATGTGACATACGGTATGGAGATCAATTATGGAAATTCCTGCCTCTGTGAACCCAATTCAGGGAGAATCACAGCTCATTAGGCCGGGGCTCGCTTCCATTAATACCATGATAATATCCGCCCCCATCACTGTGGCTTCCCTGGAAATCGCCCAGAAAGCTCTCCTCTGCAACTCAGCCTGGCAGTAACATGGCCACTACAAAGAAACTCTGTGCTGCCCTCATTCTGCAAAACCCCCCCCCAAAAAAACCCAACACTTGCTAAATGAAGACCCTGGGCCCCCTGTGGCTGAGATCTATCCCATGGGTGTGTGTGCTGAGATCACAGTCATCTCGCTGCGCTCCCATAAGGGAATCCTGGCAGTGGAGTGTTTAGGGACCCAGACATACTGACAAGACCCTAGGGAAATAAATAATAGAAGGGGGTAAGATGGCAGTGCCAAGAACAATTTATTACCAAATCCTCACGTCTACCAAGGCAGGCACCTTTGCACACTCAATGGCCAGCCATCCTTCAAAAATCTTACCAGCCAGGTTAGCTCGTGTGAGGGGTAGAGTGCGAGTAAGTACTACATCATCATGTGAGCAGGCAGAATTTTGTGCAGCACAGAGTTCCAGTTCACTCTTGCACGATCAAGTAAGGCAGGGATTAAGAGAGTAGAAAACAACAACCCAAAATCAACAACAACTACAGTATCTGCAACATCCATGACAGCGGAATCAACAAAGAAAAAGGAAATTTGCTGGACAATTGCGGGCAGCTAATGCAATACAGTTCAGTGTCACACACATTGCTGCTTATAATCAGAGCAAGAAATTCAACATCTTCCTCCTGCCACAGGACAGCAGTCAGTGATGAACGGTGTCAGCTACTGACGGGGTCTCCTCCCAAGGTTCTGAGCACTCCCTCCCTTGTGATTCCTAGCTAATTCTTTCCTTTGAAATTAGCCAGTGCTTTTACTTGGGTTGGGAGAAAGGGCAATTTGGAGATGGAAAAGGCCACCCAGATAAAGAGGATCACGGTGAGAAGACTGCTGGTTATTGGTGCTTCTTGAGCATGCAAAGCTCTAGATAGGATACACACAACAAACTTCATGCAAGATAGGAGGTGAGAGAAGCACCTGAAGACCAGTCTTATTTAGCACAAGTTTTTTTAATATTATTATTATTACTACAAAGTGATTTCTCCTTATCCTTTAGTATACCCTCTCTCTTCCAGATTCGTTGTTATTTCTAAAATTTCATTCTTGTTTGCTATATATTGTGGAAAGTTGTTAACTATGCATTTGGGCGCTTCTTAAAATTTTGCAAAGTTTGCATGATGGTTCCTGAGATCAAGGAGGTTTTTGTCTATGTTTGGGTGCCGTTTTGAATCCAGATGAACCTTTCTAAACGGTGCTGATTTTAACCACTGATTTCAAAACTGCACTGATTTCTTTTTATTGGTCGTTGTTCCTTAGAATTCCCAAGCAACACCAGGTTATCAGTCTGCTTGTCTCTTTTAAATCAAAACATTTCCAAGGAAGACATAGGTACACTTTATAACTTTCCCAAGTGGCAAAACCCATGTAGAGGATTTGACCATGGTCACAGGGGACAATCCATGGCAGGGTTTAGTACCAAATTCAAGCCTCTAGATCAGGGGTAGGCAACCTAAGGCCTGTGGGCCGGATGCGGCCCAATTGCCTTCCCAATCTGGCCCGCGGACGGTCCGGGAATCAGCGTGTTTTTACATGAGTAGAATGTGTGCTTTTATTTAAAATGCATCTCTGGGTTATTTGTGGGACATAGGAATTTGTTCATTCCCCCCCCCCCAATATAGCCTGGCCCACCACATGGTCTGAGGGACGGTGGACCGGCCCCAGGCTGAAAAGGGTTGCTGATCTAGATCTAGAAGTGGGGAACAGGTTAGCCACCCCTGCTCCAGATTTAAAAATTCCTACACACTGGACCATCCCTACCTGCAAAGGCATTTTCCTAGGCTGGATTTGTTCCGCCAGTGCGCCAATGGAGCCCTGACCTCCCTGCCACTCCTCCCCGCCCCATCCTGTCCAGGTAAATTGAAGCAACTCAATGGTTCCACACTGGCTGCTACTGTGCCTAGCAGGGGGCAACATTAGAGCTTTATTTATTTCAGTAATTTCTACTTTGCCTGTCCACTCCAACTGTGCACTCAGACACTTAGAACACTCCACAAAACAACAAATATTTAAAAAACACAGCACATACATATCTCTATATAAATATGTACCACCATCACCGCATGGGCAGCAGCTTTGAGTGAACCAAAGACCCTCCAAGTAAACTAGGTCTACTTCCCCATTCCCCTCCCTCTCTATTAGGCTTTTCAAGTACTCCTGTTATGTCCCACATCCTGTCTCCTCCTCCTTTGCGACTCCAAAATTAATGTTGCTGTTTAATTAAATTCATTAGCTCAGATTATCTGGCTATATAACCTGCCCCCTACCTCTTCCCTATTTTCTGTCCCTCTCCATGCACAAGCAACAGTGGAGAGTTTCTTTATGGGCCATTAAAAGCGTAATGTTTAATTTATCGGCGGATTCTCAGGTGGGTGGGTTGGCTGGTCCCAATGTCAACACTTTTAATTAAATGAGGAGAGCTTTTGCACAGGGAAAGGGGGCCATGTTTCCAGCAGCTAATCAGAGAACCGCTGGGGTGAGGGCTCTGCACAGGCAACATAGGCAAACATTGCTCTTCACGCTAGTTGTGCATGGCACGTAGGGAGAGAAAATCCAGTGGATTAAAGCCAGCAGGAGAGTCCCTACTTGCACTACCTTACCCTAGTGATGGGGTGGTGGGGCACATTAAGGGGTCTTCTCCGTGGTGAGGAAGAAGGAATGGCCTCCACTCTGAGGTGCTTCTTGGACCTACATTATTTGCTTTCCATTGGCAGGTCAAAAGGCACCTCTTTCTCCAGGCCTTGAAGGCACAATTACCGTATTTTTTGCTCTGTAAGACTCACTTTTTCCCTCCTAAAAAGTAAGGGGAAATGTGTGTGTGTCTTATGGGGCGAATGCAGGCTGCACAGCTATCACAGAAGCCAGAACAGCAAGAGGGATTGCTGCTTTCACTGCGCAGCGATCCCTCTTGCTGTTCTGGCTTTTGAGATTCAGAATATATTTTTTTTCTTGTTTTCCTCCTCCAAAAACTAGGTGCGTCTTGTGGTCTGGTGCATCTTATAGAGCGAAAAACACGGTAAGTAGTCTGAACTGAAAGGGGTCAACTCCTTCCACGGAATGGTGTTCAACGTTTCGGTATGAATTATGTGAATTTTAGAATGCCCCTCCCACATATATATCCTGCCCAGGGACCATGTGGTCATAAATGTAGTAATAATTAGTACACTAGCCCAGCTTGTCCTGGCTGGGTACTTTGGCCAGCAGCCACCTTGCGATGGAGGGCGAGGAAGCGGGATTGTCATCATACACTGCAATTGTTTTTTTTCTTGCACAGGTATCCCATTCATTTGCTGGCTGCAACCCTTTTGAGCCCTTTCTGGCTTGGAACCAGCAGACCTCAGAGACCGTTTTGTGTTCTGCAGGGCGACCTCTGCGTCCAGACCACATGAGGTGCGGAATCTGTGGGGAAGATGTAAGTCCTTTTTCCCAGCCTCTCTACTGAGGTTCATAGTTTATTTGTTCAGGGAGGATGCAAAACCTTTCCCTTCTGAAAGGCTTGTGGACACTGGCAGAGTGGTGGGGGCACTGCGTTCTTGCATTGCTTCTATTGTTGATTGTATGGTGCGTTTTAACTTTTTCTTGCTTATTTTCTGTAGGAAGCTGCCTTGAGCTTTGGAGATTTGAGGTACAAATTTCTGAAAGGTCACCAGTTTCACAGAAAGCAGAAGCAGCCTCCTCCCCAAAAAAGGGGGAAGTAGAGGATATCTTTGTCTCTCATAACTTTATAATCTGGAGTCACCCACTGCAGTTTACTGGCAGATAGAAGAAAGTTCTTTTTCACATCAGTGAACTCATGCAAGCTTCTGCCACCTGGCTCCAATGGCTGCTTGTGGGTTTTCCAGGGGCATTTGGCTAGATGCTGCTAGAATGCTGGGCAAGATGAACCTTTGGTCTGATCCAGCAGCACTGTGTAGGAACGTGCACATACATTGGACACCAGTTATTTCAGGAAAAAACCCAGTGAATAAGCTTGCAAGGCTAATATGAACATAAAACCACCTGCCAATACTTTGCTTTCAAGGGTACAGATGGGGAGATAGCATGGCAGAGCAGACGAACCAGCCAGGCCCAAATAAATGGATTTTCTCCTTCACGTGTTGGCATCACATTCTAGCGCACCCCAGAATGATGGTGGCTTCATAAAAACACTGTTCCTCACTCCAGACATTACAGGCAGGGTGGCCAGAGTTGTGGGGGCAGTGGAAAGGACAAAGGATGGATGGAGATATTTGGAGCATTCCCTTGCTATTAATGCAGCATCTAATATCTGGGCAAGAGAAAGCTGCCTCTTAATGCCACGACAACGTCCTGAGCTAGTAGCACTTGGCTTAGCCCTGGTAGTTCTGTAACCTTTCGTCTAGGCTCCTCTATGCAAATTTCAATTCTCAGGCTTGGATTCCTTACCCGCAAAGTCCTGGAATGGGTGCAGGTAAGAAGGGAAAGCCAAGAAAATGACATGCTAAACCATCTCTCCGGGGTCATGACCCCATGCCTGTGCCAGTACCGTGCCACCCAGCAAATGCCCTTGCCGAATCGACAGGCACGGACCTTTCCTCTGCCCTTGGGTTCTTCTCCCCAAATGGGCAGACTTCTGTCACTGTTGCAGGCACTCCAGGAAAAGGCTGGCAGAGAGAGCCAGGCAGAATTGCTGCAGTTGTCCCTGGCAGAGGCTGCTCCCTGACACACTGGGCAACTGGGACCTGCTCCCAAATAGAACAAAGTGCCCTACTCAGATAATGGGGCTTCCTTCCCTCGGCCGCTTCTCCAATGATTCCCTTTAAAGCTAATCTCGGAGGCTTCCAATCCTCACACCGCTCCCTTCTGACATGGATCCACTTCAATTACAAAGCTAAATAAGAACCAGGAAATATTAGAAATTGAGGGTGGGGAGGAAGGGGGTGGAAAGAAAAAAAGGGGGGAAAGGGGAAAAACCACACACAAAGCAAGTTTGCTGGGGCTGGCCGTTGGCTCGCCGAGCTGGAGAACAGAGCAGTGATGGCTCTGTGCCGCTCACTAAAAGCATGAGTGTCACTAAATCAATAATTCATTTACTTTAATGAGATAAGTACTTTGAAAACTAATTGCAAACCTGCTCCATTTACTCCAACCCCGGTTATAGGCCTTAATGTAAATCGCACAAGTGCCGCTAGAGGAAAGAGCTGGGGGAATCATGTGTCATCTTTCTCCCCTCTTCTAAGAAAGAGAAATATCCATCATACACAAGAGAGAGCCTCTAAGTAACCGCTTCAATCAATCAAGGTGTCTGTCAGAGCTCCCATCCCTCTTTCGCGCGCACACCCCAAGCTCACCCCAATGAACCATCCGTGCCTCAGAGAAGTATCTGAAGTGCCCAATAAAAAGCGAGGCCCTCAAATATGCCCACTGCATGGTCGGAAGGAGAGGTGCTTAGCTCATGAGAATCAAGGGTGATCAGTGCACTACACCAGTCCTCTGGGCACAGCAGGACGATGTGTTTGAGAGGATGGTGGCATTGTTGAGTGGCCCCGCTCTTAACTAGCTCACCTAATTAACAAGAGTGTTTGTGCAACAGGCATGGCTCACTGCATCAACAGAAGTATCATTTCCAGATCAAGGGAAGTAATAGTCCCACTCTATTCTGCCTTGGTCAGACCACACCTTGAGTACTGTGTCCAGTTCTGGGCACCACAATTTAAGGAGGATATTGACAAGCTGGAACGTGCAGAGGACGGCAACCAAGATGATCAAGGGTCTGGAAAACAACTCTTATGGGGAGCAGTTGAGGGAGCTGGGTATGTTTAGCCTGGAAAAGAGCAGACAGAGGGGAGATACGATAGCCATCTTCAAACCTCTCAAGGGCTGTCACATGGAGGATGGAGCAAGCTTGTTTTCTCCTGCTCCAGAGAGTAGGAATTGAACCAATGGATTCAAGTGGAAAGAAAGGAGATTCCGATTAAACATCAGGAAAAGGTTTCTGACAGTAAGAGCTGTTCGGCAATGTAATAGACTCCCTTGGAAGGTGATGGACTTTTCTTCACTGGAGGTTTTTAAGCAGAGGCTGGAAGCCCATCAGCCATGGATGCTTCAGTTGAGATTTCTGTATTGTTCCAACTCTACAATTCTATGATTCTATGATTCAGTGCACAGGCTGCTGGAGAAGGGATGGGGAACCTGCGGCACTCCAGATGTTGTTGGACTACAGCTTCTATCTCTCTTGCTCGCTGGCCAGGCTTGCTGGGGCTCATGGCATCTGGTGGTCACAAGTTCTGCATCCTTGCTGTGGTCACAAGCCTCAGGCCCACTGCCCAGTTCTTGACAGCTGCAGTTTTCAGCCTTTGCTATCTTCCGGACACATCAGGTGGCCGTGTGCATGATTCATCCACATGCTAAGCTCACACACCAGCTTTTGGTACACCTCTGTGTTTGCTAAGCCCAGCTGAGTGTGAGGTAGCAGCATGCAACACATCACTGCAGGCTGACGTGCCTGGAAGTCATCATGGAGGTAGATGGAAACTGTAGATGCCACGGGCTACAGCTGCCATGGAGAAGGTCAGGAGAACAGGTCTTCAGAGGAGGAAAAATCCCTTAACATTTGAACTATCAAGAGTGGCAGGATGCCTTATATAGCAAAGCTAAGCAGATGCCGGGAAACAGCCAACACCCTCCGATCCACTAGCTAGCTTGGAGAGATAAAAGTCTGGCAAGTTCTGGCCATGGGCAATTTATTAGTTTCTTGTTAAAGAGCCTAATAAATTTCATACTGCCTGCATGCCATTTTTAGAATTTGAAAAAGGGGGAGGGCGGACAAATGAATGGATGATGTAGCAAAAAGGTTAGCCAGACAGAAATGGTTTTGTGTAACAAAGAATTGCACTAAGGATGGATATGTGCTTCAATTTGTATTATAATTTTCAAAGTTTGCATATTACATTAATTATAGATCAAATCCTTGAAGAATTCTGTTGGCAAGGACCTCATTTTGATCTAATGAGACATATGCTGGTAGACCGTGTTTTATCTTATATATATATATCGATATAGACAGAGATATAGATATAGAAGTGGATACCTATAAAAGGTAATGTTGTCTTGCAGTGTTAATCCTTAAAAAAACAAAACAACCCTTACAGGCACATGATATACTTGCATGAGTTTTGCATGCTCACTTTCTTTTCTAATGCATGTTGGTCCCCACAATGCATGAAGATGCTTGGTGGTGCCTTGCAGTGGCTGAAGGTGGAAGCTTTTCCCTTGTCTTGCCTCACTCTCTGACATACGGGGTGGCAATGCTCATGTGTTTTTTTGGAGTCATAAGCATTACTGAGATAATGTACAAGTATTCCGAATGCTTCGAAAGAGCCACATAAACGCTATGGGGATGAGCAAGTTCCTCCACTGCTGAAATTCCTCCCGCAATCAGTAGCTTGCAGGGAGAGTTCTTGTGGTGTTTGCAAGAGCACTGAGCATGACTCACCGTGAGCAAAGCGAGAGGGCACAGATCGGACCTTAAGTATATATTGCTATTCCACCTGTTATTAAAGTTCAGAGGTGAGTATGGACTCTTATGTAGTCCAAATGGCACCACAGACCACACACAAGAGGAAATTACTAGCAGGCTCTTGAAAAATCACAAAAACTATACAGTGGTACCTCAGGTTAAGAACTTAATTCATTCTGGAGGTTCGTTCTTAACCTGAAACTGTTCTTAACCTGAGGTACCACTTTAGCTAATGAGGCCCCCCACTGCCGCCACGCGATTTCCATTCTCATCCTGAAGCAAAGTTCTTTACCCGAGGTACAATTTCTGGATTAGCGGAGTCTGTAACCTGAAGCGTCTGTAACCCAAGGTACCACTGTATTTTGTGGTTGCAGGGACAACGCAAAAAAACAGCCCAATGAATTCTAAACATGCTCAGTGGTTACAGACTACTGGCTGATTGTGGTGGGTAAAGGTAAAGGGACCCCTGACCATTAGGTCCACTTGTGACCGACTCTAGGGTTGCGGCGCTCATCTTGCTTTATTGGCTGAAGGAGCTGGTGTACAGCTTCCAGGTCATGCGGCCAGCATGACAAAGCCGCTCCTGGCAAACCAGAGCAGCACACGGAAACGCCGTTTACCTTCCCGCCGGAGCGGTACCTATTTATCAACTTGCACTTTGACGTGCTTTCGAACTGCTAGGTTGGCAGGAGCAGGGACCGAGCGATGGGATCCCCGTCACGGGGATTCAGACTGCCAATCTTCTGATCGGCAAGTCCTAGGCTCTGTGGTTTAACCCACAGCGCTACCCACGTCCCTGATTGTGGTGGGTAGGTGGGGGTAAAATGGAATGTAGAATTCTGAAAGAGGGCAAGGCTGGCTGGCTAGGACACTGAGCAAACTTCATCTTTTGTTATGTAAGGCTCTGAATCTCAGGGTTGTGGGTAAAAGATTCCTGCATTGCGGGACGTTGTACCAGATGACCCTTCCAACTCTACAATTCTACGATTCTATATATTATTATTTCTAAGAATACTTCTTTCAGAATCAAGCCACTGAAAGTCAACTGTGATACTGGCATATGTGTTACCAGAAATGACCCCCTCGTATTTTGTGGGTTAGCTCCTCTGAGAGGAGCCAGCCTTTTCTCTGTGGCTTTCTTGGGGATTTCCTCATTGAACAAAATTGCATATTATATGAAACCACAGTTCTGAAGCACTACAAACCCAATTGTTCCCTCTCAGCACTGTAGGCTTCATTAGCAGAAAGCAATATTTTTAGCTTAAGTCACAGGAAACAATTTCAGATTGCGGGGGCACATTTTCAAGGAAAGAAGAATGCATCGCAAGTTTCTAGTGTTCCAGCCCTGTACGCCATAAAATTAATCCAAGGAGAAAGCAGGCTTGAGATGGTCACCAAGTCCTTAATTCTAGGCACTCGTTCAAGCGTGCATGCAAACATCAGCTCTGTTTCAGATTCCTCATACCAGTGCCTGAGAAAACGCTGGATTTTTTTTCCAGATTTGTCAGAAATATTTAGAATTATTAATAGAATCATGGCACCTAGTGGTTTGCCAGTTCATGCAGGTTCAACAAGCCTTTAAAACAGAATGGTCCTTAGGGGCCATATTGCTTAAGAAGTAAAACAACCACCACCCAGCATGGCATTTAAGGGTGAGGTAAGAAAGGACCAACATTAGCAAACAGAGTAAAACATAAAATACAAAACTTATAAGTCCTCACCAGAGTGTGAAAAGGCTACAGAACAGGACCCTGGATTTCACTGATCCCTAATCCACTGCAATCATGCCCATGGGACAAGACATCCATGAATCTCACAATACCATATGTCCTTTAACTCACTTTCAGAGGCTCACCCCCGACCTACCATTCCTCACTGGCATTATAGAATAGATCAATTTTATTTGTGCGTGGCGCAATGGCTATTTAAAAACATAGCAGCAGTACAGATACTTACAGCCACAAATTAGCAGCAGATAGGGTCTCCTGCTAGGACAGACACCAGAGAAGCCAGGACAAAACATAGCACTGATAATATACAACACTAATAATAATCAATACAAACAAAGATTAACAACAACAGCCTGGATGGCTCCGTTGGTTAGAGCGTAGTGCTGACAACGCCAAGGTTGCAGGTTTGATCCCCATATGGGACAACTGCATATTCCTGCATGGCAGGGCATTGGACTAGATGATCCTCAGGGTCCCTTCCAACTCTATGATTCTATGATATAGAGCAATATACTATTTTAGATGGTCCTATCTGCAGTCCAAGATGGAAATCTTTAGGAAGTTACCATGATTTTTTTGAGCTGCTACTGCACAGGTGGCCACCTTGCAGATGATATCAGTCAAGGTCCCACCAGCTCTTGCTCTCATAAGGTCTGCCAAAAAACGAGTCCTGAGATCTCTATGCAAGGGGCAATGCAAAAGGTAACGCAAGGCACCTTCCACCTTCCCAAGGCCACAAGCACCTGTCAGCTGTGCACAGAGAATCCCTTTATACTTTCCCTCCCGGAAGACATTGTTTGGAAATGAAGGACAGTGAAAGCTTTTCTAAGGGTAACAAAAGTTAGGTCTTGAAAGTACTGTTGAAAACACTGGCCTCTCTTTAATAAACTCAACCAAGGGGAAAACACTTGGCAAGAACATTTTCACGAGAACCTTTGTAGGGATATCGCGGAGTGGACAGTGAGGTCCGGAGGGAGCACACTTCCCCACCAGCCTGCACGCGTGACCTTGGGGTGCAGGGCAAACTCCCCCTCAGACAAGCCACGGCTGTCGGAACATCGTCCCCCATGTCTGACCTTTTGCGGTCTCAGCAGTCTGCGGTGTCCTGTCTGTAACCTTTTGTCCCTGAGACCTTTTGTCTCCTTCATCATACACTGTGCAAGGGGAAAATGACACTGTGGAAACAGGTGCCAAAATAACTTTGTACCACCCCACGATCTCGGGACGGAAGATGTGTAAAGGTCACAGCCCAAAATGTATCTGCCTAGCTTGCATATTTGTCTCAATAAAAAGAGGCTCCACAGGCTGGTCAGCAGCTCGCTTTAGCCCACCTGTGCGCAGCTCACATGATGATCAACTCCTGTCTTGGGCCTTCACTTCAAACCTTCCTCAAAATACTATGGAGGTCACTGGCGTAACATAGTTTTGTACCCTGCCAAGGAGGAAACACAACCATTCCTAAGTCAGGTAAAGAGGGGTAGAGCACCAGTGAGGAAGTTAGTTTGCACACAGAATAGGATCGTTCTAGAAAAGAAAGGAAACACACACCAAAACTGCAAGATACTCAGGCTGCAACTCAGAAAACTGGTCAAAACTGTGATCCTTTGACTGGATGCGGCTTGAGACTGACACATCAATTCTATGTGTGTGCGAGTGTGAGCACACACACAAACATGTGGTGGAGAAGACACCTGTGTGTGGGTATGTAGCTAACTCTGAGGTTCATTCCTCAGATGAGTTTTTCTCTGCTGGATATAAACCTGGCACCCAATCCTGCACTGCACTCTGCCCACACATTCAGAATCTATTCAGCTGTCAAGGCAAGACAGAAACCAGGTGATATTCATTTGACAGAGTAGGAGTAAAAATCCGGTGAGCCCAGAGTTGGGGAGGGAAACCTGATGTACTGCCCAGATTCTGACACTGACGCCAAAGCTTTTTTCTGACTGGAGGCTTAATGAGAAGAGAAAGTCCATATAGGCCCTTCGAGGGGTTCATCTATCGGCTCAGCACTTGAAATGGAAAGAAAAGGAGCCCCACCTAGTCGTTCGCCTCACCTCACCTCACACTTTCCATTTCTTCTGCTAGGGAACACTGGAAAAGGATTGGGGCTGTTGAAAAGAACTTGTTTAACCTCGGAGGATTCAATTCACAATACTGAGACCCACACACTACCCCTAAAGCACTTTTAAAGCACCTCTTGTGTTCCCCTCTCATAGAGCTACACACTACAGGACCCATGATTCATTGGGGGAAGTCATGTGCTTTAAACGTGCATTTGATGAGCTTTAAATGTATGGTATGGAACTGCCCACTTTTTGCATGCTTATAGAGTATCCCCACTTGAGACAGAGGCACTACTGGGAATAAATTCAGGAAAGAAGGAAAAATGGGGTGGGATAGCCTAAAAAATACCGTGTGTGTGTGTGTGTGTGTGTGTGTGTGTGTGTGTGCACGCGCTTGAGATTGCCAGGACTCCAACAGAAAGGGGGTGATAACTTGGGTGGGTTGGGAGAAATGCTTTGGTGATCATTATTTAAGGGATTCATCCCCTGCCCTTCAGCAAGTTCTCCAGGGCGCCTTAACGAAGAATTAAAATGATAGCAAAACTACCGCAAAACGAAAACATTAAAACAATGCAGTTCAGAAGAGCGACATAAAACCATCCAGGAAAGCTAAAAGAAAACAGCACCAAAAAGTTATCAGCAGAGATTAAACGGGTCACATTCCAAGGCTACGGTGCTTGCCTGCTACAGGCAATGTTACAGCTGTGCTGGGCTCCCTGGTGGTCTATGAGATGAGCACATGCTAGTACAGCTAAACCATGGAATCGCCAGGATCTTGTTGAAACTGTCCTCTGAGCCATTGAATGCGACTTCTGCTTTTGCACGCAAGATGCCCAGGACTGGCAAAAAGTGCAGGACTTCTGCACCCTAGCAATGAGGAGTAAGTTATTCTGCAAGCAGCAGCCCCTGATGCTCCATAGATCTTCTTGCTGCTGCTCCATCTCAGGGGAAAGGGGTGGGGTGAGAAAATCAATGGGTAATAACAACTCAATTAATCACACTGGGTGTGGCAGTGGATGGGGATGGGGGTAAATTGATTAGGATCCTCAATAAGGTCGGTGTGGCTGTCTACTCTGAGGGCAGGACCTCTTCATCATCACATCTACGAGAGGTGTTGACGAGTGAGGGGCTGTGATTTTAGTGCCATTTGCAATTGCATCCGTGAAGGAACAGGAGCTGTGCCTCTTCCCCTAAAAGTGAATAGAGATCTCTATTCCCCAACACACTCCTTGCAGTGCACCTACCATCAGACCAATGGCTGCACAATAACTCCTTTTGATTGGGGGTGGGTGGGAATACAGACCTTGTGCATTTGCCCGAGATACCTTACTATGCATACAAATATGCTACGGTACATAGCAAAAGGAAAGCATGCAGGGCTGTATGTATGTGTGGTTGTTTTCTGGGCTTGATGTGACCCGTGTGCCAGATTTCTCATCAGCTTCATCGTTCTGTTT
The DNA here is from genome assembly GCF_964188305.1 of Podarcis bocagei. Classification (NCBI taxonomy): domain Eukaryota; kingdom Metazoa; phylum Chordata; class Lepidosauria; order Squamata; family Lacertidae; genus Podarcis; species Podarcis bocagei. The sequence continues at coordinate 102,561,573 of NC_138126.1, forward strand.
CCCTCAGAGACTGGCTCTGGGTCTGCACTCAGCAATATAAGGAAACTGCACAGGGTGAAAAATCTAGTTGTCCTAATAAAGGTATTTCTCTAATATGTGTTTTGGAATACTGCAAAGCTGTATCACAGAAAACTCGAGTCATAACATTTTGCAGCTAATAGACTTGTGAGTCTGGCACTGGTAAAAGTTCCAGAAAGCGCTGAGAAGGCAAAAGTGATTAGGGAAAAAATGATATTAAGGAATGCGTATTTCAGAAACAGGCAGATTATAAAAATGCACGATGCAAGGCAGCCAGCAAGGGATTTTTTCCCCACAGTGCGATCCCTGAGGAGTCCAGCAAAACAACAACAGTATTTCCAGTAATTTTCTCCACAGGTGAGGGAAGAGCCATTCCACAGTGACTGACCAAAAACAATCTAGTTTGTAGAATTTCCTTTACAACATTTTGAGGCAGCAAGCAACACACCCTCAAAAGTATCTAGATGCAAATAATGATTTTATTTTTATTTTTTAATCTTACATGTATGTTTTTAGTGGGGGGCAGAGTAAGAAAGCATACAAAACTCTAAACCAGAAAAATTTGATTCTGAAATTCTATGAAATCACGTAGATTAATAATATTTACACACATGAGCAAAGAAATATAAATCTACACCATAGTTAGAAATGACATCTTTTCATCTCAAATCCATAATCCCTGCCTGTTATAACTGTGCACTTATACGATCCTGCACAAGGGAAACAAAGCAAAATTAGGTACCTGGTGCAAGCTTCAGCATCCTGTGCATCTCAGTTTTTAGTTTTAATCAAGTTTCTAGACCTTATTATAGCTGTGAAAACAGGCTTGAGAACGAAATGAAACCTGGTTAAATCTGAGAAGCTATATTAGGGCTAAATACGGTTTCCTTCAGCCAGGGGGGCACTTGAGTTCTCTGCTTCTCTCCAATTGAATTTCCTTTTAGAAATGGAACCCACCATTCTCAAGATGTTAGTAGCCTGTTATTTTTTATCACACCTAGATATGGGTGACAAAAATGCACGAGCACCTGCTCTCCCTGACTACTGACATCACAGTATTATTCATGGGAAAGCCCATGGAGGAACCTGAGATTTATGGAGTTATTACAAGAAGAAGCTTGGTGTGAACAGAAACCCCAGGCTCCAGACTCCCAGGTTTGCTGCCCATCTCATTTACATGCAGCCAACAGAACTCAGTAATTTGATCTTCATCTTAGGCATCACCACCACTTACCATGTGCCTGTATCACGGGCAGTCAATGCTATCCACTCTACCTGTTGTAGACTACAACTCTCATCAGCCCCAGCCAATGTGGATAATGGTCAGGGATGATGGGAGCTGCAGTCCAAGAACATCTGGAGGTTTCCATGTTGGCTACCCCTGCTCTGTATGGACAGGTTGCTAAGAGGTCAACATAATCAAATATATATGCATGTGCCATACCCTCCAACATTTCTCCAATGAAAATAAGGACACCCTATGTACATAGACCTTCGTTTTCTGGGCTAAAACAAGGAGCTTGAACATTCTTACTCATTTCCCTTATACACTCTAAGGCAGGCATGGCCAAACTTGGCCCTCCAGCTGTTTTGGGACTATAATTCCCATCATCCCTGACCACTGGTCTTGTTAGCTAGGGATGGTGGGAGTTGTAGCCCCAAAACAGCTGGAGGGCCAAGTTTGGCCATGCCTGCTCTAAGGCTACAGTCCTTTACCCAATTACCTGAGAGCAAACCTCACAGAATTCAATGGGATTTACTTATGAATAGATGCAAAATTGCACAGTTTATTACAATAGTCTGGCATACTAGCAGAAAGCATAAGCATATTATAGAAAGGGGAGTTTTTCAAACCCCTAGGAAAATGAAATATATTTTCATTTCTGATTCTATTATTTTATCCCCCCCAAAAAAGCTCTTCACACACAAAACTTTAAAAGAAAAAAAAAGTGTTATCATAGAAATTCCCTGTAGGCTTAATTTACCTGCTACCTTAGGACCAAACTGAAGCACACATGCCCATCCCAAGACATTTGATGAAATGTGCAGAATGGGTAGGAGGAGGGGGGCGGTATTCACATGCAATCGTAAAGCAGACTTTTCTTTTGTTTGTTTCTTTCTGCTAGCAAAAGAAATTAGCAAAATATTTGGGCGAATGACTGTATTGCTGCAAACATGTCATGTTTAAGAGACAGAAAAAGAAGTCTTTGCTAGCAGTGACTAGGGAGAGAGAAAACGCACCATTCATGTCCAGCATTATGCAAAAGCTTGCACCTCTAATGATGCCTTCTGTGAGAATACCAGGGAACGAAGCACAAACAATTTCTGACCAAATAATTTGATTCAGGCTGTGCCCCCCACCCCACCCTTGCGAGAAAAGTATCTATAACAGATTGTGCAAAGCAAACAAGACAAACAAGCAAGCAAGCAAACAAACAAACCCTGCCAATCCGGACACCAATCTGCAACTGTTGTCTTCCTGGTTTTATTTGTTCCCTGAGCACAGATCAACAGGGGATTCTCAACCTCTTACTGGCATACGGCATGGCAGAGTGGGAGTAGTTGGGGATGGGAAAGGGCTTTTATCAGAAATACAAATCTGTTGTAAAATTGATTGGAATAGCTTAAAAAAACACGCACAACACAACCAACCCAACAGCCCAGAGTGTGCAGGGATTTGGCTGAGAGCGAGGATTCTAAAAGTGCTGCAGGATCCAAGGCACAGAGGATGTATAAAACGCACAGAAAACTTCCATGCAGAAATCTTTCACCCTTAAGGGATTCAGTGATGCATTGCTATAAAGAGGGAGTGGGTGGGGGGAAATGAAGGGGCTTTTTATTTTTTATTTTTGCTCTCTGCGCCTTAATTTCATCTCAGAATGAAGAAGTACAAGAGCAAATTGAAATAGCTATTTCAGCCCAATACGGCTGCTGTCTTCAAACTGGCATCAGGTTTGTTTTACTGGATATGTTCTGTTTCCTTCTATTTAGCACCTTGGTGGTGGTGGTGGGGAACCCTACTGTGCATGTATAAGTGCATTTAAATAGCAGCCCCTGCCACTAAATTGTGTTTATTCTTTTTTCAGAAACAGCACTTCACTGTTGTTCCGACTCTTTTTATTTGGTGATCTACTCTTGTCCTGTTTCTGCAGTGCTACTGCCAGCTACCTTAATACCAGTATACTAGAGTTTTCTTCTCCCCAACTCACCCCCACCCTCTGCCTACAAACAGTAGCGTAGCTTTGGTCCATATTGGGCACATGCACACACCTATCTATATCCTCTTACATTTCTAAAAGCAAAGGTTCTGGCAGGAAAAACAAAGTATACTGCAATGTGCAGAAAGCGAAAGTTGATGACTCATGACAGCTGCACTGGGAATCACCACCAGAGGTGTAGAATTCCTTCAAGAATGCAAAGCATACGTCATCTCCTGCAGCTTAAAAATACTGACCCTCCAGTTCATAATGTAATAACAGCGGAGATAAGAAAATTCCAGCACTGTCTTCCTTGGAGATATAGGCAGCCCCATTGTGCTGCAGTTACCATGGTTGTAGCAATCATTATGCATTGCGCTGAGCCCTGTAAATCTGCTATCCCGGCATTCCTCTTTCCCTAGCCTTGCTGAAATGGCCTGAGCCATTAGTTTGGTGTAGTATACAGTGGATGCTCGAGTTGCGAACCTGTTCCGTGCAGGATGCACGTTCACAACCCGCAGCGTTCACAACCCACAGTGGCGCGTCTGCACACGCATGGGTTGCGATTCAGAGCCTCTGCGCATGCGCAACCACCGAAACCTGGAAGTAACCCGTTCCAGTACTTCCGGGTTTCGGCGGATCTGTAACCCAAAAAAATGCAACCTGAAGCATCTGTAACCCGAGGTATGACCTTATCTGGATTGCTTCAGGTTGCCCACCCAGGAGAGTCCAGGAAAACACCTGTGGAAAGAAAGTAGAAGAAGAAATGCAGACAGGCTGAAGGATGATAGCTTGGTGATATGCAGAGATGGCCTTTTCCCAGATGAAGGAAAAACAGCAGTTTTGGGAGCTTTAGATCACCAAGTGGAACCAGATGGGCCTTGTGACGTCACCTGACTTCCCAGGCTAGGAGGATTATGGGTAAAAGGGTGAATAATCCAGTTGGAATGATTCCGTCCTCTCACCAGGACTGTGTGCAGCATGTGTGTTTGATCCATATGTGTGAATGTGTGCAGCACCTGACGATTGAACTCTGTTGCTCACTTCATTCGCCTCGACAGGCTAATCTCTCAAAATGCTAGGAGCAGAGGATCCAGCCTCAGTGCAGATTATCAGATTGGAGGATCCTGAGAAGCACATACACAAACACTTCCTCTTTTAAGGCAGAGGAACAGGTTGGGAGGGCATTATGAAAAGGTTGCTACCATTCAATCCCAAGCGCAGAAGAGAGAACACTGGAAAGTGTTTCCTCTAGCTGTGTGCAATGCAAACCAACTAAGCATTCTGGTTCAAAATAGCTGGTCAGTCTTTCTATCACTCTATTTTCAAAAAAAGGACTGGGTAAATCCCAGGTGTCTGGAAAGTGAAGCCAGTGCCAAGGAATTTTAAATATAGTATTCAAACATGTGCAGTCGGGAGTGTTGGTGCAGGCTCATAAAAATGTAACTAGAAACTTTAATTATCTTTCCAAATCTGGACTATTCCTTAGTATCCTGGCACGTGCACAGCGATTAGCCATACAGATCCTCTGTGATCTGGCTGCAGAGCTGAAAGACACCTTCCATTTGGAATTTTCCAGAGCTGGGAACATTAATTTGCCAAGAGCTTCAGGGGTCAGAAGGAGAGATGGTAAAGAATTTCAAAGACTTAAGAGGAAAAGGATATGTTTACAGTGGTACCTCTGGATGCGAAAGGGATCCGTTCCGGAGCCCCATTCGCATCCAGAAGTGAACGCAACCTGTGTCCGCGCGTCTGCGTGGGTCATGATTTGCCGCTTCTGCGCATGCACGTGACATCATTTTGACCATCTGCGCATGCGCGAGCGGCGAAACCCGGAAGTGAGTCGCCACAGCGCACAACCCAGAAATACTTATCCCAAAGCTTATCCCGAGGTATGACTGTAGTTTCAAACTGCTTCAAGCACAAGGAGAGATGGGATAGAAATGTCTGAAATGAAAGTAAATACATACATCGACCTATCTGCGTATGGTTTTCTAGAGTAGGAACTGTTCATGGGTACAGATAAAACAACAAATTTCAGAGGCTTGTTGGAAGCAGGAACATAATTGATAGTCGTCCCTGAACAAGAGGACTATCCGTTGCCCTAAGTAACAGAAAAGCAAGTTAAAATTAACTATTAGAAACAATTATTCAAACCTGTAAGAATAGCTGAGCAGAGGAAGAAAATTCCCAAGAGAGGTTGTGGTATTTTTAATAATGGAAGTTTTTCAGGGGACAGGGTATGTGTGATTAATAATTGCTCAGGGATGGTCTGAAATTTTATTAAACCTGCCTCAGGGCAAGAAGATGGACTAAGTGATTTTTGAAGTTGTCTCAAATTACTGCTTTATCATTCATTCCACAGCCATCACCTGAGCTCCCATCATTGTTGTGCGTTTGAAGACTGCTGGATTCCCTAAACAGTCCCTCTTGGCAAAGCAAAAATAAAATAAAATAATAATTTGATGTCAGCTGCCACTCTTATCCACAGGGGCGGGCCTCTTTCTTAGGACACACAGGCTTAACTCACAACTACTTCTCTCTTGCACACGTTGTGCTGTGACAGTATTGCACTGTCAGTTTCAGGATAGGCTACCATGGGAGCAAAATGGTGTTGAAGCAGCAAGGAATGTCACATTTCCCTGGGGTGGTGACACAAGCTTCTCCCTCCATAGCAATAATTGCAATCCGCCCTTGGAGCTGCACAGATCAGAGAGGTAAGTTGGTTAACATTGACGACTTCTCTCCGGGATTAGGTTTCTATTGAGTATGGGGGCTGCGGTGGCAGCAATATCTGCCCTGCCTTTCATTTCAGCCCTGGTTTCCTTGTTGGAATCTTGGGTGTTCATTAGATGCTGCCCCTCCTTCTCTAAAGTGAGAAGTAGAAACTCTTTAACTCTTCAACCAGTGAGAGTAAAGGACCCATTGCCTCTGGTGTCAGAATATCTGGATGAAAAGCACAATTGGGGGGGGGGGGGATGACCTGCAGGCAAATTACAGGAGGAGAGTTAGAGCTGTGGTGCATTTGCCAATCCTGCAAGCCCCAATTCACACACACACACACCCTTAGTATTCCCTGGCAGTGGGGCACAGCTCGCCCATCTAGAGCCACAGCACTACCGCAAAGTAGCATATTTTATCTTGATGTGTCAGGATTTATATAAAAAGGGGATAGTTCAGCTCTAAATGTAATGAGTTAGAAGAACAGCCCTCCAGTGGCTTCCTCCAGCGAGCATGGCGTCAATAACATTGATTGCTAAAAATAACTAATAACCCAGGCCTGGCCCCAGCTGAGAGCTGCTCAGAGCAGGGCCATAAAAATCACTGCATGTGTTTGCTGCAAACAGGTGTGCTCCCCAGACGGCAATGAGAATCCGGGCTCACAGGTTGCAGCATGGGAGGAGGTATGTGCACTCCAAAGCGGGAAGCACCACTGGTATAAGGATGGCCCAATCGGGTGTTTTGTCCCTGTCCAGGAAAGCACAAAGTCAGCAGAGGAGGAAGAGGAGTATGGGAAGGTTTTGTAGAAATGACAGTCTGGCTCTATCACAGTTTGACAACAGTCATTGCAAATGGAAGGCTAGAAGAAGGTATTGGGCAGATAGTGACTCAGGTGTTGCTAAAAACACCTAGATATGGGATTTATAAAAGGCAAATGTTTGAGGAATATGGCGGATATGCCTGCTCTGCATAGAAGTGTGTCCGATAGGTCAATGGGTTTATACAGGTAAATAGGAGGAAGTTACAGCTAGAGAGCTATGTACTAGAGAGAGAAATTGGGGTGGTATATCTGTATGTGCTTATTGCAAGTAGATGTCTGAATACAAGTTGTTTAGATGAATTTTAGATGCCTACAGGAAAGGACTCTGGGAACATGGCAAATTCTAGCTATGGCTGGACAAGGCGTGTGGCACAGTGAAGAGGGATAATTTTTAGTCCCCCACGGTGAGAGAATTGCAAGGAGCCTGGAACTTGGAAAAGTAGCACAGAAAAAAAAGTTTGGCAATCCTTGATGTATTCTGGGAGATGTGGTGGGGTATGAGAAAGGCTGAAAAGAAGCCAGACATTTGGCAGGAATTCTTTTTGTCTGCATAAAATGAATAACGGTGTATTTGCACAACCAAATACATGATTTATTTTTTTTTTACTGTAAACTGAATTTTTGTCAGCTACATCTTGGCAAATACTAGTCTGCGCTTGGGTCTTATGCATGATGTAACCCTTATTTAGATCACAGACTAATCCACTTCTGGAAACCTTGCTGCCTGAAGATGTTTGAGCACACACAAGATTCAGAAGCATGTCAATTCCCCAACTGCGAGACAATCATGGAAGACACCTTACAGCAGGGAGAAATAGGCATGTGAACCTACCTGGAGGTTGGCTACGCAGCACACTTCTGCAAAAGAACAAAAAATTCAATGAGGGCACCCAACTCCAGGTACCAAGACTGACAGGAAGAATGGGTCTTTGCCAAGGGGTAGCTTGACAAGGAACAAACGGGGTCTGCAGAAGTACTTCAGCATGTTCTTTCATGAAAAGCCAATGCACTAAACCTGGAGCAGGCCGATGAAGGAGTACCAGAAGCAAATCTGTTGACTTGCCATTTCTTGAAAGTTTGCCACTATTATATGTCAAGAGATTGCATCCGAGAGCCTCTATGCTAGGTCAGAGAATAAAAAATAACATTAAAAAGTTGGATCACCTGGAACACTGAACACCAGGGCCATGCAAAATGAAAAAGAAAAAATAGCAAAATGACACACATTCTGCACAAAGAAAAAAAAAACCTGTAAAACCTATGTAAAGGAAGCAAATTTTTATGCGGCTCCTGGCAGCCATGATGAATTATGAAAGGGAATTATGGACTGCAGTGAAACTCATAATGACTGGAAGCCTTGCTCAACTTCCTCACTGGCATCCAAGTTCATCAGGTACTGCCTACACTCTTTCAACGCTACCTTCATAGTTATGACAGCTACAGCACTGCTTTAAAAACAACAACATAAAAGCTGAAATGAACAAGGAGCTTGAATTCAATGCTCAGCACCATGTTGTGAACTTTTTGCCTTGGCTCTGAGATACCTACATCCCTGGCCCACACTGTCTCCTACAGTGGCCTACAAGGTGGAGGTTTTGTCCCAGTGACTAAATTTTCTTTGGATGGTCAGAGGGTAGTGATTTAGCCCTCATGCATTCCATGTCATTCAGGCGCTACCAATGTGTTATGCATGGACCGTCCATCTGAATCAAGCTCAGTGCTAGGGGGGCTGGCAGGTGAGGCACTGGCCTATGGCCCAGGTGTTCTGAGGGGTCCACAGACCCACTGGCAACTCTCCCCTCTAGAACCCCAACCCAATACATTAGGTGAGCAAATAGGTGGTGGTCAGAGCCCAGCCATTTGAAAGAAAGTGATTCAAAAGGCAACATGATTGCAGTAGGGCAGTTCAGCTGACTGACTGGCTGCAGCTAGGGGCAGTGTTTCTCAAGCTTGGGTCCTCAGCTGTCGTTGGGTTGGACTACAACCCCCAGCACCCCTAGCTAGCAGTATCAGTGGTCAGGGATGATGGGAGTTGTAGTGCAACAAGAGCTGGGGGCCCAAGCTTGAGAAACACTCAAACCCAAGCTTCTTCATCCTTTCCCCAGATGGGCAGGTACTATTCTCTTCACTGTGGCAAAGTTCTGTGACTTTCTGCTGAGAAAGCCCAGTGGGATCTGCTCTTCTCTCCCCAGCATTCTTCTCCCCCTGGATGCCATTAAAACGGGGTGGGGGTGGGGAGGACATACAAGTGTGTGTGTGTGTGTGTGTGTGCGCGCGCATGCGGGAGGAGAAATCCAATGGCAATAAAAACACTAGGTTGCAGCTCGAGAAAGAGAGAGTTATTTGGTTTTCTGAAAACGAGGCTAACTTAATAGGGGAGGAATAAAGTGCTTTAAAATTAACAACATAAATGTCAGCTCTGATGGCTAGGATATTAAACTATACAGCTATTTGAGTACCTTTTGCAAAGATCGTCTCTCTCAAAAGCTTAAGTGCTATGGCAGAGGAAACAAAGAGGAGGGTGCATGCATATTGCTCCCCACTCTATGAAATAAACCTTCCTTGCTGCCTGGTTGTATCCACTCACTTTGGGGGGGGTGTGTGTGTGCCATGTGGAAGACTGCAAAGAAATGCCTCGATGTGGTGGTATCTGCTCATCAATCGGACTAGCCCCGTCACATACAGAGTCTCCAAGCCTGCACAAGACATTGCCATAAATGCATGTCCTATGTGGCAAATGGCCAATGGCCCCTATGTGTGGAATCATCATCATATGGAGGGTGCCTTTGTTCCATGGGGCTGCTGCAACTAATGAGCTGGCCCTTAGCCAGAAGCCCTGAGACGTCTAGATGAACCTCACCATTCTGCAAATGGAGCAGTCAGATTCTACATAATCAGACGACATAATGCATTTTAGGCAGTTTTACAGAACTCATTCCAATTTGATAATTTTTGCAGAAGTAAGAATTCAGGGGGATGTGGGCAGGGTTGTCAAAAGGAATAATAGAATCTCGGAAGGGAATCCCAAGGGTCATCTAGTCCCAGCCCCTGCAATGAAGGAATCTCAGCTAAAGCATCCATGACAGATGGCCACACAACCTCTGCTTAAAAACCTCCAAGGAAGGAGCGCCCACCATCTCTTGTGGGAGTCTGCTCCGCTGCTGAACAGCTCTTACTGTCAGAAAGTTTTTCCGAATGTTTAGTTGGAATCTCCTTTCTTGCAATGTGTGGAGAACTGGTGTGGGCAGGAAATATATGTGGGAAGGAAAAGATTGGGAGCCAAAGAGATGGCCAAGAGGAAGTCTCCAGCCCATCAGCGCATTAGCTGACGCTCTGCATGTATCTGTGGTGTAGGTGTGTGATGTATGTGTGCCATATGTGTGCATGTATGTCTGCATGTGAGCATGTGTGAGTGCTCTGCATGTGCATGCTGTTTTGTATGTGTATGTGCATACCCATGTGCAATGTGTATTGTATGCTTCTATGGTACATGTATATGAGCGGGAGTTGGGGTGACCCTGCCCGCTGCCAGCTCTGGACATGCCCACTTTTGTTTCAGATGCTACCTTCTCATCCAGAGGCTGTCCCTGCTTGGCTACGAGCACTGAGCGCCCCAGTCATCCTGTCACACAGTGCATCTGCTATCCTACTTTTGTTCCTCTCCAAGGAGCAGTCCTGACATTTTCCTCATTGCAACATTTGGAAAGATGGACTGCTGTAGCATTCGGGTGGAAGAAACTGTACCTGAGGAAATTCTCGGATCTAGAGCACTGAAAAATGCCATTTCTGGGTATCGAACCCTGGCCCATATATGTTGATGTTTTCCTCTCCACTGACATGTGGCATAATATGTCTGTATCTATGCAGGTCTAGCTGGCCTCCTGTCAAGGATCGCACAAGTGTGTGTCTGCATGTTTCCTCCCTCTGCAGCTAAAAGCCGCTTTGAGGGAGGCAATTTGAATCAGAGCTTGTGAGGCAGTGTGAAAAGGGTTAGGTCTCTGATGTGTGGCAGCTCCAAATCAAATTGTCCCTACCCCAAAGTTGCTTTTAAGAGAAGAAAATCACAGAACTCCGGTTGCACTCAGACCAGAGCAGTCTAGAGCTGGGGATCTGGTTTGCAGCCTCATTGCCAGTTCAAGCCCTAATCTTTCCAAGCAAATTATTTATTTAAATCCATCAAGTCAGTGTGGCGTTAAGGTACAAATGCATGCTGCAAAGTGTGCGACAGAAGGAAGATGGCTGTTCACCCAATAATCTAGGGGACAGACTGCCCAGTTAATTGCTCTATGCTAACAGTCAGGGTCAGTTCTTGGCCACAAAAATTCCTTTAACCATATTTTTAAGGGGTGGGGACATTAATATAAACCAGGCTGCAAACATAAAGCCACAGCAGTTCATATAGGAAGATCCTGCCACAACCTCCTCCTCCTCAACTTCCCTACACCTGGAACAGTCATTCCACGAGGGTACGCCTGATTGGGGAAGAACAGGGATGCCAGGCCACTCCATCCAAGCAACTGAGATGCCAGCAATTTTGGATTTCCCCCTCTTTTAAGCCTTTCCATCCCAGCTGGTCATTGGAAGAACATTAGATCTGATGCTCATGTTTGTATATTTCCACTTCCCTCCACACAATCTATTCCCCCCCTTTCTCTTCTGCAATGTCTTTTTTTAGCTTGTACACCTGAGGGCAGTGACTGTCTTGTTTTCATTGATCTGCAAGTCACTTTTTGTGGTTGAATAGCAGGGCAAGAACTATTTAAATAAATAAACACGCTTTGGACATAGGCGAAATGGCCCTGGCATTCACACCAAAGAAGCACAGGGGTGAAAGGGAACAAAGGGGAATTTAGTCTACCATCAGGGAAAAGTCAGGGCCATTCAACTACTTAACGTCACCTCTTCATCAACTAACCAACCTGCGCTCTCAGGACTACAATATGCCTCAAGCAGGCAGAAGAAAGAGGACTCCAAGGAGGCATGACAAGCTATAGACATTAAAGGGGGGGGGGAATGGAAGGCAAGAACCAAGGTATCATAACACGTATAACCAAACCACCACTGATGCTAACCTAGGTCCTAATGGTCACAGCAAAGATTCAGTAAACTCACACTCTCCAAAGAAGCACTTCATCAATTCTGCAGTTGCTCACAGGCTCTAATTCCATCTCAAGCATAGTAACTGTGAAGTTGAGGAACAACACTGAGGACAAACATTCCTATACCCAGCAAACACCATGCTAAAACATGGTGTATTTTCCAGGTTTGTTAATGAACTCTAGGGGCATAGCACATCCACACCAAACATTTAAAGCACACAGTTTTTACTCAACGCATATTTGGAACTGTAGTTTAAGTGTGCTGGGAATTGTAGCTCCATGAGGGGGTAAACTGCAGTTCCCATGTACTTTAAATGTATGGTGCAGATGTGAACTAAGATACAGTTCTCTGGTTCAGAAGTAATGGGGAACTCTGGCTTAAGGCACGCCAGGATCTTAGCACCAAAGTCAACACACAGTAGGAGAAAGAGAGAACAGTAGGAGCACATAGCCGCAAGGGCCATGGCTGCATAAACAAAAGTTTTGAAATAAAAAAATTCCTTCCAGTAGCACCTTAAAGACCAACTAAGTTAGTTCTTGGTATGAGCTTTCGTGTGCATGCACACTTCTTCAGATACACTGAAACAGAAGTTGCCAGATCCTTCTATATAGTGAGAAGGTGGGGAGGGGTGTTACTCAGAAGGGAGGGTGCGAATGGGAGATTGGCAGATAGCTGAGAGAGCCTCTTGACGACTCTTAACGACTGTAATAGGTCTTACAGGAAAAGGCAAGGGGTGGGAAGGTGAGAAATGGTTTAGTCATGTATAGTGAGATAAGAATCCAATGTCTTTGTTCAGTCCAGGTCTTTTCATGGTTTTAAGTTTGGTAATGAGTTGTAATTCAGCAGCTTCTCTTTCCAGTCTATTTCTGAAATTCCTTTGTAGTAAAACAGCTACTTTGAGATCTTGTATAGAATGTCCTGGGAGATTGAAGTGTTCTCCTACTGGTTTCTCTGTTCTGTGATTCTTGATGTCAGATTTATGTCCGTTTATTCTTTGGCGTAAGGTTTGGCCTGTTTGTCCAATATAGAGAGCTGAAGGACACTGTTGGCATTTGATGGCATACACAATGTTAGACGATGAGCAATTAAATAGTCCCGAGATGGTATGTGTGATGTTGTTGGGGCCAGTAATGGTGTTGTCCGGGTGTATGTGGCAGCAAAGTTGGCATCTGGGTTTATTGCAGGCTCTGGTGCCAGTGTCCGTGTTAAGTCTGGTTGTAGTATTATTGTGGGTTAGGAGTTGTTTAAGATTGGGTGGCTGTCTGTAGGCAATGAAAGGTCTTCCTCCCAGAGCTTGAGAAAGAGAACTGTCATTGTCCAGGAGAGGTTGTAGATCTCTGATGATGCGTTGTACTGTTTTAACTTGGGAGCTGTATGTGATGACTAGAGGTGTTCTGTTATTTTCTTTTTTGGGTCTGTCTTGCAGCAAGTTCTCTCTGGGTATCAGTCTGGCTCTGTTGATCTGTTGTCTAACTTCATCTGCTGGGTATTTTAGTTCTGAGAAGGTTTGCTGTAGATCCCTTAGGTGAGAGTCTCTGTCTGTAGAGTTGGAACAGATGCGGCTGTAACGTAGTGCCTGGCTATATACAATGGACTGTTTGGTATGTTTGGGATGGTAGCTAGAGGCATGTAGATATGTTTGTTGGTCAGTTGGTTTGCGGTATAAGGTGGTGTCTATGCGCCCATCCTGTATTTTTATAGTAGTGTCCAAAAAATGTATTTCTTGCATAGATTGATTCATTGTAAGGTTGATTGTGGGGTGAAAATCATTAAATTTCTGGTGAAAGGTGTCCAGGGTCTGTTGACCATGTGTCCAGATGATAAAAATATCGTCAATGTATCGCAGGTACAAGAGAGGTTTGAGTGGGTAGGAGTTCAGAAAACGTTGTTCTAAATCTGCCATGAAGATGTTGGCATACTGTGGGGCCATGCGGGTGCCCATTGCTGTGCCGCTGATGTGAAGAAACAGGTCATCACCGAATTTGAAGTTGTTGTGGGTAAGGACAAATTGGCAGAGTTTAGTGGCAAGGTCCGCTGTGGTTTTATCTGATATGGTGTTCCTTATAGCTTGTAAACCATCGTTGTGTGGGATGTTGGTATACAGAGATTCCACATCCATAGTAGCTAGTATAGTATTGTTGGGAAGATTATTTAAAGATTGTATTTTCCTCAGAAAGTCTGTGGTGTCACGTACATAGCTGGGAGCATTGATGGCATATGGTTTCAGAACAGAGTCCATATAACCGGAGACACCCACTGTAACAGTGCCAATACCTGAAATGATGGGGCGTCCTGGATTTCCTGGTTTGTGTATTTTGGGTAGAAGATAGAAAGTTCCTGGTCGAGGTTCTGTTGGTGTGTTGGTGAGGATCTGTTCTTGGATGTGGGGGGGTAGCTCCTTAACAATCTTGTTTAGTTCTTTCTTGTATTCTTGTGTGGGGTCTGAGTCCAATTTTGTGTAAAAGGCGGTATTGGAAAGTTGTTTGTGAGCCTCCTGAATGTAGTCAGTTTTGTTCATGATGACGACAGCTCCAGATGTTTGAGCAGCTTCTTAGAGAAAGTGTTGCATAGTTTTCTTGCATATTCAGTGGGAACGCTGATCAGATGTTTGAGCAGCTTCTTAGAGAAAGTGTTGCATATCCCACTGAATATGCAAGAAAACTATGCAACACTTAAAGAAGCAGACAACTATGCAACACTTAAAGAAGCAGACAAAGGTGGAGCTGTCGTCATCATGAACAAAACTGACTACATTCAGGAGGCTCACAAACAACTTTCCAATACCACCTTTTACACAAAATTGGACTCAGACCCCACACAAGAATACAAGAAAGAACTAAACAAGATTGTTAAGGAGCTACCCCCCCACATCCAAGAACAGATCCTCACCAACACACCAACAGAACCTCGACCAGGAACTTTCTATCTTCTACCCAAAATACACAAACCAGGAAATCCAGGACGCCCCATCATTTCAGGTATTGGCACTGTTACAGTGGGTGTCTCCGGTTATATGGACTCTGTTCTGAAACCATATGCCATCAATGCTCCCAGCTATGTACGTGACACCACAGACTTTCTGAGGAAAATACAATCTTTAAATAATCTTCCCAACAATACTATACTAGCTACTATGGATGTGGAATCTCTGTATACCAACATCCCACACAACGATGGTTTACAAGCTATAAGGAACACCATATCAGATAAAACCACAGCGGACCTTGCCACTAAACTCTGCCAATTTGTCCTTACCCACAACAACTTCAAATTCGGTGATGACCTGTTTCTTCACATCAGCGGCACAGCAATGGGCACCCGCATGGCCCCACAGTATGCCAACATCTTCATGGCAGATTTAGAACAACGTTTTCTGAACTCCTACCCACTCAAACCTCTCTTGTACCTGCGATACATTGACGATATTTTTATCATCTGGACACATGGTCAACAGACCCTGGACACCTTTCACCAGAAATTTAATGATTTTCACCCCACAATCAACCTTACAATGAATCAATCTATGCAAGAAATACATTTTTTGGACACTACTATAAAAATACAGGATGGGCGCATAGACACCACCTTATACCGCAAACCAACTGACCGACAAACATATCTACATGCCTCTAGCTACCATCCCAAACATACCAAACAGTCCATTGTATATAGCCAGGCACTACGTTACAGCCGCATCTGTTCCAACTCTACAGACAGAGACTCTCACCTAAGGGATCTACAGCAAACCTTCTCAGAACTAAAATACCCAGCAGATGAAGTTAGACAACAGATCAACAGAGCCAGACTGATACCCAGAGAGAACTTGCTGCAAGACAGACCCAAAAAAGAAAATAACAGAACACCTCTAGTCATCACATACAGCTCCCAAGTTAAAACAGTACAACGCATCATCAGAGATCTACAACCTCTCCTGGACAATGACAGTTCTCTTTCTCAAGCTCTGGGAGGAAGACCTTTCATTGCCTACAGACAGCCACCCAATCTTAAACAACTCCTAACCC
Organism: Podarcis bocagei; assembly: GCF_964188305.1. Lineage (NCBI taxonomy): Eukaryota > Metazoa > Chordata > Lepidosauria > Squamata > Lacertidae > Podarcis > Podarcis bocagei. Next base: position 102,577,451 of record NC_138126.1, read on the forward strand.
ACAATAATACTACAACCAGACTTAACACGGACACTGGCACCAGAGCCTGCAATAAACCCAGATGCCAACTTTGCTGCCACATACACCCGGACAACACCATTACTGGCCCCAACAACATCACACATACCATCTCGGGACTATTTAATTGCTCATCGTCTAACATTGTGTATGCCATCAAATGCCAACAGTGTCCTTCAGCTCTCTATATTGGACAAACAGGCCAAACCTTACGCCAAAGAATAAACGGACATAAATCTGACATCAAGAATCACAGAACAGAGAAACCAGTAGGAGAACACTTCAATCTCCCAGGACATTCTATACAAGATCTCAAAGTAGCTGTTTTACTACAAAGGAATTTCAGAAATAGACTGGAAAGAGAAGCTGCTGAATTACAACTCATTACCAAACTTAAAACCATGAAAAGACCTGGACTGAACAAAGACATTGGATTCTTATCTCACTATACATGACTAAACCATTTCTCACCTTCCCACCCCTTGCCTTTTCCTGTAAGACCTATTACAGTCGTTAAGAGTCGTCAAGAGGCTCTCTCAGCTATCTGCCAATCTCCCATTCGCACCCTCCCTTCTGAGTAACACCCCTCCCCACCTTCTCACTATATAGAAGGATCTGGCAACTTCTGTTTCAGTGTATCTGAAGAAGTGTGCATGCACACGAAAGCTCATACCAAGAACTAACTTAGTTGGTCTTTAAGGTGCTACTGGAAGGAATTTTTTTATTTTGACTATGGCAGACCAACACGGCTACCTATCTACTACTGGAACCATAAAAGTTTTGAAGTTTGGACGATTGCCTAAACATGGCAGGCATATTTTTAGAGGATCTGGAGTATTTCAAAAGTTAGAGTAAGGTATGAAAAGTGGCAACTGTTTGTGGCACAGCTTGAAATATTTTGCTACATCCTATAGAACACTTTTCTGTATGGGAAGACCAACAAGTTGCTCATACTACAGTAGCTGGTGCCCATATTCAATCTCGTTTTTAGTTAAATGATGGGATGATGACCACTGTCTTTTCTATGCGAATGAGAACAAGTCTTGAAGTGAGTCTGTGTGCAAAAGATGGAGAGAGAAAACATAGGTGCTTCCCGATGGGTGCTTATTGTGGGATCAATGCTCCTTCTGCAATAAATATTTTTGCAGCATTGAAACAATGTCATCAGAAAAGAAAAAGTCAGCCCCTATCCTACTACCCCCCCTTTAATCTGTATTTACCCCTTCCGGGGGAAACTCTGAGGCCAACAACCCACATGTGATATTCCAAAAACCTGTTTGCAAATTAAGCCCCCATCTGGAAGCACCCTAAAGAAGTGTGTGTACATGTGGTCCTAGGATGGAGATCATTTGTATGTGAACACGTTTAAAGGTAAAGGTACCCCTGCCCGTACGGGCCAGTCGTGTCCGACTTTAGAGTTGCGCGCTCATCTCGCTCAAGAGACCGGGAGCCAGCACCGTCCGGAGACACTTCCGGGTCATGTGGCCAGCGTGACTAAGCCACAGCTGGCGAGCCAGCACCAGCACCGCACACGGAAACGCTGTTTACCTTCCCGCTATAAAGCAGTACCTATTTATCTACTTGCACTTAGGGGTGCTTTCGAACTGCTAGGTGGGCAGGAGCTGGGACCGAACGACGGGAGCTCACCCCGCCACGGGGATTCAAACCGCCGACCTTGCGATCGGCAAGTCCTAGGCACTGAGGTTTTACCCACAGCGCCACCCGTGTCCCGTGAACACGTTTACATTATGTACAACTTTGGTGTGCCGCTTTGGCTGATGTACCTGCACAGGAGAAAGAGAGTCGACTCAGCAATCACAGTTATTTGTAAGTAATCCCTAATTAACAAGCCTCCCTTACTTGGAGGGCTGGAGTTATTCCAGGCATAAGCTAAAACACTTTCCGTTCTTTCCCTTTTCAGTTACTACTTTGTGGAGGGATTGGGGAAGGCACCACAGTGAATTAGAGGAGACTTTTGTTGCATTTAATATCAATTTATTTTTCAGACTTGCTGACATAGCAGGATTGCACCGCTTGAAATTTATGATCCTTTGGGAAGCGCAGGCGCAAAGGGCCTACTGGGGGTGTAGTAAAAAAAATAAATCCCCTGCTACTAGGAGAAAAATATCAGATAGACCAGGAATAGAGGAGTGGCAGTGCTCTTCTGAATAGACCAACTGGGGAAATACTCTTATCAGTGGGGCTAAGCAAGGGGGCTTGGTTTGTGTTGACTTTCATGACTCCATTTCTCTTAGAATGAGAAAATCCAAGATACAAAGTCATCTGTCTAGCCCAGTATCCCACCACCTGTTGGGAGTTAAATGAGTATCTTATAATCAATTTCAGCTTGGGTTTGTTAGCTTGTGTGTGTGTGTGTGTGTGTGTGAGAGAGAGAGAGAGAGAGAGAGAGAGAGAGAGAGAGCGCACACATATACATATGCCAAGGTACTGTATATTCACTTTCATGTTTTATTATGTGTTCCTGTTCTAAGAAGAGTGAATGAAATCAAACTAGTCAAGCCTTTAATCATGCCCTTTGCTGGCATGCAAAAGAAGTTTCTTTTTTATATATAAATATTTATTTTCAAGTGCCAAAAATAACAAAGAAATAAAAAAGTTTTTTTTTTAAAAAAAGGACAGAACACACACACAATACCAATACACCCTTGTTAGCTCATGTTGATAATACAATTGCCACCAGTACTTCCCACTAAATTTTGCTGAGTCCTGGAAAACGTGCTCCCTGCCTTGCAGACTTTTTGCCACCTTTATTTTAGATCTTATTGTGATTTATAGGACCCTTGAACCTACGGGACCACCTCTCCTGGTAAGCCCCGCAGAGGACCTTAAGGTCCAAAACACCCTAGAGGTCCCGGGCCCTAAGGAAGTCAGATTAGCCTCAACCAGAGCCAGGGCCTTTTCAACTCTGGCTCCGACCTGGTGGAACGCTCTGTCTCATGAGACCAGGGCCCTGCAGAATCTGATTTCTTTCCGCAGGGCCTGTAAGACAGAGTTGTTCTGCCTGGCCTTTGGCTTGGAATCAGTTTGATTCCCTCCCCCTCTTTCTTTTTCCTTTCTCCTCCTGTGATGAGGCTGCATTTTAATGTTTTAATGTTGTATTTTAATTTTCTTTTTTAAGTTGTATTTAAATCTACTTGTTTTTATTATTGGTTGTTAGCCGCCCTGAGCCCGGTCTTGGCTGGGGAGGGCGGGGTATTATTATTATTATTATTATTATTATTATTATTATTATTATTATTATTAATGTGGGTATTGTTTGATTTGGTTGTGCACTTTTTGGTGTTTTGTTTGTTCTTCATGAACACTTTTGTATTTTTTTTCATGTTGTAAGTTGCCTTGCACATGGTTTTGGCTATGGAAATGTCATGGTTTTGGCCTACAATGAAACAATGAAGTGAAATCATAGAATTGTGGACTGAGCTATGATGATGAAATGAAATCAAACACACGTTCAAAATAAGCCCTCCAGGTGTCCAAACATGGACTTGACATTTATATAGCCAAAAACCCCCAAAAAATCCACTGTAGCAAGAGTGGTGAGGTCCTCAGACCATTGCATAATACTGTATTTACTCTAATGTAATGCACACCATTTTTGGCCAAATTACACCACAAAAATTAGGATGTGCATTAGATCTGAAGGTGCTTTTACATTCACCAGCAAATACTTCTTTGGTTTCAAGCTTTTGAAAATTGAGGTGCGGATTAGATTCGATGGCGTGTTAGATTCACATAAACACAGTAATTGGTGGGTGTTTATCCTTCCAGAATATCCTTTTGTAGATACAGTGGAACCTCGGGTTACGTACCATCCTCCTTATGAACGCTTCAAGTAACGAGCGCCTCAGGTTAAGAATGGTTTAGGGTTAAGAACGGACCTTCGGAATGAATTAAGTTCGTAACCGGAGGTACCACTGAAAAAAAAAGGTTTATTGAATGTGGAAGCAATTAACACCAACACTAGGAATTGAGCTCACCCTTACAGCAACTGTGTAACAGGGTGACAGATACCTGCTACCTCTGTCTAGTTCCAAATTTCTACAAGCACTACTACTGGGCTCCACATGTAGTTGCTCTCTACTTTCACTGCTGCCACCCCCCGCAGTCCATTCAAGCACCTCCCTTGCTATCCTACAAACTGTAGGACAGTCTGAGGTGTTGCAGACTGAAGCCATGTCCACACCCCTCAGTGCTGCATTTGAACAAGCATGTCAAAATAAAAACCCAGGTGACAAACATTAAGCATTGTAGGTCAAATATTAAGGAGCAGTTTCTTTGCTGGTTGAGTCAGCTGGCTGCACATAGAGACCATGGCATCAGTCTCTAAGCTGCTCAGCCAGGTAGTAGTGGTGGATGAAGCAGGTTGAGCCTAGACTGATAGTTGAAAGCAGCCTCCTACTCCCACTTCAAGTTGCCTAGTAAAGCCCTGATGCAGCTCCTCGCTACTCCCTCTGCAGCCAAAAAGCCACTAATCAAAGAGCCATTATTACATATCCCCAAGGGAGCTTTATACAAAGTGATGTGTAACCCAAATGGCTGCTGTAAACAGAGTTTTAAAAAGGGCAGTGTGCAAACTATAGCCTCCCCAAGGATAAAGAAAATTATCTCTCTATTTCTCTACCTCACCACCTTAGTGCTCTATTAATTATTATCTATTACCCATTACTTGCTCTGCATGCTACCCACAGGTCCGTGAGGAATGCCTTCCAAGCCAGCGATGCCACAGGAAGATGGGACGCTGTGGACAGCCATACACAAAATTTGCATGGAGGAAAGTTACTACAGAAGCCACATTGAAGCTCCAACACCGGCCAAACTGCAGGGCTATCGGAAAGAGGTGTGGTGGACGCAGGGAAGTGCACTCTCACACAGGTTGCTTGAGCTTCATTGTGCTCCAACATACCTGGTTACCAGATCATCCTTCCGCCCCTGCCTGCATCTCCTGCATCTGGGAGAAAGGCCTCCAGCAAAAAAAAGTTGGGAAGAAGGGGCTAGTATAACTTCCCATGCCTCCGGTTTTCCCCGAAACAATATGGGATCGGGAATTCAGGTTCCTCCCACTGATCCATAAAACTGGATTCTGTCTCTGCCTCATCTATAGCATAGCAGAGGAGGGCAAACACAATTTTTTATTCAGGCTGGCAGAAGACTAGAATAAACTAGTTCAATAGGTTGAGAGTGAAAGATCCTCTAAGGAAACAAGATAATATCCCAGGGAAGCCCAAGTTGTTTTAGAGGTGTGTGTCTGCATGTGCTAGAAGGTTTGAGCTTGAAAAGAAAAAGGTTACAGTGGAAAACAGTATTATCCATTTTGGGCCTAGTGTGAGGGAGATGCCATAGGTTATGAAAGGTGACTCTTATACCAGAGATAACAGGTTAAATATGGTCTAGAATCTTGTATTTTCTATTCTATTCTGCTGTGCAACTTGCCTCACTTTCTCCCCTTATTTTATTGTTTCTATCCCACCTACCTTCAATGAAGTTCCTCTTGAGTTCATTACAATTGGACATCCAGTGCTGTGTTATGAAAGGGTGGAGAACTTGAAGTGAACTCAACTTTAGGGTGCTCTGCCCATGTGGAAATGCATCGTTATTCTGCAAACCATCTCTTAGCAACGCAGAACATGCTCATCCAACAAGCTGGACTATTTGTGTACTTGGCACCTAGAAACGTCAGAGTAAAACAGCCCAGGGTTCCAAAGCCTATGTCAAATGGATAAAGATGCAAAGCCTGTGATCTTCTTCAAAAAGCAAATAAACCAAGGACCAGGGGAACTCAAAGCAACAGGAATACACTATAAGAAGAACTGGAAAAAGATCTGTGAATCCTGTGCACATCTACTCATAAGTAAATCCCATTGCTTCTGGGTACATGATTATATGATTCTTAAGCCCTTTTTTAATTTAATGGGATTTATCTCTGAGAAAACATGCATAGGATTATGCTGTAATTCTGTGACCCTGCAGGATGATAATGACTGCACTCTTATTGCACACTTCAAAGTTAAGGCGGCATATTGGCACAAGAAAGATGCCTGGGAACATTCTTCTCACGCAGAATTGCTCCCAGAAGCCCTTTCAGTTTGCATGGGAGCTCTCCAAACAACTGATAGATTTCAGTGTCCTCAACTTCCAGTCAAGACTCCACCTGCCCCCCTCCCTGTTCTCACCTCGCTCTGCTCACGCCAGTTCTCTGCTCAATGGTAATCCTAACCAATTCCAGCCTGCTGGCATTACAAGCACATCAAAGCTATGCACTCAAAATCCAGGTCACTCTTCAAAGAGGGAGACCCTTGCGTGATGCCCTTTCCTGCACCTCAGGGTCCCCACATACCCCAAAACCGTCATGTTGCCATGGAAATCATCCCAGTTCCCAGCGGCTGGATTAACTTCATTTCCTCCCAGTCTGATAACTTCCCTTCCCCTACCTGCCCATTCCAGCAAAAGCATCATACATCTATTTGCCTCTCTTTTGCTCACAACTCTCAAATGTGTGGATTGCCCTGTGTTCAAAATGGGAGCTCACAGGGCAAGACAACGGTGAGTGTAAAGATGCTGAGGAAGGTCTGTCAAAAATACTGGTGGGGGTGAGCAAAACTCTCACACAAAATCCTCTCCGCTGACCCAGTAGCTAACACAGTAGCAATATGAAGATGACACACAGCTTTACTTATTCACATCTGCAGGCGTAGTGGATGTGCCTTGATACTGGACTGGATGAGAGCCAACAAACCAAAGCTCCACCCAGATTAAGACAGGTGGTTCCCTAGTCCAGACCCAGGCTGGAAGTGACCATGAGGGTCATCTAGTCCAACCTACTGCAATGCAGGCCAAAGGTGGGGCCTTGAACCCACAACTCTGAGATTAAGAGTCTCATGTTCTACCAACTGAGCTATCCTGCAAGCTCTTGTATTTTTATGTTGGGAACTGCCCTGAGATCTATGGATGAAGGGTGGTATACAACAACAACAACAACAACAACAACAACAACAACAACAACAACACATGCATACCAGCTTCAAGGTACTGGGACTCCCTAACCTGAGCTGAATGCTCACATACCAGCTCATAAGGGGGAGGGGACTGTTGGGAAAGGGAGAATGGTTATCCCTGGTTGTTTCCCCAAAACACATCTCCCCACTCCTCCAAACTTTCTTGTGGTTTTCTCACCTTGGGTAGGCCCATTCCTTTATTGTGGAAACATTACAGTTATGCTCATTTTGCTGCACAACTCTGTCATTTTCCTGCTACCTCATACAGCTGGGGACATGTGAAGTGGTCAACTGGGGGAAGGTTCCTCTCTGTGGGTAATGAGGCAAACTAATTAAAGCTTTACGAGAAGCCTACTAGTGTTTTGGAAGGGGGAGCAGGGAGTTCACATCCAGGAAGCCAGCAAGTAAAAGCTGGCTTGCTCCAGTTTTGGGGAACAGCAGGGGCTGTCTGGGTTCTAAGGCCCCTGAGGGGTGCATAGCATCTTACATAGCTAGCTGCCACAGCTTGAAGCCAATTAAACCCACACTAGCATGCTAACAGGAGTTAGCTCAGTTGGTAGAGCATGAGGCTGTTAATCTCAGGGCCGTGGGTTTGAGCCCCACACTGGGCAAACAAATCCGACATTGCAGGGAGTTGCATGGTCCCTTCCAACTCCACAATTCTGTGATTCTACCAGCTCCTGTCGCCCATCTCAGGTGGGGTAGGGCAGGCCACACCCCAAACTTCAATGAGCACAACAATGCCTAAAGGGTCAGCTGCCTAAAGCATTTAAAGGATAGCCAATGTGGTATAGTGGCTAGAATGTTGGACCAGGGTTCAATCACCACCCAGCCATGAAGCTCACCTTGGGTCAGTCACAGTCTCTCAGTCTAACCTCAAAGGGTTGTTGTGTGGATAAAGGGTTGTGTGTGTGTGTGTGTGTGTGTGTGTGTACGGCACCTTGAGATCCTTGTTGCTAGAAAGGCAGGCTATAATTGTAAGGAAGAAAATTTATGCAAAGGTGCCACTGTGGCAAGCAGCACAAGTTGCAAGGATGAGAAGCAAGGGAGTCCTCAATTTGACCTGCAAGAACTGGCAAGAAAAAGCAGACAAAGGGGAAAGGGCTTAAGTGAGGTTCAAGGAGAGGCAAACATGGCAGCAATGCATCCTCCACTGCCCATCCTGAGCTAGACCTATGACACAAGTGCAGGAGAACAAAAGGGTGGAAGAATCGTAGAGTTGGAAGAGACCACGAGGATTATCTGGTCCAACCTGCTGAAATGCAGGAATCTTTCACCCAACGTGGGGCTCTAACCTAAGATCCTGAGATTAAGAGACTTATGCTCTAGAAGAGAGATGTGAAAAAATGGAAATGACCCAAAGAGGTGGTGGGGCTTAAGCTCAGTCCACAAAACGTAGTAAAAAGCACATTTCGGTCCTTCCTAGACAAACACGACCTCAGCTGTGGAGCAACATCCAAATGTGAGTCAGAGGAAATCTTGCTTATTGTAGGCATGAGACAGCACCACAAAAGCTTTGGCAAGAAGTGCTAATACAATCCATGGATGTCTCTAGAGGAAGCTTCCAAATCCTGACTGGTCACAATCATTAAGAAGCCCTTGGAAAGCTAATATAGGCAGTCTGGTACAATTCTCCTAGAAATGAAGCACCACCCCAGGTGTCTATATTAAAATGTAGTATGGATCACATTTCCCTCTGGTCTGTTCAGTACAAACCAGTGTGGCAGATTGGCTGGAGTGTCAAGTATGGATTGGGGAAACCTGGGTTCAAATCCCCACTCAACTACAAAGCTCACTAGTTGACTTTGTGCCATAAATCTCTCTCAAAGTAACCTACCTCACAGTGTTCCTGTGAAGATAAATGGTGGTGGGGAGAACCATATAATCTATTCCGAGCTTGGAGGAACAATGGGACAGAAAGCTTAATTTTATTTTTATCACTCTTTGCTAGGCTAAAACTCTTCTCCCGCTGTAATCTGCATTAATGGGGTCTTTCTGTGGGTTTCTTACTCCTTTTCAAGGGAACCTGATTTTTTGAATGCAAAAGAGTACAGTGGTGCCTTGCAAGACGAAAAGAATCTGTTCTGTGATTCTCTTCGTCTAGCGGTTTTTTCGTCTTGCGAAGCAAGCCCATTGAAGGATTAGCAGATTAGCGCTATTAGCACTATTGGCGGCTTTTAGTGGCTTATCTGCTGATCGGATCAGCTGATAAGCGGCTTAGAAAAAGGGGGGGGAGGGGAAAAAACCAGCAGGAACTCGCAAGACATTGTCGTCTTGCGAAACAAGCCCATAGGAAATTCGTTTTGCGAAGCACCTCCAAAACGGAAAACTCTTTCGTCTAGCAAGTTTTCCGTCTTGCAAGGCATTCGTCTTGCGGGGCACCACTGTATTTCTGAAATTAAATGAGTGAACTGTCCAAAACTTATATGACCATTAGATGGTATCTACCTGCAGTTCTCATAAGGTCAATTCAGGAGCAGCAGGCTCCTACCCAGACCCACAAGTGCAGAGACAATCCATAATGGACCCAGGACCATACAGAGCTGACCCATGACTGCTAAGTGCTTTGCAAAAGTCTTCTAAGCTCTTGCCAGAGCAGCTATAGAAAAGGATGCTGATAAGAAGTTAGGAAATAAGGACTCCGAGTGAACTGGGCAACATGTTCAGTGTTGGTCTCCCTGCCGACCATGCAATGCTTCCTCCTCACCGCATGCCATCCCATCATCCATGGGCCAGTGGCAGCCCTGATGCAAGTTGACATCTGGCAAATGAATGGTGGGAGCAATTTTAACCTCCACCACACACACACTTCAGTAACAGTCAGGCTATTTGGTCCTGGTTTTTGTGTGTTAGCAAGAGGCCGGGAAGTTCCCTAGCAGGGATAGCATTGCAGTCAGATTAGAACCACAGAACCGGGCAGGGTCTGGTATCTGTGCAAAGTGAAGGGCTTACTTTCTGGCTCTTGTCCTTGCCACTCTGACAGCTATTTCCTGCAAGAAGCACCTTGCGTAGGCAAGAGGCTTGGTCACAAACAGCCCTACCTCACAGGGTTGTTGTGAGTATAACATGGGGAAAAACTACTGTACACTGCCTTAAGCTCTTCAGAAGAAGGATGAAGTGCAAATGCTGTTCCCTTCCTCTTAAGACCACGTAAGACAATGTAGTTGTTAAAACAAGTTTTTGTTTCAACAACTTATTACAGAGGAGAACAAGAAAAGGATAACTTAAGCCTGGCCATCGTCACCAGTTTCCCCTCTCCAATTCCTATCTGCTTCCTATACAGGGAAAGCTAACAGGTGTCTCCTCTTCCACTACAGAGTCTGTGACGCCATCCTTGCCCTGAACAGGTGACTTCGCTCATTTGCTGTAAGCACAGTTGCAGTCTTTAGATCCCTTGCCTTTCTCCCACACAGCCCTGGTTGCTTCCAGCCTCCAAGACATTTATTGTACATTCCCTTCTAAATCATGGCTGAAGGCTGGCCTGCTTGCTCGCCCGCTCTCCATTACAGAGAGAGCCCTGCACTGCTGCGGTGCAGTTCCGTTTAGTTTGCAGAAAAAGCAGCCTCTCCGGAGAAACCCACCCAGGAGCTGTCCAGTGCTGAACTCTGGGATGATGGACGATTATGGACCATCTGCACTTTCAGAGCGGGATAGATTTATGAGCCATACAGACTGCTCAAAGAGTGTCCATTACTATAACTCACTGGCCTCTTCAGAAAGATTCTAATCAGGTCTTTTCTGCCACCACTGCAACGTCCAGGTTAAGAACTGGCAAGAAAGAAAATCAATTATGTTTTTTTAATATGCTCTTGGCAACAGCATAGGGCAAGGGGTGTGTGTGTCCCCGTGTGCACAACTAGAACTTGACCCAGAATATCCTTTTACAGTGGACATTCTCAGTGTGTTTAAAGAATAGCACAAGACCACAAACTTTGAATGCTGCAGCTAAGTGTCTTGCTAGAGCTTTGCAGCTGTTCTGCCACACCCCAAGTTGAGAGAGCTTTGTAGCAGACAGGGACCGCAAATGAGTGGCTGCAGCACGGATGTTAACTCAACAGACAGCAGTTGATGTAAGCAAATGGGATCCTGCTTTCTCCCTTTTGATGTAAGCTGCTGCAGGGATGTTGCCCTGTATGAATATAAGTTTTTCTCTTCTTTACACCCTTGCAATTTCACATATTAGTCCAATGAAATAGGTTCTACAGATTGATTGTATTATTTTGAGGAAGCAAAGTAATTTTCTTAACTTGCTTAAAAGCTTATAGTCACGTTATATATGGACAGCCCCTAGAATTATGGTATATGGTAAATGGCAATACAGCATATGGGTATCCGTACATATTTCTTATCAGTTGTGTATTTGAAAACATGGGTATTGAATACATGAGTGCTTAAAAATGAATTTCTTTTTAGGGATCAAAGGGGGGAATAGACACACCCAGAGAGTGTATATTGTGTGTGTGTGTGTGTGTGTGTGTGTGTGCGCGTGTGTGTGTGTGTGAATGTATGTATACGTGCATTGGTGCACGCACGTGCACACACACGCACGCACGCACACGCGCACACGCGCGCGCGCACACACACACACACACACACTGCCACTAACTGAGATCTTTCCTTCTCATTCCCTTCTTACTACCTCCACATGCTACAGAAGGTCCAAGCCTCTGAAGAGGGGAATGTGGCATAATAAATAACAAATGGCCAACTCCCTGTACTTCTGTTTGGCATTTTTTAGCAGTGGATTATGGCTGTCATGCGGCAATTAAAAAGGTGTCATAAAATGCTAAGTGTTCATATTTCATGGCTCCTAGTCTCCTCTGCTGCAAGGAGGACTGGGCTGGACTGAGATGAGCTTGCTCTCCTTTGGCTTCTTTATGGTGGAACTGGAACGGGGGAAATGATTTTTTCCTCTCACTCACCCATCCACCCCCACTGGGTAAGCTTTGTGCACTGCTCATCCAGAAGATACTGAGCCCTGGGCAGATGGAGTGGAAACCTGGTCCAACATTTTCCTTCCCTCAGCCTTTGAGAAACTTGCACTGGAGGAAGCTGCCTGTTCTGTTGTTTGTGCCTGGAGGCCTAACTTCACTTTCGCAAGGGGTTTGGTTTTTCTCCCTCACCCTGTTTCAAGGAAACATTTAGGGTAAAGTTCAAAGAAGTTTATTCCGTCAGCACAAGTGTGATGGAGCCATTTCCTCTCTCCTCCCATCATGCACTGTTCTGGGGGTTCTCCCAACCACTGAGAGCAGGATCCGAGGGAGGTTCAGGTGGGCACAGGGATGGGGGCAAGAGTCGGAGGAGAGAAGGCAAGCTCTGTTGTGCTTGAAGGAGCTACAGCACAGGTTTACATTAGCAAACTGGGTTAGTTGAATCCGGCCCTTAAGATTTTGGTTTTATAGATGCAGCCATAGGCAAGGGCTGTTTGAAATCCACACGAAGGCCAAATACACATACTGCACATTCCCCATGTGTTGATAACCTCCCAAACCTGCACATCTCTACTTCAGTTCTGACCTATCATGACTCTTCTGTCCTGCTTGAGGCCTTCTTTCAAATTCCAAGAACAGTTCCAGATTACCATGATCATAACCAGTGCTATTTTTGTAGAAAAAGAGGTGCTGGAATTCACCATGAACGCTTCCCTTGTTGTAATGGGACAGGTGCCCCCCTGAGAAGTGCTGGAGCTGAGTTCCGGCCGGGGGGAAACAAAACCCTGATCATAACCTTTTTGATCACCACGCTTTTTAGTTGGAGTGGTTGCTCTGTACAATTCACACAGTCACTGTGCTCACCTGTGCCTTGCTAAGCCCAACCTAGAAGGATCAGGACAGATGCCACTGTTACAACAACAGCAAACAGCAATGGTAGCACCAACAGGCCATGCTGGTTGGTTATTTCTCTTCCCTGTTCTTCCCTCACAACCTCCCACAGTAAATGGTGGAAGTTGGTGTCCGAACACAAGCCAATTCCCCTGCCCCAAGCTCAACTGCAAAGCAGAGACCAGCACAAACAGTGGGGAGCAGTGGCTGAAAGTGTGATACATGAAGGAACTGGTTCGAATTTTATCCAAGCTGTTAACTCATACCATGTGTCTGCTGGAAAGCTGCCTCAGCTCCTTCCCCTGCCCCACATGCATACATTGCAATATGGGGGTAATAATAATATTGGTCTAATTTGCAGGATTATTTTAAGGCTTACTGTGAAATGCTTTGAACAACAACAAAACCACTGAATATAAATTCTAGATATTATTATTGTTATAGCTGTGTCCTTTGTTATCTAATTAGGTATAAAATAAGTAAGAACATTATATCTGAACAAGCCAAACAATTCACAAGTCCCACTTAGTCCAGCCTCTAATAAAACACTTGGGGATTTCAGGAAGGATGAGATGCGTTTTCATAATGCAGGTGAGTGGGTGGTACAGTCCTACTCAGGATTCTACAACCTGGGAAGCTGCTGTTAATGGGCTAGGGCTGGAATGAGCAGAGAGCTTGCAATGAAGAGAGCACAGTTGGCAGCAGTCACGCGTGACGCCATTAGGTGAGAGCTTGTGCTCAGCACTTTCCTTTTTGAGCCCGAGAAGGAAGTCCATGAAGTCTAGCACTTGCATACCTTTATCAAAAACATTTAGTCCAACATATAGGATCACCACACCTCTAAGTATCACACACTGGTGGCCCAATACAGTGGCAGTGTTTGCACATGATGCTAAGCCAAACCATGGCTTTACTATGAACACACCAATGTGGTGGCTCCTGAGGAGGAAGCCATAGCTGCTTTGCTTCTCCCTGGGCTTTTTAGGTCAGAGCAGTGTGCCAGTTATGCCAAGGTTTGGCTTACAATGCTGTCCAAACCAGGGATCATGGTTATGGTCTTTCCTTTTAGGACCAGCTTGATTTAGCTGCTGTCCTTATTGTTGTTGTTTAGTCGTTTAGTCATGTCTGACTCTTTGTGACCCCATGGACCAGAGCACGCCAGGCACTCCTGTCTTCCACTGCCTCCCGCAGTTTGGTCAAACTCATGCTAGTAGCTTCGAAAACACTGTCCAACCATCTCGTCCTCTGTCGTCCCCTTCTCCTTGTGCCCTCCAACTCTCCCAACATCAGGGTCTTTTCCAGGGAGTCTTCTCTTCTCATGAGGTGGCCAAAGTATCTGTCCTTCCAGTGAGCACTCAGGGCTGATTTTCTTCAGAATGGAGAGGTTTGATCTTCTTGCAGTCCATGGGACTCTCAAGAGTCTCCTCCAACACTATAATTCAAAAGCATCAATTCTTCGGTGATCAGCTCGGTGGTCCAGCTCTCACTTCCATACATCACTACTGGGAAAACCATAGCTTTAACTATATAGACCTTTGTTGGCAAGGTGATGTCTCTGCTTTTTAAGATGCTGTCTAGGTTTGTCATCACTTTTCTCGCCAGAAGCAGGCGTCTTTTAATTTTGTGGCTGCTGTCACCATCTGCAGTGATCATGCAGCCCAAGATAGTAAAATCTCTCACTGCCTCCATTTCTTCCCTTTCTATTTGCCAGGAGGTGATGGGCCCAGTGGCCATGATCTTAGTTTTTTTGATGTTGAGCTGCAGACCATATTTTGCGCTCTCCTCTTTCACTCTCATTAAGAGGTTCTTTAATTCCTCCTCACTTTCTGCCATGAAACTTGTGTCATCTGCATAGCTGCCGTCCTATGGTGACCTAAAAAGTCTGGGGAGGAGCAAAGCAGATGTGAGTTCCTTGCTGGAGCCAGCACATTTGCCTTGTTGCAGTCTTACCATGTTTGAAAACCAGGCAAGTGAGAGCCTCACGGCTCCAAATCTAGGGAGTCCATTCAAGAGAGTTTTTATAAGCCCATGCATGAAAACTCACTTTGGGAAGTCCCTTATGAGTCCAGCCACATTCACAGCAAAGGGTGCAAGAAAAAATAAAATGGACCTGGACCTGCAACTGTTGCTGCTGTTAAGTTCTGAGCTTTAATACTGAGCTGGGGGGAAAGTTCATTTCATCTCAAGCTATTAAAAATGTAATGTTGGGAGGGGTGAAATGGGAATGTTTGCAGTTATTTTGAATGTTTTCAAGAACTTTGTTTTGCACTTGGTGAAAATGTAGAAAGGGGGATTTCTAATTAATGATTTGTCAAAACAAGAGTGTGATTTAATACAACTGAACAAAGAATACAAAGGGTTAGGCTGTTTGCTTCCTTGTGTGTGTGTCCAGCATCTGAAGCAGCCATAGCTACGCATGAAGCAAACCCTATTCAAAGGAGTTACTTTTCAACCAAAGAATTTCCTGCCTTGGACATTCCAGGCAAGGACCTGCAAGGAGGTAGGCTGAACCATTTTGTGCAGAGACTGAATCATAAAGATGCCTGACTTTGCCAGCTTGCTTTCTGCCACAGATTCTGCAAGGAATAGTGGCAGTAGCAAATGAGATTGGAGACCATATCTTCCTGGGCCACCGAGTCAAGCTGTGAATGCTTGTTTAGTAGCTTACGAGAAAAGGCGGAACATTTCTTTTCATTATCAGACTATGCTTCTACAGTTCTCCCTGTTACACATCTGCCCAAACATTTGCTTGCTCAGAAAACTGTGTCCATTCCACAGCAGTGAATGCAGATGTGCGCATACACCTGCTCAAGAACAAACTATGGGCAGAAGGTAGACATATTATTTACTGCAGAGCAACTGGAAAATATACTGCAAGGCAGAGACAGCCCCTCAATAATTAACTAACAGAGTCATTAGAGACCATTGAACTCCAAGCTATACTTTGGAGCACAGTACAGACATGGGTCAGGTGGGATGCTTCAAAAAAGGGAGTGATGGAGTTAGTAACAAGGTTCACACCATTCTCGTGACATGGTGTCAGGGGTTTAGGTGCAGAGGCACGGGCAAGGGAGGAAACAGAGAGCGAAGGGGAGGAGACAGAGGAAAGGATGAGTGATGACGACGACCCGAGATCTCCCAGTCTTTCCAGTGAATCAGAGGATTCACAGAAAGGAGCACCAGTGGCCAGGGCAAGGGGGGAGTCTAGGGAGGCACCCCAGGAAGATAGAGCCAGAGGAGACTCAGGGGGGAGCAGCTGGAAATCGGGACCAGCGTCACCGCCAGGAAGCAGGGAAGAGGAAAGGAGCCAGGGGGGAAGCGCTGGCAGCTCACCACAGGAGGGAGGGCAGGAGTCAGGAGTGGCCACACCTCCATCAGGGAGCGAAGAAACGGTTAAGAGGAAAGTGGAAGGTTGGGCGCGCGCGCCAAGTTCAAATGCAGAGGAAGGCGGCGCAGTGAGCAGCCCCGAAAGGGAACCAGGTCCTAAAGCCCGGCGCAAGGAGGCAGAAGGGTCCGGGTCAGCGTCAGAAGAATCCCGGAAGGAAGAAGCCCCGGGGGGTAGAGGGACCCAGAGGAGGACAGTCAGGAGGAAAAGGTGGAGCAAGGCTAGGATATTAAGTTGGTGCGCACGGGGCGGAGACTCAGACGGAGCCTCGCCGATCTAGCTAGTAGACGTAGAGTTGCAGACAGCAGCGTGAGAATGGAAACTGTAATTCAATAAAGACTTTTACTTAATGACCGCTGGCTAGCGTGATCCTCTGTGAGCTAGGATCTGGAAGCAGCTCTGACAGTAGGCTCCGTCACAACATTGTGGGCATCTGCAGCCTCGAGGAGGGGAGAGAAACAGGCGCCCACTAGCGAGCTCACGAACGGCAGGAGACATGACGGCTGAGCAGCAGATAGAGGACCTCAGAAAAGCAGTGGCACAACTGAACGCCGAGGTTCTTGCATCCAGGAAGAGAGAGGACGAGGCAGCTGCCGCCTGCAGGGATCTCCAGGTCAGGTTAGACGTACTGGCAAAGCAAACACCCCGGCAGGAGGGAATTGGGTTGGCGAGACGGACAGGCGGGCTGCTCTCTCACTTCGATGGGAACCTGCAACAGTATCCCAACTTTAGAGCCGACGTACTGTGCGCACTGCAACTGTTACATAAAGACTTTAGAGATGAACAGGAGAGAGTGGGGTTCATCATGTCCCATCTGCATGGGGAGGCGAAAGCATGGTTGCGCAATTTATGGAAAGATAACGATCCGGCGCTCCAGAATGCGGATGCCTTTATTAAAGCGATGGATGGGTGTTTCTTATCAAGTATTGACATTGATCTTGCACGGAAGGAGGTGCATGGGCTGAGACAAGGGAGGGCCAGCGTCAGACAGTATCATGCCCGCTTTTTCGCCTTGGTCAGCGCCCTGGAATGGGACAGAGATTCGGCTCCTGTAAGAGACCTCTTTTGGGAGGGACTGCACAACTCGATTAAAGATGAGATAGTGAGGGGGGAGAGACCCCGAACCACCCAGGAGGTCGTTCAGAGGGCACTGACAGTGGGGGTGAGGCTAGAAGGACGTCCGTGGAGCAAGGACGAAGGACGTGGAGGGCGCGAACCAGCCGGGGGCCCCTCCTTCTTTCCCAGAGAAGCAGCGCGGGCGCAATCCACGCCTCCGCCAGGAGGAGGAGCCGAACCTATGGAGGTTGGAGGTGCAAGGGCTCAGTCAGCAACCAGAGCCCTAGCACCGGCAGCAGTGAAGGCGAAGCCTCCTAGAGGGACCAGGAAGTGTTACGTCTGTGAGCTGCCAGGGCATATGGCGAAAGAGTGTCCCCAGAGGCCCCACAAGCTTACTGCAGCCTCAGCAATGGTGACTGCAGCAACGCAGCAGGGAGGACCACAGCAGGGAAACGACGATGTCTGGCTGGAGGAAGAGGCACTGGGGCCCAGCCAGACGTGTTAGTGACGCAGTCCCCAGAAATTTTACAGCCAGTGAACCCCCTCCCGCCCAAACCAGTAGTGAGGCTCACAGCATCTCTCCAGCTGCCCAATGGAATCACCATGGACGTGCCAATCACCATCGACTCCGGCAGCAACGCGGACTTTATAGGGCAGGAATTTGTCGACAGGCACGCTGTGCAGTTGCTGCCGGCCACACTGCCCCTGCAGGTTGTCACGGTGGATGGCAGGGAGCTGCTAGGGGGGCAAGTGGTGAAGCAGACGCCACCAATGGTGATGCGACTTGGGAATCACAGGGAAGTCATCAGCTTCAACGTCACTCAACTGTCTGACACGCCCATTGTATTGGGCATGAGTTGGCTGGACAAGCACAGCCCAACGATGGCTTGGTTCCAGAGGCAGCTGGTCTTCGGCTCTTCCTTTTGTGCTGAACACTGCATCGTACCCAGGCAGGAAGGAGACGAAGAGGAGTCACAGCTGCTGCTAGGCACGCTGCAAGCGATTCCCCACAAGTACGCAGAATTTCTGGAAGTTTTCTGCGAGAAGGAGGCGGACAGGCTACCCCCTCACAGACCATATGACTGCAAAATTGACCTGCTGCCGGGGGCGGCGCTGCCTAAAGAGAAGCTGTATTCCATGTCTGAGGACGAACTGCAGGAACTCAAAGACTTCATCGATCATAATTTGGAGCGCGGTTTCATCCGGGAGTCTAAGGCAGCGGGGGGCAGTCCTGTATTCTTTGTTAAGAAGCGAGACACGCCCCAAAAAAGACTCGTAGTGGATTACAGGATTTTGAACAGTGTGACCAAGCCGTCGGACTTCCCCATGCCCCGCATCGACGACCTCCTGGCGAAGGTACGGAAGGGAAAGGTGTTCACCAAGTTGGACCTGCGGGGGGCGTACAACCTCATTCGCATGCGGGAGGGTGATGAGTGGAAGACAGCCATGTTCACGCCACTGGGTACCTACGAATACAGAGTTATGCCTTTTGGACTGCAAAATGGCGCTCACGTTTTTCAAGCATTTATGCATCACGTGTTGGCGGGACTTCTCTACAAGACGTGCGTCTGTTTCTTGGATGACATCCTGATCTTTTCGGAGTCGCAGCAAGAACATGACAAGCACGTCAAGGAAGTGCTGGGCAGGCTAAAGCAACACAGGCTCTACGCCAAGCTGGAGAAGTGCCAATTTGACGTGCCGGAGGTGGATTTTCTGGGCTACAAGCTGTCTGACAAGGGGCTCGCCATGGACAGCGCCAAGGTTCGAGCAGTGTTGGATTGGAAGAGCCCACGCAACCGGAAGGAGGTCCAACGGTTTGTCGGCTTTGCGAACTTCTATCGCAAGTTTATCAAGGGCTTCGCGATGCAGACGGCGGCCATCACTGACACCCTTAGCTCCAAGAAGAAGAAGTTCATCTGGACAGAGCAGGCGGAGCAGTCCTTTCAGGCCCTCAAGCGTCTCTTCGCGTCGGAAGAGCAGCTGCTTCATGTCAACCCCAGCATGCCGATGAGGGTGGAGACAGACGCTTCGGACAGAGCAGTGGGGGCGGTCCTGCTGCAGAAGGACCAGCAGGGCGTGTGGCGGCCGGGAGCGTTTTACTCCAGGAAGCTCAGCAAGTCCGAGCAGAACTACACCATATGGGACAGGGAGTTGCTGGCCATTCATGCAGCGTTCAAGGCGTGGAGGCACTTTCTGATCGGCGCCAAGCACACGGTGCAGGTTTGCACGGACCACAAGAATCTGGAACACTGGCGCACGGCACAGTTCCTGAACCAGAGGCAGATACGTTGGGCTGAGTTCTTTGCGGACTTCGACTTCCGCATTGAGTATGTCCCGGGGGACACCAACATCATGGCAGACGCTCTCTCCCGCAAGCCACAGTATCTGGAGGACGCAACACCAGCGGCCGCCATGCACATCTTTGCACCGACAGTGTGGGCGTGCGCCGCGGCGACCGTGGACCTAGAGGCGGTGCGGCGAGCGTTGCAGGGGGACTCCTTCGCACAAACGAAGATGGCAGAGGTGCGAGGGGGCAAGGCAGCGGCCGACGGTTTCCAGCTACGAGATGGATTGCTCATCCGTAAAGGGGCCATCTACGTGCCGGGTGACGAACTTCGAGCCAAGGTGCTACAGCAGCTGCACGACGCACCCACGGCCGGGCACTTTGGCAAGGAGAAGACGGTGGAATTAGTAGCCAGGGATTTCTGGTGGCCTGGAATGAGAGGGGAGGTCGCAGACTACGTGGCGAGGTGTGACACTTGCCAGAGGGCAAAGACGGTGCACAAACCGCCGGCTGGACTGTTGGAGCCGCTGCAAACTCCGGTCGAACCTTGGGAAAGGGTGGCTCTGGACTTTGTCACGGATCTGCCCAGCTCAAGGGGCAAGACGGCAGTGTTGGTGGTGGTGGACCTGTTCTCCAAGATGGCGCATTTCATTCCGTGTGCTAAGGTGGCCACGGCAGAGCAAACCGCCAAACTGTTCATAGACCACGTGTTCAAGGTTCACGGTCTGCCACGGTCTATTCTGTCCGACCGCGGGCGGCAGTTCATCTCGAACTTCTGGCAGAAGCTGATGGGCTTCCTAAACGTCAAGATCAATCTGGCGTCGGCGAGACACCCGCAGACCAACGGGCAAGCGGAGCGAGCCAATGCCATCATGCAGCAGTACCTGAGATGTTATGCGAACCAACAGCCTGCGACGTGGGTGGATTACCTGCCGCTTGCAGAGTTTGCCTACAACAACACGAAGCACGTATCCACGGGCGTCACGCCGTTCTTCGCCAACAACGGGCGGCACCCTAGAACCTTCCCGGGACTGGAATGCAGGGGAGAAGGGGAGCCGCAGTCAGCAGATGCGTTCGCGTCGGAGCTGCAGGAAGTCCACGATCAGCTGCGGCGCCACCTGGAGCTGGCTAAACACGCATACAAGGTACAAGCGGACAAACACAGAAGGGTTGGCGAAGAGCTCCACGTGGGAGACTGGGTCTGGTTAGCAGCCCACGCAGTGCCGGCCAGGTCGTTGGCCAAGAAGAAACTAGGGCATAAACAACTGGGGCCCTACCAAGTCGAAGAGCAGGTCAACCCGGTGGCTTTCAGGCTGGCGCTTCCGGAGGGTTCCAGGATGCATCCGGTGTTCCACAGATCGGTGCTCACTCCCTACAAGGCACCGCACAGGTTCCAGGAACCCGGAACGGCGCCGAGTCCGCTCAGAGAAGGAACGGGGCACGCGGGAGTGGCACAGGAGGAGCGCATCAACGAAGTCACGGAGATTTTGGACTCCAGATGGGGGGAAGAGGGAGTAGAATACTTTCTCGCCAGGGAGGGCACCCCGGCCAGTGCGAACAGCTGGGTGCCGGGCTACGCTTTAGACGAACCTCTGCTCAAAGACGAGTTTCATGCTCTCTTCCCACATAGACCTATGCCAGCGGACTTTTTCGACGACTGGCTTTTCACGCCCACGCTTTCGGACAGCACGTTCAGGGGGTTCGACTCGGACGAGGAACCGACACGAGACGTCCGTTCCCCGGAGGGGTCACCCTCGGGATCTGTCTCAGAACCCTCGTATTGGTGGGACGATAGGCCGGAGGAGCAGTTCCGCAGGAAGTGGCTGGACTGTTCCGGCCGAGCAACGCCGCCTGGAGGAAGTGCGGGAGAGACGGACATGGACATTTTCGGGGACGACCCTGGTTTCGAGCACGGCGGCACAGAGATGGAAGAGGAGGTGACTGTCGTCAACGAGAGCAGGGAGGAAGACCCGGAAGAGTTCCGATGGAGGCCTGCCACGGGAAGCGACCGATATCCGACGTTCGTCCCTTTGCAACAGCAGCCCCCAGCTCCAGCACCGGAAGGAGGGGAGGGGGGACTGGGGGGCTTCGAGGGGGGGATGGATGTCAGGGGTTTAGGTGCAGAGGCACGGGCAAGGGAGGAAACAGAGAGCGAAGGGGAGGAGACAGAGGAAAGGATGAGTGATGACGACGACCCGAGATCTCCCAGTCTTTCCAGTGAATCAGAGGATTCACAGAAAGGAGCACCAGTGGCCAGGGCAAGGGGGGAGTCTAGGGAGGCACCCCAGGAAGATAGAGCCAGAGGAGACTCAGGGGGGAGCAGCTGGAAATCGGGACCAGCGTCACCGCCAGGAAGCAGGGAAGAGGAAAGGAGCCAGGGGGGAAGCGCTGGCAGCTCACCACAGGAGGGAGGGCAGGAGTCAGGAGTGGCCACACCTCCATCAGGGAGCGAAGAAACGGTTAAGAGGAAAGTGGAAGGTTGGGCGCGCGCGCCAAGTTCAAATGCAGAGGAAGGCGGCGCAGTGAGCAGCCCCGAAAGGGAACCAGGTCCTAAAGCCCGGCGCAAGGAGGCAGAAGGGTCCGGGTCAGCGTCAGAAGAATCCCGGAAGGAAGAAGCCCCGGGGGGTAGAGGGACCCAGAGGAGGACAGTCAGGAGGAAAAGGTGGAGCAAGGCTAGGATATTAAGTTGGTGCGCACGGGGCGGAGACTCAGACGGAGCCTCGCCGATCTAGCTAGTAGACGTAGAGTTGCAGACAGCAGCGTGAGAATGGAAACTGTAATTCAATAAAGACTTTTACTTAATGACCGCTGGCTAGCGTGATCCTCTGTGAGCTAGGATCTGGAAGCAGCTCTGACACATGGTTTCTTACTTAAGAAAACAAGTAGGAGCTTCTGCTATGGCCAGCTGCCCCACCGCAAGGTAGCATCATTTGTATGTCAAAGCAGGCACAGCGATTCAGGCAATTTCAGCCTTTGGGATTCTGCTTTCAGCACCCAGTTTGCCGGACTGGTCCCCTTACCTACACTTTGGAGTTCCTGCTCTCTTCTAGCTTCATGTGCATGCATGAGACACCTCAAATATAATCACAAATTTATAGAAAAAAATGGTGAGCAATGTCATCACCCTTACTATTGCATCTCTAGAAATGGGGAATCAATGGAAGGTACACAATGTGACTAATCCACCCTAGGGTGTGTCACTTTTATCTTAAATGACATGACATCATCTTTTGCACATGATAGGCAAACAAAAGCACAACAGATGGTGATACCCAGCCTCATCCATTTCCCTAGAAGAAAAGAATTTCTCTAGGAAATTTCCCCCTATTCCCTTATCAAGCAGAATTAGATGCAAGAAAAGCCACATCCTTCTCTAGGACCATTGTGCAGTGCTGAAGAAGGGCCCCCACTGTATCACTTCTTATTCTGTGTAATATTCATCATGCTGGTTTATTTATGGGCCCCCTTATTCGGGAAGGTATTTTTCAGGCCTGGTGAATAAAACATAAGCCTCTGCAGTTTGTCAGAATGCATGCAGCTCCTCTGAAGTTGGCCTGACAAACGGTCTTTGGTTTTCTCTGACGACTGCACTTCGAGAGGAATACATTTGTATTTGGATTCTCAGCACTCGGGGGATATACAAAAACTTTCCCCAATGGAATAAGGGGAAATTTTTACAGCTTTCTGGCAAATGGCGATAAACCAAAGCATAAAGCTAGGATTGTATACCAGGGACAAAATGTGCATTGCTGGGGCTGAGAGACTACCAGGGGCTGAAGGAAGGGGGGGAGGGAATGACAAAAGGAACTGTTAACAACTCTCTCTCAAAATTCCTCTATGTAAAGAAGAAAAAAACCCTTCAACACCCCACAGCTCCAGCAGAGCCCCGCTGTTCCTAATACAGTGGTATCTCATGTTACAAATGCTTCAGGTTACAAATGCTTCAGGTTACAAACTCCGCTAACCTGGAAGAGTTACCTCGAGTTGAGAACTTTGCCCCAGGATGAGAACGGAAATCGTGTGCCAGCAGCGCAGCGGCAGCAAGAGGCCCCCATTAGCGAAAGCACACCTCTAGTTAAGAACAGCTTCAGGTTAAGAACAGACCTCCAGAATGAATTAAGTTCGTAACTAGAGGTACCACTGTACTGGCATAGGCAAGCTTGACATCTCCTCTTCTGGCACCAGACTTTTGACTTTATTGCTTGCCCCAAACCCAGAACCTGCAGGGTGTACAGGCAGGGATAGAACAGGTAAACCAATTCCAGTGTGCGGCCCTCAACAACATTTGACAACATCTGACGCCCCTCCCCCAGCCCTCACGTTGTCTTTCCAAAAATAGGTAGGAAAGGCTTTGGGAAGGAGGTGGGGGGCTCTGAAAGGATCCTAGAGTCCTCCCACCAACCTCCCAAAGCCTAGCTAGTGCTTCCCCAGATTTGGGAAGGAGGTGGGATGGCTCTAGGACTCTACCAGAGCCTTGTAATGCCTTCCTAAGGCTCAGTGCCTTGCTTAGCCTGCTCTGGGAATGCAATGAGAGGGGGGGGCATCAAATTTGGGGCTTGCTTCCCAACCCTGCCCGTGTATTGTGGCAGTGAGTGACCTGTGGGCCCCGTGTCCAAGTACTCCCATGGCCCAACTGATATGGGAAGTTGGGCCACCCTGGATTAGTTGCTCCAAGCACCTTAACTGGCAGTATTTTAAGACTTATTAAAGCAAATGAAATTATTTTACTTATGTTGAAGTGGATATAGGATGTGGAACAAATACACTGCAAAATAAAAATGTGTCTAGGTTACTGCCCCAGAGGTGCACTACCTTCCACTGCAACAGCTTCTGGAAGTCATGTGCTGATTCCAAATGGAAAGCCTCAAAGCTTTGGTTTTGCTTGTCCCCGCTGTCTCTGTGCACTCAGAGATTTCCCTGTGAGGTCTTTGTTCCCCTTTCCTGTAAATCTTTCCTTCTAGCCTTGATACACCTTTGTTTCCTACTGCGTTTGGCCATATTTCTGCCCTTAAAGAGTGAAACCAACTACACTGTTTGCCTGGGCTCCCACAGCTTCATTGGCATGATCAGAGCTAGGGATTTACTTTGTTGAGCAAGGATTAATTTAACCCAGCCACTGGGAATCGGGATTATTTCCTTGGAAACCATGGTTCTGGGGCGGCAGGTACAGTACTGGGAGCTACAGAGGCCTCCCATGACAAAACAGGGCCATCTGGTGAAATTGCTAGACTGAGGACGTAAAGCATACAAGTAAATATCACACAGGACATAGTTGTCCTGCAAAGCCCCCAGCTAAGTAATCTCTTCTAAGAGCATGCACATATGGCAGCTTCTACCATGGGAATTTTCCCACCTTGAGTGTTAAATCTGGGGTGTGGGCAGCCTGAAAGACACCAACCAGCCTTTATTGTAGGGATTTTCTTTGGCAGAATAATAGTTTGGGGCTGTGATCCTCCTAGTCCCCGTCTGTCTTTTAGACTGGCAGAGGTGAGCTGTCCCCGTGTGGCCTACTGCTATTATAAGGTACACCAAACTGACAGGCCTTTCAGTGCCCATATACCGCCAATGCTAATTCCAGGTAAACCATAATTAGTGGCCATTAAACCTAATGGCCACGGAACCTTGGCCAAATCTCACATCACCCAGCCTAACCTCTAATCTATTTCCTTGGGTTATTGTGAAGAGTTGCAACGCAATCCTACAGAAGGGGGGCGGGGGCGGGAATACTACAGAATTGAAAACCAGCACCCACATTGGCAGGATAATGCAATTGCTTATCAACATTTATGAATTATATGAACACTTGTATCTTATATAAACACTCAAGCAAAGCACGAAGCCATTACACTGGCTTTATTTTGCAGTTGGCCAGTCAGCTTCCCTCTGAGCAAACCAGCAAACATTGGTTAACTTATGAAAGAACATGCCCTCTAGGAAATCTTTGCACCTGAGCCACTTGCACAAATCTGTTTGACGATTATCAGAAGCTGCTGTGGGTTAATAATATTGGTATGTTTGGCCATGAAGAATCCCATAGGAGTTGAATCAGGAATCATTAGATTACTACTGTGCCCCTACCCTTCCTACATTAAGTGAGGTTAGACTGATACCCCTTTACAGAGGCTTGATATCACAACCCCATTTAATATATAAGGTGCTGTCAGGCTAGGATTTTGGGTCCCATCCTTCTCATTAGCCATGTTTATCCGCGTTGAGATAGGGTGACAGATAAGGAAAACCAGAGAGAAATGAGAGTCCCTAAGACTGAAAGGGGAAAAAATTCTCTGGATTCAGAATGTTTCTACAGAACTAAAACAACAAATGCACCCAAATTAAAAAAGAGTCACGCGAGGCAGTCTGTTTTATTGCATCAATTATAGTTGAAAATGCAGGGAAGGTTTTGAATTGCACATCAGTCAAGCACTGCTGTTTAAAGCTAAAGAAATCTTAAAAGATTACATGGCAGGTAATTTTAGTGTGGAAAAAACCTGAATGATCACTTAAAACAAACAGTATTCAGGCTGGAACTGGAGCGCTTTTTGACAGATTATAAACAATCTGTCCTTATTGGTGCAATAAGTAAAAAAAAAAAGTTATACACACACATATATAGCCAGACTGCAGGGCATTTTTGCAATATCCAGTACCACTGGGCCAACAGAACCTTTGCATAGCAGAGGGTATGGAGTGCAAGGCAGACTGCTCTGTGAAAGAGTTTTGAGCAAGTCTCTAGGGCCAGCAAGGCGCAGCAACTCTAGGCTTTGCCAATAAACACTGCCTTTAAGCCTCCAGCTCGGAGTCTTTCAAACTAAATAGAATTGAAAGTTATATTGCCAAACTGTAGACTATGCCTTTAAATCAGGGGATCTTTTTAATTTTTGCTTTTAAAATCTGCTTCTCCTAATGCATATTTAATCCAAGCGTACCACTGCCTATGAATTGAGTTACAAAGGTAATCAGTTTCTGGAGTACTGTGTCTAGTTCTGGTTACCACACCTTAAGAAGATACGGACAAATCAAAGCGGGATGAGATGAGGGCAACAAAAATAGTCAGGGGCCTGGAAAGAAAGCCTTATGGAGAAAGGTATGGAAGACATCCAGTGTATCTAACCTGGAGAAGAGAAGACTGGGTGGCCAGACTTGATAGCTATTCAAATAACAGAATGGATGTGACATAGTAGCAGACGAAGATTGATCTCTTGTGGGGCAGGACCACATAAAACTATAGAATCATGGAATGGGAAGGGATCCCAAGGAGCATCTAGTCCAAACCCCTGCAATGAAGGAATATGTAGTTGCCCCATACGGGGATCAAACCTGCAACTTTGGCATTATTAGCACCAACTGAGCTATCCAAGCTGACATGTCGGGTCCAATGGTCAAGAAGGTGGTTTCTGCACATGCTGTAGAGGGAAATGAGAGGGCAAATGGTAGCCCATCTAGGAGAAAGAAAACTCTTGACCCTAAACTTCCGTTGCTTTGCAGGACATCTTTGGGAGATGAAAGGATCCTGAGTGGAGTCCCTAAAACAGTAGAATGGTGTCTTGCATGTCTCCTTCCAGCAACTCCTACAGCCAAGCTGGTGCCAAATGTAATGTTCTGCTTTCCTTTGGACCACATCAGTGAGGCTGAGAGGGGGGTGGTCTTGTCATCTGGGAAGCCCAGGACCTCCACATACACTGCCCAGGCTTGCACCCTGGAGAGGTCACTTCAGTTCTGCCAACACAGTAAAATCAATGCGATTTGATTTCACCCTTGGAGGCACACTCCGCTGCTTCTTGAGACAGATGGATGCCAACAGCAACATTTTGGCTTTGTTGTTCATTGTTGTTGTTTTTAGTACTAGGGAGAAATTTCTTGATTGTACAATGGAACCAGTTCTCAAGGGAGGGGGGGGAGCGCTTCCATTCTGAAGGTGTTCAAAGCAGAGAGGCTGGGCAGCCATCTAGTCCAGTCCCCCCCCCCCAAACTTGGGTCTCCAGCTGTTTTTGGACTACAATTCCCATCATCCCTGACCACTGGTCCTCCTAGCTAGGGGTGATGGGAATTGTAGTTAAAAAACAACAACACCACAGCTGGAAACCAAAGTTTAGGAAACACTGATCTGTTCCAACCCTCTGCAATGCAGGAATCACAGCTATAAGGGTTCGTAGGCAAGGAGTGAGGACAGGGTTGAAGATAAGCTCCCGCACATCACCTGATGGACTGTAGGAGTGCGCCTTGCTTAAGGCTTTCATATGCCTCCCATCTATCTTTCAAATTTCTATAGCCTTAGGTCCTACAG
Organism: Podarcis bocagei; assembly: GCF_964188305.1. Taxonomy (NCBI): domain Eukaryota; kingdom Metazoa; phylum Chordata; class Lepidosauria; order Squamata; family Lacertidae; genus Podarcis; species Podarcis bocagei. The sequence goes on from NC_138126.1 coordinate 102,605,313, forward strand.
GATCTCCTTCAAATGTGATTTTATTATTCTAAGTACTGCACAAATCTTCAATGCACCAGCTAACGTGGATCTAGCCCCCTCTCCCCTCCCCCTTCCCCCCTTCCCCCTTGCACTAACTCCATTTTGCCAGTTGAGGGATTTCTGGCTCCCACCCAAAACCCCTATTATAAAAATCAAACTGTTTAAAAAATGGAAAAAAGAGAGAAGCCAAGAGATTTCCCTGTGCCACCATCTGCTAATTTATAGGGTTATTTGCGTCAGCAGTTTAGAAAGAAGCAAAACCATGTCAGGGATTCTTTTCTCTCTTTTTTTTAAAAAAACAACCCTTCTACAGCAGAAGCATCAAAATATGGTTGCTGGTTTTTATAAAGAGAACCTGCAATCCAGAGATTTATAAATTAAGAAAACATACATTCACCCCAAAGCAAGTTTTATCAGTATAGGGGGAAACAAAAATGCCTTTTTCAATGAACTGGGGCAACGCATACCAAAATAAGTTTGCTTTGAGTGATTAGTGGTAGCAGCACCCTCTTTAATGCTAACAGGCATTGGGCCATTAAAGAAGCAATTAGACTGGCCACTGGGAAATATGTGGCTTCCCTATTCTAGGGAGTGAGGGCAAAGGTCCACAGTTCAAACTGCATTGCTCACCATGGCAAGCATCCCAGACACTGCTCTGATGAGTCTGTCAAGCCCCAACTTCCTTCTTGTCCTAGGCGCTGCGGAGGGGTAAGGATATCAGCCCCCACCATTATGCTATGCTTCTGAAGGTCATTTGAGAACCATGGAAGCAGAACAATCCCCACTCCGAGAGCCGAAATCGGAGCAGGTTACTATTGTCCCTGATCTTATGGAGGATTCTGATGACCAGGTCTGTGGAACAAAATTGGGAGTTCATAACCCACAATGTAAAATGCATGGATCACCCCATATTTGTTAATGTAACACAGAAGAGACGTATTGGGGAATGGCCACAGCTCAGTGGTGAAACGAACGCTTTGCATGCATCCTAGGTTCAATCCTTGGTATTTCAAACATAAATGTTCTCAGATGGCAGGGCTAGTAACAGCGGGCAAGATTAAGATTAAACCACAGACTTATCACAGTAGCCTTTTTCATACCAGGAAAACCCTTAATATGTGGAGCAGGGACTTCAGCCACTGCCTTCACTCTTGACCTCTGTATTTTCATTCCTGCCTCTTCCACATGTTCACTAGTACATATGGTCATCTGTCCTGGATGCTTGAGCTGAGATTCCTGCATTGCTGGGGGTTGGACTAGATGACCCCTGGAGTTCCCTTCCCACTGTAAAATTCTACGATTCTAAGGTATGTTGAAAGTGTGATGATATTTATTAATTTAGCATTTCAGGTACTAGGCTGTCCTCGGACGTCATGGGGTGGGTAGTAATGCTTTAAACAACAAACAGGTAAAATGCCCTACAAGACCTACAGGGCTTTTTACCTAACCAGAAGGAAGCATATAGCCCTCCAGGCAAGAGGTCTCGGGGGTATTCTATCCCATTTGTCTATAAACACTTTAATAAGATGGTGTGCTTATATTATTAGGAACGAGGCGGTAGGCTGAGCCCCAACCACATGGCTAGATTCAATCGCTGAGCCAAAGATCAGACAGATGGTGCTAAATGCCTAAACCTCCTGAGATGAAGGGAGCAACTAATGTTTCTGATGTCTAAGTACTGTAATAGCTTTAGTGTTGCTGTCTGTCTGAAGAACTTCGGACCAGCTTGTTTTAGTTATTTCAACCACCTTTTATTCCCATGAACTGGGCCTCCGCCCCACCCACAGTGTGAGATCCTTTGCTTTAGATGCCAAACAAATTTCCATGTCTTGCAGCTATGGTTATGGCAGTTTTCCAAGTCTGCATAGTAGTAGCCGCAGAAGTTGCATGGAATTGGGGGTGATTGATTAAAGACTGCTTTATGATGGGCAACAATGCAGGAAGCAGCAAAGATGCAACTGAGGTCTTAATAAGGGAAGCAGGTGAGAAAGGATCTGCTAATGCTCCTTATGAGGTTGGTTCTTCCCAATGATGTGTGTCTGGGTACTTAAATTGCTTATCACATGCTAAGAGAAGTTAGTAGAGTTGGCAGGTGATTATTTAATGAGACAAAAAGTCTAGGGAGGCTCCTGTGTTGCTCTAGGGCAGGCATAGGCAAACTTGGCCCTCCAGATGTTTTGGGACTACAACTCCCATCATCCCTAGCTAACAGGACCAGTGGTCAGGGATGATGGGAATTGTAGTCCCAAAACATCTGGAGGGTCAAGTCTGCCTATGCCTGCTCTAGCGTAGTTGTGTACAAACATAGGGAACTACACACATGGGAGTATTAAAGCTCCAGTGTCTGATTTTAAGATCAACCAAAATAATCTAGTAATTATGCCATGTGTATAAACACAGGATTATACCATGACAGCCCATCAAGATGTAATCTATTTTTTAACAGGCCTCACTTGCTATAGAAACAGCCAATTTTTGCACCAATGCACTAAAATCTGGTTCTGATGCAAAATTCTGACTGTAGACTTTGACTTACCTTGTTCTGGAGTTGGAGGGAGTTTTGCTAAAGGAAGGAGTTCCTAAGGTGAGGAGCCATTTTGGCTAAAGGTGGCTCCACTGGAATAATTTTGCAAGAATTCTGAGGAAATCATAACATTCTGCTTAAGTAACGTCAGTTGCAGAATTACAAAACCTTCAGAGTTCCTCACTCTCCTTCTGCCTCGTTTCAGTGCAGCATGTAGGATGAACCCACTTTGCATTTATTCACTGGATTTAATCAACAGACTAAATTTATCTGGTTTATCCATTACAAAGCTATTTCCATTTTATGCACACAGTTTAATATTTTATATTCACTTTTTAAATTCACTGCTGCCTGCCCTGGGCATTCAGGATGCTGCAGAAGATATTTTCAACAATGCCCTGGCCCAAGCACACGGTGTAAACTGCACCGCAGGTTATGGTTTAAAAGAGCTGGGAGCTCTCCAGGCACAACTGTAATACAAAACTATTATTACTATTATTATTCATAATGTCCTTTGCCTTCATTGTTCAGCTCTACTCCCTCACTTGGCTTCCAAGCATTGTACATTCTACACACCCCTTGCGGAGTTTTTAGAAGAACGATTCAGGACCAAATCCCTCCACAGGTTTATAAAGATTGCTTTGCTAAGCCCTCTCAGGTGCATGAGATATCTCACAGCTCTGCTTGCAACCTCTTTGTGAAGCTCTTTCGGATTTCTCCATCAAGATGGGCAGGGAATCCTGGAGCCTCATGGTGTTTAGACTTAAGCTAGTTTCATATTCTCTCCCCGACCAACTCCACAGATCCCCCAGTTTCTTCATTTGTTCATTAAGGTGTCCATAAAAGTGTGATAAAAATGTATTTTTCAGTGGTTAATGAGTTTCCCAGTTTAATAAGCAACTTGCTTTCCTATTCCCCCCTCCTTGGAGACACCCTGTGCCTCTCTGTAAATAATGCATCCTGCTTTCTCTGGAGTGTGCACTGTCTACTGGGCCAGCACAGCACAAGCTAAGAAAGCAGATCAGCTTGTTGTTGCTTGGCTATTGCCCCTTTGCCTCACCATTTTTTGCAAGCACAATTATTTCTAATAGACTTTTTTTTTACTATACCTGGACTCAAGCTACACACAGCACAACCACCCACAACCCTTACAACACACTGACTATCTGTAAGAAAGCAATTCTCTTTCACTCATGGCCAATGGCTCTTTTCTGAGAGTTCATGTGCACCATTGGGAGATTCCCAAGCAACCCTACAGATGTTGTTGGGCTAAAGGTTTCATCGCCCCTGACCATAGGCCATGCTGGCTGGGGCTGATGGGAACTGGATTCCAACAATTTCTAAAGGGCCACAGGTTCCCCACCCCTGCAATAAGGCAATGGTAGCACTTGCATGTGTGGCCACAGCCATTCAGAACCACACTGGTATTACTGACTGATTCCCCTATCAATTGGTAGGCATCTTCAAGTCAAGCTCCAGTGATATCCATATCTCTTCCCTTAAGACCAACAGCCTAATCTTCTACTGAGTTGGCATCCTGTGCACAGATCCTTCATTTCCTCTATGCTGCAGGCATGATCCCCACTGCATAAGAAGAACAGAGATATTTTTGAAAGTCAGTGAACCATCAGCCATGGTTTTATGACCCTCAGGATTGGCTGTTGTAATGTGCTCCTGTGCGGGGTTATTTCTGAAGTGCACATATGCTTCTGCAGGTGCAGAATGTGTTCCAATGTTTGTTTGCTTTTTAACTCAAGCAACCATTTAAAACAGCTACTATTGTCCCATTAAATGGTTCAAGGAAGTCTTCTAGTTTGCTTTATGCCTGATTCTTTTTTAAAAATATATATATTTTGTGTGTGTGGTGGTGGGGTGGTGGATTTTAAATAATTCAAATAAAATGCCCTAAACTTACAACAATGACCAAAGAAACAAGTTGTTCCATAATCATAGAGTGGAGAGAGATTATTTTTTCCATCTTTCTCTTCATTCCCAGTATAGCCACTCTCTCCTTCACTCCAGTGTTCCTGGATCCACAAAAGCAATTGTTCTTCAATGGCTGCATCCCTCTTGTCCGTCCTCCCACCCCCCCTCCTCAGATGCTGTCCCCCTTATTCATCTGTTCCCTTCAGCAAACAGGCCAAGCCTCAGATCTCGCATTTTCACTAGTATGCCTCTCCCTGCCCCATCCAAACCAAGTCTATCTGTAGCCTGGGTAATGCTGTGTCCCCCAGATGATGTGGCGTCAACACCAAAGTCCATTGTTTGATTAAGAAACAAAACAAATGCCCCTTCATGGCACATAAGAATGAAAGGAAGAGTCCCAAAATTTACTTCTGAAAAAAGTGAATTTTGCAAACGAAAAGTGTGCTAGCCATATACATTTTGCACAATGATCGCTGACGTGTTTGTAAAACCCTGCTTCCCACAAAATGAAAATGAGGGGCGGGGAAGAAAGCCCTGTTCACTTTTCATTGCTGAAATTCATTATATATTTCACACGGCATTCACTGAGCACTGCATCTTGAAGAGTGAAACAATTGTGATCAGCAGCTTACGTGTGAGTTGCAATTCCATTATTCCTGAGACTCTGGCTTCATCCGGAGACTCACATCCCAGCCTTGCTGCCCCTCAGTGCTTTGGATGCTTCAGATCAGATGTCTGCTTTCTCTGAAAGCAGCACAGACCCAATTACCGTATTACATATATTTTTTAAAGGACTCTTTTATGTACACCATAAATCAAACAAACAGAGCAAGGACAAACTTCTGATCAACAGCAAAGCTAGACATGGGAGGAGGAAACGGCAGAAGAAACTGAGAATATGTGCTAGGGAGCCAGCAAAGCAACCAAACTACTTCTCAAAAACAGACCCAAGAACTGGGGACTTCAATAGCTGCTTCACATACGATTAGAAAATGGGCAATACCTCTGGTGGGGGACATGAAATGCTCCTTCTGGGGTGATTTTTCCACCTGTGGTCCCCACCCTGCACTCAGCTCTCACCTGTGACTCCTAGAAGCTGTCAGCATGCAACAGCAGCCACACCCCGGGAATGGCTTCGACTGGCCAGCTATACCAGGTGAGGGTAGTTAATGGGTCTCAAACCGCCAGACTTCCCTGCATGAGAAAAGAAGCCTCTGGCGGAATGAGCAGACAAGACCAATAGTGGGTCCAACAGTCAAGAAGGTGGTTGCTACACATGCTGTACAGTAGAGCAGGGGTCAGCAACCTAAGGCCCATGGGGCTCATCTAATTGGCCCATGTCGACCCCCCGCTGCCCACTCTTGCCGGCACAGGGACCGACTTCTGGGTTGACGTTCCTCCGACCCGGATGTGCACCCGAAATAGTGTGTGACCATGCGTGCGGGATGGAGAAGCGCCGTTTCTCCTGCCGTTTCCTCCTCCCATGTCTAGCTTTGCTGTTGATCAGAAGCGCATGCACACACTCCATTTCCAGTGGACATCCAGGTCAGAGTAGCGCCGGAAATAGCGTGTGTGCACCTGCACTGCTCGGACCCAGAAGACCAGCCCATTGTCCAGTAAAGCTTGCCGACTCCTGCTGTAGAGGGAAATGAGGAACAGATGGAGCCCATCAACCTGGGAAGCCAGCCCATCTAGGAGAAGGAAAACTCTGGTCCTAAACTTCTGCTGCCTTGCGGGGTATCTTTGGGAAAAGAAGAGGCTAAGGAATAAACCCTATACAAATCAGGAGTGGAGCCCCTAAAACGGTTGGATGACACCTTCTAAGCCTCCTTCTGGCAACTTCTGCAGCCAAACTAGTGCCAAACATATTGCTCTGCTTTCCTTTGGACTACATCAGCAAGGCTGAGAGAGGGTCTTGTCATCTGCTCAGCCCAGGACCTTCACACACACACTGCCCAGGCTTGGGCCCCAGGGAGGTCACTTTGTTACTGCTAACACAGTGGTTTGACTTTACCCCTGGAAAGGCACTCCATTCCTCTTCCCTTATTCACCTCTATGTTTTTTCCTGCCCAGAAGGTGGAGAGATATTAAGTGGACTAGGACCTGGGAGACAAGGGTCAAAATCAAGCATGAAACTTACTGGGTGACCTTTGGCCAGTCACTGTCTCTGAGCCTAACCTACTTTGAAGGGTCGTGGTAATAATAACATGGGGGAAAGGAGCCCCATCAATGTCACCTTGAGCTCCTTGGAAGAATGTATATTAATGCAATACAGTGGTACCTCAGGTTAAGAACTTAATTCATTCTGGAGGTCCGTTCTTAACCTGAAAGTGTTCTTAACCTGAAGCATCACTTTAGCTAATGGGGCCTCCTGCTGCCACCACGCTGCCGCCACACAATTTCTATTCTCATCCTGAGGCAAAGTTCTTAACCTGAGGTACTATTTCTGGGTTAGCGGAGTCTGTAACCTGAAGCATATATAACCTGAAGCGTCTGTAACCCGAGGTACCACTGTACTAGTAAATAAGGAATAAACAAAATTAAAAATCTCTCTCCAGCCTGCCTACCACCAATATTGAATTGGGGGAGTAGAGCCAGGTTTGGAATACAGTGGTACCTAGGGTTACATACGCTTCAGGTTAAAGACTCCGCTAACTCAGAAATAGTACCTCGGGTTAAGAACTTTGCTTCAGGATGAGAACAGAAATCGTGTAGCAGCGGCGTGGCGGCAGCAGGAAGCCCCATTAGTTAAAGTGGTGCTTCAGGTTAAGAACAGTTTCAGATTAAGAACGGACCTCTAGAACGAATTAAGTACTTAACCTGAGGTACCACTGTAATGAAAACTAAAAAATGTAAGAGAAAAGGAATCTGATTCAGGCCTACAAAACTGGACTTTACATGTAGGTCCCTGGCAAACCCAGTATATTGCTCTGACCCTTTCATCTACTGTAATTGGCTTGAAGTGTTGCTTGTCAAGTGGTGAGTCACCTACGGAACATTTCAATCTCTGTGGAAGTGTTGTTTCTACTCTAGTTCTTCCTATGCCCCCTTGAAGAGCTCTGTGTTTTGGCAGCCATTGCTGGAGCTCCCTAAAAAGAGAAGGTCAAGGAGTCGCTTGGTTCCCTGGAGTGGCTGAGGTCAGGGTCCTAATCCCAAAGGAAGCTCATTCGTGCCAATCTGGAGAACACTGCGTTTTTTCTGCATATGGGTTATCAAAAAAGAGGCCAACTATATATTTTTTCCTGCAAGAAGCAATTCCAATACTGCGACGCTGGATGGTGCAGATGACCTGGTGGACTGTAAGCACCATAAACACCAGAGAAAATCAAGATAAACTGCAGCCACAGCTATAACACAGTGGTACTGAAATTGCTTCGCTATGTAGCATTTACCAGGGCACTGCTTTCAACAAAGCAGCCTCTGATATAAACACCAGCTTACCAGCCAGTACAGCACTGCTTGCCAACCAGCATAACCAGAAGAGTGATTCTCAAGCAAAAGCAGATCTAGTTATTACCGCTGCAGCGTGCAATCAGCACTACAGCAAATTTAACCAGACAAAGGGGGGAGAAGAAGGAAAGCATCTTTTCCAGTCAATAATTAAGCCTAATTTTCATAATAAACTAAACCAGGGGCGAACGGGTGCAGGGCACACGGCAAGCTTCTGCTTTGGAAGCCAGTTGCTACGGTGTATTATTATATTGTTCTGCTGCTGCATCGCAATCTATCAAAGTCAGGTCCCCAGAGCAAGAGAAATCAAAACATCATGAATAAAGTGCAACTTTAAAACTCCTCTCATCTGACAGAGCTTGTGCAGAGCCTCCTAACGTGCAGCCCTTTTATTGATGCTCTCCTCTAATAAAGTCGATGCTGGCCTAGCTTCCATGCGTACAGCACATTTGCTCAATTAGAAGGGAACAAATAAGGCAGCAAGCCAACATGGTCTAGGTAAACACCATGGAAAGCAAGGGAGCTCTGCAGCTTCTACATTTGTAGCAGTGCTGGCTCCTCCAGGGCTTTGCAAGCTGATGGACAAAATGCTACCAAGGGCCCTGCCCCAGCGATTGCATCCCACTTGTCTGCCTCCCTGCCCCGCTCCGCCCATTCACCCCCCACTTTGCATTGGGCATATCTAAGACCCAAATTAGAAATGTTTGCTATGCAATTGTTCCTCCCAAGCATTTAAAAAAAAAAGAAAAAAGAATAGCAGCAGGGGTTAATCCTTCCATCCCCACATGGTAAACATATAATCTAGTTTAGGTTTCACATGAAAGGTACAAGCTAAGAAAGGAAGGGCAGAGGACACTGAACATAGTAGTAACAACAACAACAACAACAACAACAACAACAACAACAACAATTTTATTATTTATACCCCAGTCCATCTGACTGGGTTGCCCCAGCCACTCTGGGAGACTTCCAACATAATAAAAACACAGCAAAAACCAAACATTAAAAACTTCCCAATGCAGGGCTGTTCTTCATTTGTCTTCAGAAAGTTCTTATTTATCTGTTTGACATCTGATGGGAGGATGTTCCACAGGGAGGGTACCACTACTGAGAAGGCCCTCTGCCTGGTGAATAATAATAATAATACCACGCCCATTTGGCTGGGTTTCCCCAGCCACTCTGGGCTGCTTACAGCATATTTAAAAATAATAAAAACACGAAGCATTAAAAACCTCCTGATACAGGGCTGCCTTCAGATGTCTTCTAAAAGTTCTGTAATTCTTTACACTTCTCGGGAGTTAGGGAACCACCAGAAGACCCTCAAAGGAGGACCTCAGTGTCCAGGCTGAATGGGTGGAGATGCTCCTTCAGGTATGCAGTGCAGGTATCCAGAATTAAACACTCCTATCCCCTGCTATTTCAATTGGTTGTCTCTCCTTCTGTGGACCTATGCTCAAAGCCTAAGGGACGCACGCTTTCTCTCTCTCTCTCTGGGACCAGCACATTTATGCTGAAGAGTCAAAACTCCATAATCACAAGAGCTAGAAACATACATTTGTTACAAATATAAATTAAAAATATATCAATTTTATAAGGGTGGGTATCACACTCACATCTTGACCCGGGCAGATGAAATGAAGAATGGCGCTGCAGTGTATTTTAAAATTCCAAAGAAAGAGACACATCAATATGGGGAAAAGTTTATGGAAAATAGGGAGCTGCCCTATTGGCTCCACAACATAATCAATCGTTTGGGGAAGGGTGGAGGAAAGAGAGGAATGTGGGAAATTGCTTCTCTGCCTTCAGAGTGTGGCAGTCAGTGACCACACAAACGTTAAGACTGATCAACCCTAACCCTACTCCATTCGAGTCTTCTGGCCACTGATAGAAAAGCAAAGTGGGTTGATTAGGGACAGAACTCAGCTTAGTGGGCCTCCTTGAACACCAACTGGCAGACTTAGATATCTGCTGGCAGGGATTGCATACCAAGTCACGGCAAACTGGGCAAAGAAAGGGGTGCCTGCACTTTGTCTGGAGAGAGCTTTAATTTGATGGTAGTCTGAGAAAACAGAGGGAAAATGGAATATTTCAGTAAAGGTAATGACCACTTCCTAAATCTCTGCAAGAAACGCTGTGCACAATACAGCCCCCCACCCCTAATCATTCTTAGCTGCCGATTTCACTGCTCCATTACTAATTCCCAGTTCTGACTCAGAGAATAGTCTGTCCTTACTCTTCCCTTCCACATTCCAACTCAGCAGTTGCCCCTCAGTCGCGAAACCACAGTGTCATGGTCCGGTCTACGGGCGATCAAAGTCCCGACTGAGGATGTCGGGACTGGGGGCAAGATGGCAGGGTGGGAGCAGGAACAAGAGTCCAGAAGCCAGGGGTCCAAGGGTCAAGAAGCAAGGAGTCACAAAGTCAAGGGTCCGAGGGTCGAGAAGCAAGGAGGCAAGAAGCCGAGGTCCGAGGATCAGGAAGCAAGAAGCCAAACACAGCAAGGCAGGAAGCGAGTTGCTGTGGCAAAGAGCCGAAGGGAAATGCTGACCTAATATCCCTTCCCGGCTCTTGCCACCAGGTGCAGTGAGTTACCAAGCGGCCTCACCTGTGCGGCCGCACCTTGCCTCTCCAGAACAAACTTAGGAAGGCCCCAGTCCTGCGAAGCCCTACTGGTCACAGGGCCTGGCTCCTGCACACACTCCTGACATACAGTCTCTACCCGACCTCAACCCGGTTGTGCATTGGAAGGATGCTATTTTTCATCCTAAACCATAGGAGCTTTCCCCCCTTCTCCCACTCCAAATCCTGGGCTCCTGCAATGTTCATCTCCTTTTAACCCCATGGTGTCCATTTGCCAGGTCCTATCAGAGCCATCTGTCCCAGGTTTTGCTGCTTCAGCAGAGTGGTTTTCTGAAACAGAGGCTTCTGCTTACAGCACAGGGGCCTTTCCTGCAACCTCCCCTCCCCTAAATGACACCATAAATCTAAGAGGGGCAAGGGAATCCCCTTTTCCTCACCACACTTTGGTATCTCACAGTTGCCTCCCTCTGGCCAAGCAGAGACTGGCTTCCCTCTCCTCTCTTCTCCCCACTCGCCCCCCCCCCGCCACCACTCTTATGTTTAAGCAAGACATTCCTTGTATTGTGAGCCAGTCCCACTGGGGTTGTTTAATTTGCAATCCCCTCTCTAGCGGAATCCGTCTCTGGCTGCTGCAGCAATAATACGTCTGCATCATCAGATCGCAGAGCAAGGGTGCGCAGGGATTGTTCCCACAGCCCCTCCACCAATGATATCAGGGGTATGTCGGCTTACAGCCCCCGCACTGAACCAGCGCTTTAGTAGAATTCTCTCTCAAGCTATTGCCCGAGAGGTTAATATTCTGCTGTGAACAAACCGACTCAATTAAATTAACACTGGCCCCAGCGTCCCCTGCCTCCTGCCTGTTTGCTCAATTATCTCGCCCCAGATGAGCCAGCGAGACTGCAGTGCTGCTGATCTAGAGATGGAGAGTAGCGAAGCGCCACAAAGGAGGAGCAGGTGGGGCAAGCAAGCGTTTTGCCCTTCATGATGGCCCTTCCCCACTGGGACCTTCCATTCCGCTACCTCATATTCCCGGGAGCCTGTTCGCTCGCCGCTGAACTTGGAAATGACAGTTTCGAAAGACCAAAAGGGTGGCCGATGCAGCAAAAATGAAATAAAGCACCTTAAAGACTAACTGATTCACTGTGGAATAGGTTATTGTGGCCTACAGCAAACAATAATTGGGTTAATTGTAGTAACAAGACTCGTGCATCCATCAGAATGCATGACCCCCTATCCACATTCTGAACACGAGGAATTTCCTGAGCCCCTGTGACGAAGCCTTCTGGGATATGACAGGGTTGGTAAAATCCTGTGCCCGATAATGTCCCATCCCCTGTTATGCTGACAGAACCAATCCTGGTGCTCCTCAAATGCACAGCAAGTACAACATGTTATGGTTATCTAGATTCAAGAAGTGCCATGATTGTCCTCTTCAATTTCACCTCTCTTTGCCCCCTCCCCGTCCCCCTGGCAGGTAACTCGGACCATGAAGCTTCCCTGCAATGCCCTATCATCAGAAAGAAGCTCACCAGATCCTTCTAATCCTGACACCACAGCCCAGGGGGGTATTCCTGGGCTGCTGGGCATCCAAGGCCAACATTCCATTCAGTGCACCCACAACATTCCGCTCATAACACTCAAACCAATAGCACTGAAATAGCCAGACTTGCCCTGCAAGCATATGGAGTGGAATTCTGACGGGATTTCTCTATGGGATAGAGGCATGTCTGGAGGAGAGAAGGGCAGGCAGAGCAAGGAGATGAGCAACAAGCAGTTGGGGTACTAAGACAACAGCTTTGTCCTCAGAAAGAAGCTGGCTGTTAGGTGACAATATAATGTGCACTGAAACTGCAGCATTTTTATGCTCCAGAGGCAAAAGCGAATGCTGTGCTCCTGACCAGCAACAGCTGCCACAATACCTAATGCTTCCCTCCATTGCCTCTCCTACGTACGTATCTATCTATCTATCTATCTATCTATCTATCTATCTATCTATCCATCATCTATCTATCTATCTATCTCTCACACACACTGCCAATCAACTGGCACACAGCTCCTCTCCTCGGTGTTTCAGAGCACCCATTTTATTAGCCTCTCTCTGCAGTGTCTCCATAAGCTGTAGGCAAAAGAAAAGCCAGAAAAGCCCAGGGATAGCTTACTCCTACTGCTATGGAGGGAAGGGGGAAGAGTTGCTTCATTGCCTACCCTTCCTGGCCTATTTCTCCCCTGCACGGCAGACACCATGCAGACAAAAATCCAAAGGTTATAACCAGCTCTCAATTTTCATACCACTTTGAATTGCATAGGAGTGCTTCACAACCCCTTCTCGTTTCCCTTCTCAATCTTGTGAGCTGTTTCAGGGCAGCAGTAGCTGGTAAACACAGCACCTGGCGGGGTGGCCACTGAAACAGGGAGGGCTGGGACTTGTTCTGGTTTTCTTCTCACACTCCTCCTTTGCAAAGACACTGCTGGCACCCGAGCAACGTAGTAGTAAAAATATTGAAAGGGCTCTGCCCCATCTTGCCTTGATTACCAGTCTTCCAATAGTTTAAAGATGGTGAGTCTGCCGAAGGGCCACAATACCCTGTGAGCTTCATGGCTAAGCAGAGATTGGAGTTCCCCCTCCAAAGTTTCAAGGTACCAATGCACAAGTCCCGCCAAGCTAACAAGTACTTAAGTTGCCAGAGCTTGGAAAAAGGATGCCAGCAGAACTGAACCCCTCACACACCCCACCCGCAACTGTCACATTACTGAGCCTCAGCCCCGCCAACCCCAATGCTTCCTTAATCAAGAGATTTGAGCTCTCAAAATATGTCAATCTTGTGAATCTCATTGCCTGAGCTGATGAGTGGCGGTTGTGTGTGAGAGAGCAAGCGTGCGCATAAGAGAGAGAGAGCAGGGGCTTCATGGTCTGCAATGATCTCTTCATCACATCTCCTATTCCACCCACCCTGGTCCATCCACGGTGCATTTGATGCCTCTTCCCTCCCCCTGCCTGTTCTGGGAACCCTCCCCGCCTGCCTCTCTCTCCTCTTGGCCCCTTTAATCCCCTCGCCATCCCTTAAAGCTCCCCACTCCCGCATCCCTGAGTCAGTCTCGGTTGCTGGGAAGGGAGCAGGGCACCAGTACAGCAGAAGGATTTAATTGTGTGTCAAAATTAAATCTCTTTTGATGAAGAACAATTCAACTCCGGCTCTGTCTAATCAAATTAACAAAGTCTTTTTTGATTTTCAATTATCTCTTTCACTGGAACACTTTATCCCATGCTCCTGCGATGCCGCTGACAAGTCCCGACTAACAATTAAGGCAACGGCTGCTGCTTCCTGAGGTGAGGTGACCGCTGGCCCCTTCCAGTCCTGCTCGCCGCTTTATAGCTCGGGGGTGGGGGTGGGGGTGGGGGCAGAACTGTGAAGGCAAACCAAGGCAAGGGCTTGCTCGCTCCATCTGCCTGGCCCCATCCATGGTGCTTCCAGGAGGCCCCATCCGGAACAGGAGCCTCATAAGCAACCCAAAGGCCAGACCTTCTCTGCATGAGCTCCACGGCCCCATTGCCCATAAGGCAGCTACGCCAGCAACTTTACATGCACTTTGCCCCTGACAACCCCCCCAACCCCCAGCATGGGAATTGGGGCTCCATCTGCCAGATTGTTTCCAAGGGCTCTTGCCACAGAGAATTACTTCTCCTATCAGCCAGCCAGCCAGCCAGTCCCCGACAAAAGCCTTCTCAGCACCTGCAGAAATTGCCAAGGCCAACAGGATTAATGCTGCCAAATGCTGTGGAAGGATTTGAAGGGAGCTTGCTTCGGAAATGGAACCAGTCCCAGGGTGGCAGTGGGTGGGGTACAGTTGCATGAATTATTCTGCAGGCAGCAAGTGCATCTCAGATTAAATTTGCCAAGGCTGTGTGCACATTAGCGGCTTAAAACACAGTGAGGTCATTTCCCCTCGCTGCGTTTCAAATCGCGTTTGCACCTTGCCACGCACACCGGAGACGGAGAAGGGAAGTCTTCGCCCAATGCACATTATGTGTTTGTTTTCCCTGCCCTCTGCAACCTGGCCCCTTGAACTCCTATTCGTGAAGCTGTCATCTGTGCACATGCAATGGCGGCCTCAAATGTGCACAACTCAGCTTAATTGCAAAGTGAATGTGGCTTAGGTTTTTTTCCATTCAGATAGAAGCTGGCTTGAGGGGAAACACAACAGACTCAAGAAACTGCAGGATAGCTCTGTGTCATGGGGGACATTGAGTGCACGTGGAGTCAAAAGCCAGCACTGGAGCCAGAGTCAATGGTCATGAGCACACAGCCTTTTGGTTCTGCAATGAGGGAACTGGCATGCCTAAGCTCGAGGGCTGCTTTCTAGTCCTCATTGTGGTACAATGCAACCTGTGAGGTCATTTGCAACAGGAAGAAATAGCGCCATGTGGTTTCTGATTATTATTATTAGTAGTAGTAGTAGTATTTATAATTTTTATTAAATTTTATTTAAAAAATTGACAAAACATCCATCTTACATATAATATATAAAAACCACTTGGTCATCTTGGCCTGAGACTTCCCTCCTCCTCAACTAATGGTTCTCCTAACTATACTCTGATATTGCATTTTGTTATTATTATTATTACCCCTAAATCCAAATCTTAAATACACCATTTAAACATCATATTGATAATAACTGATATCTCTAACCTAACAAAACTTCTTGTAGCCCTACTAACGATATCAATTGTTTACAATTGTCTCTCAAACACAATATAAATTTATTCCAGTTTTTCAAAAAGGTCTGGTGCTGCTGGTTCCGAATTTTCCCAGTTAGTTTCGCCAACTCGGCGTAGTCCATTAACTTCATCTGCCACTCTCCTTTTGTTGGGATCTCTTCCTGTTTCCATTTTTGGGCCAACAGTATTCTTGCTGCAGTCATTGCATACAAAAACAATGTTTTATCTCGCTTATGTATTTCTCTACCTACAACACCCAAAAGGAAGGCTTTTTCTGGTTTCTGATTATTATTAACTCAAGAATGGTAAGAGAAGGTTGAAAACAAAAAGACCATGCAAAAAAGAAAGAGGACATTCCTCTGAAATGGCACAATCCCCTGAAATAGCGTTAACTCTGTAAAACATTTTGCATGGAAGTACCATGGAACTTGGTAGGTTCGGCCCCTCCCTCTGTATCAGCTGGTCTATCTTTAAAAATAAGGAGAACTGAGCTTAATGTTCTCTTGAAAAGAACTTCTGCTTCACATTTTGGATGGGTGGGTGAGACGGATCTGTTTGGAAAGTCTCTTTGACAACAACAACAACAACAACTTATTATTCATACCCCACCCACCTGGCTGGGTTTCCCCAGCCACTCTTTAAATTTTAGGGAAGGGTCTATGCTCATTTCAGGGGCAGGGGCTTGCTGAACAGCAGCAGTGTTTGTTCTTTTCTTTTGTTCTTTTCAAACGTGTTTTGCTGTTGTGAAGTAAAGCTTCCATCAGCGGCCACCATATCCACCTCACAATGTTCTCCCTGAAACTACGCTAAAAATAAGCCAAAACACTGCATGCCCCCTAACTGCATGTGCAGGATCCACACATACACACACAAACATAACCGCCGCCCCCCAAATAATGAGAGTAAGATCAAACACTACTGCTGAACACTGGAAAAATAAAAGTATTTTCCCCACCCCACCCCACCCACAGGTTTTCTGAGAGTTGCAAGCAGGGAAAATGCCTCATTCATGCTGGCGACTTGCAAGCAAAGGAAGTTGCATATAGGACAGTCTTTTTACCTATCCATTTTGCACTAAGTGTTGCAAGACGCTCAAAATCTTGCACCAATGAGAAGCACCTCCTCCACTTTGAATATCTCTTCTTGTGAGGATGCATTGGAAGCTTACTGTGCTCCCAATGGTTTGGGGTTGATTTATTTATTTTTTTTAAAAAAACATCCCTCTCTAGCTTTTGTGGCTTTCTGTGTTCGTCCTTGCAGATACAATAATCTCTCTCCCACAAGCCAGCACAGCCTACTTTCAAATTCCTCTTCAAAATGGATTTATTTTTTTTTAAAAAAGAAGCCTTTCTTTACTATTAGACAATGGCAATATTAACTGTTCTCCGCCCACGCAGACACACTACCTTCCCAAACACAGTTCCCAACACGCTATCCCTTCCATTCTCTAGGTTGCTGATTTTTTATTATTAGTCTCTGAACGTATTAGGTATCTTTTGCATGCATCGCTTAATAAAATGCCAATTAGTAACCCCATCAAACAGCTCCAAAAGTAGGTCAATAACCATATAAGAACATTTCATAAGAATACGTCTGTGTACAATGGCTCCTTTGTAAGGCTGGACACTGCGTGCTCTTAAAAGCAAAAGGCTGACCTGGTTAGAATACGAGGAGGAGTCTCGAACGCCAGAAGAACATTGGGAGCAAGGTCTCTGGAGGAAGCAGAGAAAGAGTAGGGAGCAGAGGTTCAAGCTTCTCCCCACTGGATCTCCAAGTAGTATGCAGTCTGGACATGAAGAACTGCTCACCACATGGAGAGCTCCCATACCCGGACTCTACATTCATAGCAGTTAAGACAGCGTGGAGCCATGGTGAATAGCCTCAACCCATTTCTCATTGCTTATTGCATGAGGGTCGTAATACGAGAACAGTATTGGGGAAGGGCTATAGCACGCATGTCCAAAGCCCATTTTGGGGGCATAATCCGGTCCGCCAGTCGATTTAATCTGGCCCCCATGGCAGTATATGTCCCGGGGTAAACGCCTAAAAAAAGCTCAGCTACTACAATCCTAAAAAAAGCTCAGCAACTTTGGTCAGCCCCCACGCATGTTCACTTCATAAAATCTGGCCCCCTCTTCATGCTCCATGTGGCTATTCCTCAGGAACACCTTGTATATCTTGCCAACTCACTAGTTCTATACTACACAATGCAACTATTTTTATCAGCGACGAAATGGCATACCATACTCTATGTATGCATGCCAAAGGCACAAATGTGTGTGTGTTTTTAAAGGGAGGGGTAACTAAGACGAACAGAGGATGCACAGATAAAAACATTCAGAGGCAAAGGAAACAGAAGCCATCCATTCTCCACACCTCCTTTACCAACCTGGAAGCTAAAGACTGCTGTTAGTGTAGCTCCAAACCTGCTAGAAGTCTACAGCTTTGGGAAAAGAATATCTACTAGTTTGTTTCTTCTGCAAGTGGCAAAAAGGTACATTCCTGGGCCACTCTAAAAGCCCTGATTATTCAGCCTTCTTCCTGATTTGCTTGCACCATCCTTACACGGAGGTTAGACTATGTCTCGCCTTTATTGAGAATGCATCCCCATTTACTTGTGGAGCGTTTGCAGGGCTTGCCACGCACTTCCATTCATCCAGTCCACACATTTCAGTGCACTTCCATTTCACTTTCCTAAACCACAAAAAGTCTGGGTTTCCTTAAAAACGGAGGTTTGTTGCTCTAGGGCGGCAGATCCCTTTAATACTGTATGCTTCAACAGCGCAAACCTAAATTTCCAACGTGCACCTAAATCCCTCTCACAAGAGCATAAAAAGAGCACAGGTGGATCAGGCTGATGGACCATGTAGAGGCACAGCAGAATTGTGGCTAGTAGCCACTGGAAGCCTAAATCCCCTTTTAGAGCCATCCAAGTCAGTGGCTGTCACAAAAATAATGACATCCTGGAGGCACCCTTGGGTTGTTTGTTGGGTGGGAGAGAAGGAAAGCCTGTGTCCACTTGTTGACCATACTACTGGTTTCACTTAAAATAAGTTTATGAGGACTTTTGACCACGTTGTAAGAACCCTTGTGCTAATGTAAGCTGCTTTTACTGTTACACAACTACACCTGAGGGACAGGGGTGGCGCTGTGGGTTAAACCACAGAACCTAGGACTTGCCGATCAGAAGGTGGGTGGTTCGAATCCCCGCGACGGGGTGAGCTCCCGTTGCTCGGTCCCTGCTCCTGCCAACCTAGCAGTTTGAAAGCACGTCAAAGTGCAAGTAGATAAATAGGTACAGCTCCGGCGGGAAGGTAAACGGCGTTTCTGTGCGCTGCTCTGGTTCGCCAGAGGCAGCTTGGTCATCCTGGCTAAATGACCCGGAAGCTGTCTAAAGCCAATAAAGCAAGATGAGCACCGCAACCCCAGAGTCAGTCACAACTGGACCTAATGGTCAGGGGTCCCTTTACCTTTACCTGCACCTGAAACTGCCTTTCCAAGTCCTTTACCCTTCGCCAACGCCCAAGTACTTTCCTTTCGGCTACAGCTTCATTTTAACCCCTTTCCTGCTCACTGAGAAAAACAAGCAAAGCAATTCACTTGGCTGGGGAGGGGGAGAACCAGGGGAGGACTGCAATATCCTTTTAAGGGATTTCAGTATTACTGAGCAAATCAAATAAAAGAGTCCAGCAGGGTGGAGAAGGCAGCTTGGTGCCAGCAGGGCCCCTGTGGTCATCAGTGGCCAATTATCTCTTGGACCTTGTGTTTAAAAAGGTTGCTTGGGACATTCAAAACCAACTGCTATAAATGCTACTGGGGGAGGAGGAGGAATACGCAGAGAAAACCCAGAGCAGCATTTCATTGGGTTCAGCGCAAATGTTGTACGGTCGATATTTCCAACATATTGCTAAATTCATTTATTGTTCTATATAGCTCGGACTCCCCGCCCCCTTTATATAACTTGTGGGGAATCATGTTAAATAATGGATATGCCAATAGTGTCTTCATTACAGTCCCTCCCCTCCATATTCCACTGGGTGAAATTCAATGTACAGTGGTACCTCGGGTTAAGAACTTAATTCGTTCTGGAGGTCCGTTCTTAACCTGAAACTGTTCTTAACCTGAAGCACCACTTTAGCTAATGGGGCCTCCTGCTGCCGCCGCACTGCCAGAGCACGATTTCTGTTCTCATCCTGAAACAAAGTTCTTAACCTGAGGTACTATTTCTGGGTTAGCGGAGTCTGTAACCCGAAGTGTATGTAACCCGAGGTACCACTGTAGTGCTAAGTGGTGTGTGGGTGTGGGTGTAACTAAGCCCACATACAGAGCTAAGACTTCTCTTCCCATTCTCTTCCTCTCACGCATCCACCAAACCTGTTCTGGGGTTTCCTCCAACCTTCCTAAGCAGATTTAGGGGGTGCATGGAAGAAATAAAGAGGGGAAAAGTCTTGTTGTGCAAGAGGACCTTGTTATGTGCACACAACAACTTAGTTGACTCCCACACCCTATGCTGCCGACCAACTCCCAGAATATAACCTGAAAGAGTTATAACCTGCCTAGGAGAAGCACACATACAGTAGAACTCAGGGGAGATAAGCACTTCAGGCTCTGCCTGCCCACCCCGTCGGCTTCTGAGCTTCTGCAAGATCCTGTTCTTCGCTTCCCTTCCTCCAGCCTTCGTTGCCTTGCTTATACTTCAGTACAGTGCTGGGTCCAAAGGAGGAGGGAGGAAGACTCAGCACAAAGTCCTAATCCAGGTGTTCGTTTCTCCTAAAGCACAAAGGATTAAAAAGTCAACATCTCTGATAAGATGTTATGAAAGCCTTGCACTGGTAAACAATGTGGGAAGGGGCAGTGGTGGTGGGGAGAATCAGGACCATGCCTGCTGTCACCTCCCAAAAACCACACATTCAACAGAAGGTCTCCTGTGTGTGAGAGTTGTATGCAAGTGCCGTACGTGTGATTTGGGAACCCCATCTTTCGCAGGGTTCCAAATCATGCAAAGAGAGCCGATGCCTATAGAACTTGTTCAGGCCTTCAGGTTAGTGGTATTTCCCCCCGCCCCGCCCCACACACATTCACAGACCATCTCTGCACAGTGTTTAATTAATATAGCAGAGAAGTCAAAGGGACGCCAAAAACAACTTCTGGCCATTTTAGAACTCCTTGCTGTACAGAGGTGGCCCATTCGCTTTCTGCAACAGGACTATTGTTCTTTAGTCCTTTAGTCGTGTCCGACTTTTCGTGACCCCATGGACCAGAGCACACCAGGCCCTCCTGTCTTCCACTGCCTCCCGCAGTTTGGTCAAACTCATGCTGGTAGCTTTGAGAACACTGTCCAGCCATCTCGTCCTCTGTCGTCCCCTTCTCCTTGTGCCCTCAATCTTTTCCAACATCAGGGTCTTGCAACAGGACTACACGGGTGAATAAAGTCCACCCCGTGAAGATCTGCAGAATCAGAGCTTGGGCTTGCAGATCCTGGAGGCAGGGCCGGCTGCATTTCTCTCCGTATCTAGTTCACACACTCCATCTGCTCTTACCGGGGGGATGCCCTTATTACCCAGATAAATAACCAAGGCAATAGCCTGTTCTTTCCTTCTCTCAGCTGCCAATGGGAGAGAAAGAAGTCAGTTTCATCTCTGTTCCCTTGTCAGTTTCCACTCAATTTCCTTTGCTGGTTCTCAGGCATTAGCTCAATACTGCAGAGTTCGTTCAGGCTGCAAACCCTGCAGGAGGAAACACTGCTTGTTGGAATTTGTGTGTGTGTGTTGTTACTGCTGCTGTTTTTGCTTAAAAAAAAAAAGTACTGGAAATAGGTTTTAATTCCTATCGATCTTTGGTTCAGAAAACGCCGTGAAGCCCAGAATGGTGCCTACACCTCCCTTAGCCATGCCAGTGGCAACATTTAAAAACAGGGTGCGTGTAATTTACGCAAATGAGAAGCTCTGCCACGCAACTCCCTGCTGGGGAAGCCAGCGCTTTGAGCAAAACCATTGATTGATTGCAAAAGCTTCTACTCCTCTGCTAAGCTGCAGCGCCCTCTAGTGGACCTGGCATGGTCTGCAGTCAGCCACAGCCGCAATGGGAAAGTTAAGAAGGGAGATTCACAGGCTGTTTCAAGGAAAACCTACTTTTGGAGTCTTAGGGTCATATATAGAATGTGGGCACCACTTGGTTCACACATGCTATATTTTACGATATATTTAGCAGGCTTGTGTCAAGACAGACTTTTGGTCCATCTAGTTCAGTACTGTCTCTATGCTGGCTGGCAGAGGTTCTGCCAGATAGCTCAACTGGTAGAGCATAAGACCCCTTAATCTCAGGGTTGTGGGTTTGAGCCCCATGTTGGATGAAAGATCCCTGCATTGCAGGGGGTTGGACTAGATGACCCTTGTGTCCCCTTCCAACTTTACAATTCTATGATTCAGGGTTTCAAAGATGGGTCTTGTCTAGTCCTGCATTGAGATGCTGGTATTGAACCTCATGCCTCGCTATGTGCAAATAAGGGATCTACCACTAAGCTACGTGCCCATCGAAGATGTGTCACAGCAGGACACCTGTATGGGATGCCCAAAGGGCAAGGCCACTGGGTGAAGAATACATCTGAAGGTCTCTAGTACCAGATTCACGTCGTCATTTCGGTCATCGTAGTTTAGGGATGGTGAAGCCTATGGCCTTCCAGGTGTTGTTGCTGCTGCTGCTGCTGTTAATTCAATTTATATACCGCCCTTTATCAAAAGATCCCAGGATGGCATACAACATTAAGAACACATTGCAGAACATCAATGTGGCTTAGGGCCCTCATATTTATGGGACCGCCTCTCCTGGTATGCCCCACAGAGGACCTTAAGGTCCATGAATAATCATAGTTCCCGGGCCCTAAGGAAGTCAGATTATCTTACACCAGGGCCAGGGCCTTCTCAGTGATGGCTCCGACCTGGTGGAATGCTCTGTCCCAAGAGACCAGGGCCCTGAAGGATTTAACTTCCTTCCATAGGGCTTGTAAGACAGAGCTATTCCACCTGGCTTTCAATTTGAACTTAGCCTGATCTTTTATTCCCCTTCCTTCCCTCCCCCTCCCCTTTATACCCGCTCTGGGATCCCACAGCTAATTCTCCCCTGGTCGCCTCGCTGGCCCAAACAGGACTAACCTAGCCAGCAAGCCCTGGTGATCATCTAATGTTTATTGGATGGATTTCCCCCCTAAATTGATTTATGAATTCTGAATTTATTGTTATTCATGTTTTATACAACATTTTACGCTGCTTTTTGTTGCATCAATTAAGTTTTTAAAATTTGTTGTTAGCCACCCTGAGCCCGGTTTTCTGAACCGGGAAGGGCGGGGTATAAATAAAAAACTATTTATTATTATTATTATTATTATTATTATTATTATTATTATTATTATAAAACATAATAAAAAACATACTGACAGACAGCCTAATGATAAAATAGTCATCAGAGTAACAGTCCTCCCCACCAGACTTTCACAGTCCATCGATTATTTAACAGCCATAAAGGTAAAGGTAAAGGGACCCCTGACCATTAGGTCCAGTCGTGACCGACTCTGGGGTTGCAGCGCTCATCTCGCTTTATTGGCCGAGGGAACCGGCGTACAGCTTCTGGGTCATGTGGCCAGCATGATTAAGCCACTTCTGGCAAACCAGAGCAGCACACGGAAACGCTGTTTACCTTCCCACTGGAGTGGTACCTATTTATCTACTTGCACTCTGACGTGCTTTCGAACTGCTAGGTTGGCAGGAGCAGGGACCGAGCAGCGGGAGCTCACCCCGTCGCGGGGATTCGAACCGCCCACCTTCTGATTGGCAAGTCCTAGGCTCTGTGGTTTAACCCACAGCGCCACCTGCGTCCCTTTAATAGCCATAGGCCTGGGTAAAGAGGAATGTTTTGGCCTGGCGCCTAAAGACATGTAACGATGGTGCCAGATGAGCCTCTCTGTGGACAGCATTCCACAACGGGGGAGCCAGCACAGAAAAGGCCTGTTCTCTTGTTGTCAGACTCCAACTCCCATCAGTCCCACTATCATGTTCAATGGTCAGGGATGGTGAGAGTCGTAGCCCAGCAACATTTGGAGGGGCCACAGGTTCTCCCACCCCTGCTGCAACCACATAACTAAAACTAACACCTACTCTGCTCTGCTCTTCCTCTACCCAGCCCAGACCCAGTGCAAAGGAAGGAAAAAAGGAATACAATGCTATCAACCTGTGACTGCCCTCTCCTGCAAAGGTGGAAATGCTATGCAAAGCCTAAAACCCTTAAATATCATTATTGGGATTGAAGTCGTCTTCCCTGGGATCCTTGGGTCCAGAAATATCAAACCCCAGGCAGCTATCGATAACTTCCCTCACTTCCAGTGCCTATCATTTATCTCCCCACTCCACAAGCCAATCTTTGATCAGATCCAGTTTTCCATCTTATTTTGAATGTATCAAAATGTGCAGCATTGTGAATAAATATCTGGTCCCTCTTTGGCCACCATACCTATTTCTTTTATTTTATTTTTGCTGCTGCTGTACTGCCAGCTGGAGGCTAACCTAAGTTTTTCTAACAGTATGCACTGTGCGTATACTATTGCTGCCATCTGCTGGGTAAACTGTGCAACTGAATCGGAAAGTTGCTCAGCTGAGGGGTAGTTGGCAAAAACTATGCTTTTTCTTATTACTGTACCTCCCCAGTGGCGTAGCGTGGGTTGTCAGCACCCGGGGCAAGGCAAGTAATTTGTGCCCCCTAACCCGTGGATTTGCGCCCCCTAACCCGTGGATTTGCGCCCCCTAACCCTAACCCCCAGATGTTGCGCCCGGTGTGGCCGGCCCCCCCTGCACCCCCCACGCTACGCCACTGTACCTCCCTGCTCCAGATCTCGTGCAACAGAAGTAAATACCAGCCATGATTATATGAACAAGCTACCTGACGCTGTAGCTAAGTGCACATCTTGAAGAATGATCAAGAAGTCACTAACTGTTAGTCTGCTGCAGGAAACACTACAGAGTCCTGTGGCAAACTGAAGACTGAACAAATTATTTAGCTTTCATAGGACTGGCAAGTAAACCTGCTACAAGGAGGCTCGCTTATCTACATGCACATCAAAACTGGAAACAGCAGGGATTCCAAAGTAGGAATGTGCGCTGAAAACAAAATTTGGTTCCGATCCTGCTTTGGAAAGTTTATCAGTTTGCCTCAGGCTACTTCAAAGAACACTTGTTGAATGTTGCTCTGAATCAGAGCCTTGCTCTAGAACAAGCATAGGCAAACTCAGCCATCCGGATGTTTTGAGACTACAGTTCCCATCATCCCTGACCACTGGTCCTGTTAGCTAGGGATGATGGGAGTTGTAGTCCCAAAACATCTGGAGGGCCGAGTTTGCCTATGCCTGCTTTAGAAAACCCAAAGCTTCACAGATTTACACTGAGAAATGAACAAACAGTTATACATGTTTTGTTTTGTTTTGTTTTGTTTTGTTTTGTTTTGAACAAAACCAGGTTATACCAAATTAGTTGTTCCTCTTATTTTACTCCTCTATAAGTTCTGGAGCAGCATAGAAAGCAAAATTTCTGATTACAGAGCACAGTGCTTGAATTAAAAATGCAAAACCAGAAAAATATAATAAATTAAAGGTCACTTATTAGGAAATACGTTCACTGCCTGTTTCTTTTCTTCTCTCTTTTTTTTAAAGGATGAAATAAAGTAACAAAAGGATTCACTTCCTATGTCTTAATCTAGATGCTGGTTGCTAAGATCTGATATGGGATATACACTCAAAGTTACGTTTCAGCCTAAGGTGGTGTCATGGTTTAGCCTGGCCAGGCTTCTGGAAAGACCACATTTGAGGAGGAGGAACATGACGCTATGGAAAACTCTAGCAACTGCAGCTGGATCTGAAGAGCCCACTGAGCTGCCCAGGTCCAAGGACAACTTGCTGCCCCACCTCCAGGACTCCCTCATACTTTTGATTGTCCCCTGACTTTCCCCTTCATCCTCTGAGGCTCAGGAACTGTGATAACAATGGAGAGGAACCCAGTGTACTGGATAACCCAGCAAGTAGCTGGGGAAGGGAGGGCTCAGGCTGTATACTGTAGCTATAGGCCGCTCCATCTCTCATAAGCCTCTGATGTGACAACAGCTCTCTACAACTCTCCGTTGAGCAGTGCTAGCTCTAGTTCTCTGTCTTGTCTCTAGTTTCCACCCCAGCTCTGGTTCCTCTAAACAAGTGGTCTGGCTTGGTTTCAGTACCTCCAC
Source organism: Podarcis bocagei (assembly GCF_964188305.1). Lineage (NCBI taxonomy): Eukaryota > Metazoa > Chordata > Lepidosauria > Squamata > Lacertidae > Podarcis > Podarcis bocagei. Next base: position 102,630,791 of record NC_138126.1, read on the forward strand.
AGCACCAGTAACCCAGGGCTTTTACCCCAGCTCTCCAGAACGCAGTTCCAGCACCTTTCAGGTGGGCCCCATTGCCATCATAAGAGAACAAGGGAGGAATTCAGAGTTCTGGCACCACTTTTTCTAGAAAAATAGCACCCCCCGTATCCCTGTGCTGTAGATCCTGCTCAGGCCCCAGCTTGCTTGAACCCCAGGTATGGGGAACAGACTGCAGGCCTCTTGGTTATAACATGAACACACACATATTTGAGATTGAGCGCCAAACCAGAAAATGATCTCCGCAATGCTTTCTCCGCAATAACTTTCTGTCAGGGGTAACCGGCAAGACCTAGCTGGATTTAGCTCATTCCCCTTTCCTAAGGATTCCCAGGGCCACTTTAATATTTATATTTCAAATTCATAGGGCCCAAGCTTATTCCCCTGCTTATTCCAAGCTTATTCCCCAGGAACTCAAATAGACTTTTAGCTTCTGAATACACAATTTCTCTGAAAATGAAGCACCTGCCAGGATTGTATTTTAGAAGAAAAGCTTTGGGACTATTTGGTGCGCAAGAGTAACGCATATATCGATGGAGGTAATCAGGGTCTTCCCAGGACCAAATGCTTATCTCACGGCACAAGGATAACTTTCAAATATTTATTAATTCAAATAAAAGTTTGCTGGACACATCCGACGTAGAGGCTCTTAAGATAAACGCAAGCACAATGTAAAGAATAATTATACGACTGGTGTCCTAATGTACATATTCATTTCCATAGCTCAGAATTATTTCTTATCTTTCTCTCTCTCCCTAGCTAAGCTTCATCAGTGGTAAAATACTCTATGTATCTGAAACTATCTCTGGGTCTTTCTTTCAAAAAACAGCAACCCCTTCTCTTGATTCCTATAGCTTTTATCTTTGCTGGAACACGGGAAGCGTTTTACGGGACACCAAAAGCACACAGGCCTAAAAATGACGAAGGTCAACAGGGACTGTGCATACCTCAAGTCATACAGAGAAAAGGAAGTGTGCAAGGGCAGCCTTACTCAGCATCACCTGCCCTCTTTTGGTGTTCCTCTGGAGTCTGTCCCTGAATCAGGGTGGCTTTTCACATTGCATTTTATACTTGGGCATAGATAATCCACGTCGCAATTCCACATGCACTGCACACAAAGAAAAATGCTATTTCCCCCCTTTCAAGTAAAGAGAAACAGCAAACAGATTATACCTCTGTTTCCAAGTATTTTATAAGGGAAATTTGTGATTTACATACACTTGAATTTTGTCCTCTGGAATATATACAAGGTGTGTTAATGGGCCCCAAGACTTGTGCTGTAACTGTGCTTTAAAAAACCCAAAGCCATTCTGCAAACTCTCTGCTTCTATCTTTCCAAGCTGCTCTGTATAAAACAAAAACTCTAGCCTTTCCCATTCACTATAATGGGGAATCTCAATTATATTCCCCCCCCCTTTTGATCAAAGTGAATGAAATTTGCAAGCACAGGAGCCCCTCCAGATTTGATAAAGCCTACCAAAGTGCATACAAGTAAGTCTAGGGTTGTTGTTTTTTTTTGGGGGGGGGTAAAAGTATAAACTTTCCTTCATTATACCTTGTAAGAGAGAAGGAGGAGCGAGGTTTAGTCTCTTTCTCATCCTAAAATAATAAAAAAGGTGCTCAAGCAGTGTATAGTCTTGTTTGTATATATATTTTCTATGTTCTGTTGCTTCACACAGGCCTTTATTTCTGGTGGTTGTTTGTGTCCTCTATTAGCCTTTACTGCCCCATACAATGTGAGGGGTCTAGAACGCTACTTGCAGCACTCGGAGTTTTGTCATTAAAGCAGAGCAACGTGGGATTTTGAAAACTTAAATGAAGCTTTTAACTTAAATACAAACAAACCACGCAGCACTCCACAGGCAACATTCTGGACAGACTAACTTCTTGCTAAGCCCATGGATCTAAAAGAAACACATGTGTAAGTAGAAAAATGAGAGTGGCGCAAGGCTTTTCTGAGGGCCCTGTTCTGAGTTGGGTTGGGGCGAGTCACCTAAATTTGCCTCATTATCTGGCCTCCAAAGGTCCTTTGCACCCTTGGCAAGCAGCTGTATTGGCAGCCTCCCCCCCCCCAAAAATCACTTCACCGCAATTTCCGCTTTAGGAATTACAACGTTTTATGTGACCCAAATATTCGAAGCATCTGGAGTGAGGGCAAGGCAAGGAGGAAGGGCAAAAATAAAAAATGCACACCTTTGTGCCATGGTGCAAGAAAGCTAGGAAGCTTCTCCTGTATCGCAACACGCATTTACACCATGCACTCCATAGTCTGATAGGTGTTTTCACACACACCCGGGCCTGCATACCCCTAGATATGCCTCTGCACCCGAAACGGAGCTGATTTACAAAATGTAGCACTAACAGCATTCTTTGGAAACCTGGAAATCGATTAAAGCAGGATACTCCTGAGCTAACTTGAGGATGCAGTTTTGGTTGGTTAGAACATCCTTGCTTGAGCCACACAAGGCCAGGCCTGCTCTTGCCCTTCACTCATATAACATTTATTTTACTATCCCATTGCCCATAGGATAGTTGTGTGGGTGACATCCGCACCCCTTTGTATTCAAAGACACCTCTGCCACCATGAAGACGTCTTTCTTCAAAGCAACTCTCCTTTCTCCTTCCCTTTTCTTCATTCATACTTTGCTAGCAGGACAATGGTTCAACCTGGACCTTCAGAATTCTGGAACCCCTGACGGGCCAGTTGAGAAACCTTCCTCCTTTATAAATGCTATGGCAACAATTACAGTGAGACTACAGGGTTGCCTTTTATGGGGGTTTGTTTTTGTCTTTCACCACTAGAGGGCTCCCTCAGAGAGCACTCCGTTCCTTAAAATACCATCTGGATTACTCCAGGATAGAGCAGCCCAAGCAATGTACCCAATAGAAGAACTAGGTGGAGGAATGATGAACAACTTCCTTGTATTTTTTAAACAAAATTCCTTCCACCAGAAAGCTTAAGGCTGGATAATCATGGCTGCTTTCAAAAAAGCTGTTCAGAAAACCCTATGGCAGTGTTTCCCAACCACTGTGAGATGTTGCCTGGTGTGCTGCGAGATGTTGCCTGGAGGGAGGCGGGCGAGTCGGGCGGCGAGAGGCGGGGCGGCGGCAGCGAGGAGAGGCCGCCCAGCGCGGGGCTCTCGCCGTCTGCCTGCCTGGCTGCCTGCGAGCTCGGCGGGCAGCGCCTCCGTCCGCAGCGCCCGCCTCGCGGCTCTCATTCCCTGCCCCTGCCAAAGCTCACCCAGCCAAGCCGCGCTCTCCTTCCTGCCTCGCTTTGCTGCCTCCTCCCCCCCCCACCCCAAAGCTTGGAGGTTCCCCGGCAAGGGGGAGGGGAAAAAATTGAAACTTACACTTTCGTGCGTCCCTCCCGGCGTGACGCTGCGCGCTGACGTCACGGGGCTGTAATGGTGGTGTGCCTCGAGCTTTTTTTCATCAAACAAGTGTGCCTTTGCCCCAAAAAGGTTGGGAAACACTGCCCTATGGCTGCACTCAGGGTCTGCCCACCCATAAGGCAACGTGAGACAACCACCTCTGGTGGCAGAATCCACAGGGGCAGCAGAAATAGCCTCCAAGGTGGGCATTGCCCGCTGCCATAGTGGCAGCAACAGCTGAAGGACACTCCCTGGTGACTGGATCTGCCGCCTCCTTGGCAGCGCCACCCCCCTCCAAACCACCTCTACACCAGCCTCTTAGTGAATAGGAGGCACTGTTGGTCTCTGCCAATGTAAATCTTCACTCACCCCTTAACTTCCCTGGCCAGTGGCTGGGAGGGGTGGGGATTTCGCCTCAGACGCCAAAATATTTTGGGCTGGCCCTTGCAGAACTCCAACAGAAGGCCTCATTTTGCAAAACATTTCACCTGCCATGAAACGGGGCCTCTCCAGACACCTCCCTTTTGGTGAGGGTGTTTTGGGGAGAAGAGGGGCAGAGTACCTAGGCTACTGGGCAAATAACAAGTCTGATAGACAAACAAGTAGGGGCAAAAATTTGTTCAGCAAATTTGCTATTTTTAAAGGGGTTTTCCACAGTGTACTCTGCTTCATACCTCCCTTCCTCCACCAACTGGCCACACTCTTGCTAACGACAGCAGAAAGGATCATATTGAGCCCCATCTTCCCTGATGACGGAGTTTCCCATGACGAGTTGCTTGCCTTTTTTGCAGGGGCTTCAACGCTTTCACCCTGAAAATGGAGCCTTGTGAAAAACTGGCGCAAACATGATCAAGCCAAAAATATCCTCTCTCTCTCTCTCATTATCAAATGTCATTTAAGCACAAATGATTTCTCCAATTAAAACACTGAACATTTTGGGAATCTAATGGTAAGTCGATTATGAGTTGAGTTGCAACACCATCTTCTGGACTCTAGTCGGACAGGCAGGAATAGGAGAGGCCCTCTTACGATAGGAAACCTTAGTGCTATGTGTGTACCAGAACACTTGCTTCTTCAAATGCCAATATCCATGTCAACTCGCAGGAGGTGGCCGTGCTATCATTTATCCATACTTTTCCTCTTCAATAAACTTGGAACAATGCAGTAATACTGGATCTACAAAACAAAACTCTAAAATGTCCGTTTTTCAGTCAAAAATCACAGCAACACACATGCTGTGCCTCCGCTGCCGCAAGATTCTCAGCACAATGCTAATAAAATAGTATGCTTGATCCAGCAAGGGGGGGAGGGGGGAGTTACAAGGGAAATTACTATGAGCGTTTTGAGCTGTGGAGCAGTAGGGGATTATGGCACAACTTTGTAGCTATGTAGGAAGGGGTAACTGCTTTTCAGCACCCAGGCTGAGACAGAGATAAAACACCACTAGGAACACACAAACAAACTCAGCAGGGGTCTCCAAGATACTTCCAGGAGGGAATGATGGGACACTGCAAAGAAATGAATCATTAACAGAAGACAACGAACTAAATCCTAGCCACATTTCAACAATTCTCTCTAAACAACAGTGGGACAGTTGCCATGGAAGAATGCGAAATATGTTGCATGCAGTGGACTCCTGGCTGGTTAGAAGAAATGTCTTTGATGAAAGATATAAGGAAGTTCTGCTAACCACCGTTTGGTGTTTGTTTCTGAACAGTCTCTGCACTGGAAGCCTTTATGCTTTAATGGCATCCTCTCTTACGAATTGTTCCTAATTGGTTATTAAGTCTCTTGCACCTAATTCGGTAGAGTCCACTGTTTCTTGGGTGCGGCAACTGTATGAGGAAGCATCATCCATGTTTCACCCTGTCCAAATCTCCAAAAAGCTCAGGGAGTTACTTCATTGTACCCTTACCACAAACCTCTGGAATAAGCTTAGGCTGACAGATGGAAACTTCCCCAAGACCACCTGGTAGGTTTCATGGCCAGGTAGGAATCTTGCGGTGCTGAGGCTACGGAACCTAGGAGCATGCTTCAAAGAGGCAGCGTAAGTGTCAACATGGGATGGTACATCGTAGCAACCTTCTTCAGATTAGCCAGGCAAGCCTATCAGAAGAGCAAATGGGAGCACTAACCTGATCACAGAATAAGTTGGCACGGTACAATTCAGCAAAGTGGCCAGCTCCTGTCTATGTGTAGGACCCAGGCCAAATAAGGATAACCAAAGAAAAGAATAGGTTTGGAGAGACAAGGGCAGGAAGGGCTTGGCACCTTAAGTCACACCATGGATCCACCTACCCAGACTGTTTGAGGCTCTCCAAGAGTCTTTTCCAGCCCTGATGCTGAAGATTAAACTCTGTAGGCAAAGTAGATGTTCTACTACGGAGCTACAGCAGCGATCTCTTACTACTGCTGCTCCTTGTTTCTTTGCTCTTCTGCTAGCAGGCACTTTTTCCTCTGATAGCAGGTGGAAATAAATTCGCCACCTCCTTAGAAGTGCCATTGTCAACTGCCCTGAGATCTATGGGTGGACGTGCCCCAAGGTAAAGGACTTCTGGGAAAGGGTTTATAATGAATTGAAAAAAGTGCTGAAAAACACATTTACTAAAAAACCAGAGGCCTTTTTACTTGGTATAGTGGGGTATAGTGGGGGGTGAAATCCCTCAAAAGGATGTTACTTTTTTTCTGTATGCCACAATAGCTGCGAGAATATTGTTAGCGAAGAATTGGAAGAAACAAGATTCACCAACTATCGAAGAATGGCAGATGAAGATGATGGACTATATGGAACTTGCCGAACTGACCGGGAGACTCCGAGACCAGAGAGAAGAGACGGTGGAAGAAGACTGGAAGAAGTTTAAGGAATATTTGAAAAAATATGTTAATATTTAAACCTTAGAATAGCTTTGGAAGTGGATATAGGCTGTAGGGTTAGAAGTAGAAGATAGGGTATTTGAAAGTGATAAAATGTGAAGTTATTTTAAGTATGATAAAAAAGATGGTTAGAAATTATGATATATGTAAACTGCTAAAGATGAAGTAAAATGAAAATCAGATAGGTGGGACTTGGGGAAGCCCACTTAACAATGTTTAGAAGAATAAGGATATGACAAGAATTTGTTCGTATTGTTTGTCTTTTCTGTCTGTGTTTTTTTATTTGTGTTATAAAATGAATAAAAAAAATTGGGGAAAAAAGAGAGATCTATGGGTATAGGGAGGTATACAAATTTAATAAAAACAAAGAAATAAAATGAAAACAGGGGAAATTAGAACCAGGAGCTCACTTATGTGGTGCCAATGAGAAGTAATGAGTCCCAAGCAGAGCTTCTAGTTACAGGACTAGGAAACTGAACAGAACTACGTATGGGCAACACTCATAGAAAGAATTCCACTTCCAGTTTTCCTCTTGCAACAACTCTCCGTGGCAAAGAAGAAGAAGAAGAAGAGTTTGGATTTGATATCCCGCCTTTCACTCCCTTTAAGGAGTCTCAAAGCGGCTAGCATTCTCCTTTCCCTTCCTCCCCCACAACAAACACTCTGTGAGGTGAGTGGGGCTGAGAGACTTCACAGAAGTGTGACTGGCCCAAGGTCACCCAGCAGCTGCATGTGGAGGAGCGGAGAACCGAACCCGGTTCCCCAGATTACGTGACTACCGCTCTTAACCACTACACCATACTGGCTCTCCAGGACAACTGCAGGACAACTCTGAGGAAGACCCACTTCTTCCTCTCCCAAACCCCTCTGCTGCCCCTTTTCCCTGTTTTTGAAAACTTTCTGGTTCTCAGTCACTAATGCTAGCATCCCGGCTCAAATATATGCAGGTGTGATAGCCCATGAGCAGCTAGGAGGTTCCAGCCGTCTATCACAGACCATCCCCAGCTGCCCCATGTCACTGCTTAGCCAGCCTTAAAGCCAGAGAGAATACTCAGCCCTCAACATTTGCGTGGGAAGAGTCAGGCAAGGCCATGGAGGAAGGGACTCTGCTATTCTCAGCCACACGTGCCTGTCACTGTGGCAACAGGAGCATAGACGTTGCTGGACAGAGGCAGCTGCCACCAGGCTCAGATGATGCAGAGCGAAGGCAGGCAGGCAGGAGTGAAGCCTAGATCAGCAGGAGGTTAAACAGCACCCCCTGCAATCCCATGCTCAGAGGTCTCCAGTTTCTTCTGCTGTGCTTCTTAGCCTTGCCCTTGGTACCCTCTCTTAGTCCCACCTGTGCTTGCTGCCTCAATGCAAAGTTTCCTGCGCCTACTTTATAATTGGGTGGCTTTTCTTTTCCCCAGATGACAAAGCAAAGCCAGTCCCTCACAACCTCCCATTCGTGCTCCCCCCTCCCCCCAAAATTCACCTTTGCAGCTGTAACCTGCCTTTTGCCCGTGCCCTCCTGCCCCACCTGCAAAACCCTATTCAGCAAAATAATAAAAGTCTTGGTTGCATTTTGTTTCCCTGTTTCTCTCATCATTAAAGTCGGCCTCTTCAGTTTTTAATAGCTTGCCATTGTGCAAAAGGTTAATATGTTTTTGGTTCAGCAGAAGGGCAGCTAATTAGCTAATGGCCTCCCCCAGCCCCCTTTCCCTCCAGTCCCAATCTTGATTCCTTTCAACACCAACAAGTGTAATGTGATCACTGCAATTACCTGCTTCCCAAAGCCATTACACACCACCGAAAATTATCCAGAGCAGGTGAGGAAAGCCTCTCCCCTATCAATTCATGAAGTCAGCTAGAAGAAGGAGACAGCCAAGTCCTTCCATCCTGAGGAAAGGGAAGCTCTTCAATAATAAAGAGAATCCCACTGTTTTGAATTTGCTTTTGCATATTCTGCCTAACGAAGAGCCGCACACTCTATCCTAGATTGTGATGATCCTGCTTTTGTTATCTGCTCTACTCCTTTAAGGGAACAGGACAGCCTACAAATGAATACACAGGGCGGGCGTCCTGTCAGCGGAAGCCCTGCAAATTTTGCTCTGGGGGAGGAGGGGTCAGGAGACCCCTTGAAACAGCATGCAGGGGGAGCAGAGGGAGGACTGTTCTGGCTACGATGACAAAATGTTCAGTACAGCACAATGTTGAATTGCTATGTGAGCCTTATGTATCCACACAGGTTGACCCAAATTCCTGTTCCTCATTCAGAAATGAGCACCGCATCTTGCAAGGTCACTTTTTTGTGGTGTGTGAGGGGGTCACATTCAAAGCCCTTTGAGCATAATGACTGAGTAGCAGGTTGTTTGATGTCCCATGTGTTTATTTCCAAATGAGTTTTAAGAAACCACCTGGAAATTCAACTCCAGCGTCAGATATGGATTCAGGTATTTCCATCGTGGTCCCATCAAGCCTACGTCCAGAACCTTCTTCCAGGAAACAAAGTTTGCATGCATGCCACACAGCAGAGGAAACAACATACGCAAGAGGGAAACTTCATCCATTTATGAATGTAAATAATAAAAGTACAGAAACACATCTGACCCAGTGAGTTTTCAGAATCCACAAATAGCAGGGCAGAGTGCTTCTAATACCATGCATGTGTCAGATAGTGACAAAAAAAGGAATGAGCTTTAGATAGTACATGGAATGACATGGAATGAGAGTGTCGGGGACAATGCTGATATGCACTGAAAAAGATGTGTGACCCTTGCCATCCGTTCTGGCAGACTGGCACATGTATGCTCAGCATGCAATGCCAGGTTCCAGCAAGCCAGCTGTGAAGTGCTCTTCTGGAATTAGGCCCCCCTCCTTCACTTCCTCCCCAAAGGTACAGCCACCTGCTGCTCCAGCTGCGAAACAAGCCAGAGAAAGAAACTGGCATCTGATGCACTTGGCAGATGCAACGCAAGAGGCAAAAGAGGGCATGGACGAACCAGGTTGAGAGGAAGAGGAAGAGGGTAGGCCGAGAAGGTCATACGCTACCAGCTGAGGTCGGTTTCTGGGCAAGGTGAATCCAAGGCTAATTTTGGGTAGAAGTTAAGCTGAACTGTCCAGTCAAGGCACAGTTTGCAAAGCTCCTTCCTAAATCAAGAATAGAAGGGGATATCAGGAGGACGAGGCAGACCTAGGCTGGCACAGGCAGATGTCACAGCAGCTGCTGCCTCGCTTCAGATGGTACTTCAGCAGCTCTGTTTCAGAAGCACTGCCAAGTGCTTCAGCATTCAGTGGCCCTTGGCTTGTGGCCAATATCCCCTGAACTCTGAAACAGGTCACTAAGACAAGGGAGGGGATACTAACAGCCCTCCATCACCCCATTTACTCACATACAAGCAGCTCTCAAATGCAGTATCAGAATGGCCTCCTCAAGCAGGATGAAATTTACTGTAAGCAAAGTCTTCTGTTGCTGTGGAAACTATTAAAAATAGATTCTCCCGTGTTCCCTCACCCCCTACACACACACACACACACACACACACACACACACACACACACACAGACTATGATACAGCTGGGTTCCTTCACTCTATGTTATTATTGCTTTTTAATTATGAATAATTTCCTCCCTTGCATGGGAAGATGGATTTCTAAAAAAGCACAAAAAAACTTTCCAAACCGAGTCCCTTCAGGATACATATCAATATGCAAACGAAGGCCGGCATGCATTTCAGAATGTTTATGCCACAGGGTAAAGACAACAACAAATCGCTCTGTATTAACTCTTTCCATGCCAACAGGCTTAGCCTGATTTTTTTTAAAAAAGTCATTGCAGCTCTGATCGTATTTTTCGGAGGAGGTGTAGTAGTACTCTCTCTGTGGGTCAAGAACTTCAGTGAGTCTGCTACATCAGTGCAAGATATCATATAATGCAGTTGTGCCCCTGAGTCATTTTCCTTTCCATCTGTATGCTTTCCATTCCAGGGCAGAAACTATACAATACAGAATTTTACAAGACAGTTGGCCCAGTTCATAGTGTTAAATGCTAGAAGAGATCAACAATTCATTGAGCCCCGGAGCCTCATGTGTGATCGTGGCCAACTCATTATCGGAAAATCTGTATCTGCTGCCCATTCTGTTTCATGTTTTTCTCAGTGACCAAATCCACGTAAACCTGCAATGAGATACTTTAAGGCAATTGCAGCTATATGAAAATACATTGTGCAGTTACCCAGTGCAATACCCAGCAGTTAGTACTATTAAGCTCAATGGGTCCTTCTTGCAAGTGTGCACCAAGTTTCAGACACCCAGACTATGGCCATGAATCAAACAACTGAACTGCTCCACGTGTTGTTTTCTGCAGCTCTAGACATTTTGAACATACCAAGTGTGACCATGGATCCTGGTCTCCTTAGCTAAGAGCCAATAAAGGGATGTTCTCTCTCCATTAGTCTTTTTAATCTTCTCTTTTAGGCACGGCTATCACAATATTGACCGGCAGTATTCAATCAGCACAGTCACGTCAATCATTGTGATCACTATGTCTGACTGGCCTTCTGCAAACACAGAGCACCAGACTTACATTGAAATCCAGGCATCTCCTCTACAAGAAATGTTATTAGACCCTACAACTCCCTGTTCCTACACTAACTTTCCTACTTCCCCTGTCTAAGGCGTTCAAATGACACTCCTTGCCAAACATTTGAATCAAGTCAAAATTTATCTGATTATCTTTATCTTCTGGAAGAAATTTGGTACCCACATGATGAGTGCTTGTTGTTGTTGTTGTTGTTGTTTAGTCGTTTAGTCGTGTCCGACTCTTCGTGACCCCATGGACCAGAGCATGCCAGGCACTTCTGTCTTCCACTGCCTCCCACAGTTTAGTCAAACTCATGCTGGTAGCTTCGAGAATATTGTCCAACCATCTTGTCCTCTGTCGTCCCCTTCTCCTTGTGCCCTCAATCTTTCCCAACATCAGGGTCTTTTCCAGGGAGTCTTCTCTTCTCATGAGGTGGCCAAAGTACTGGAGCCTCAGCTTCAGGATCTGTCCTTCCAGTGAGCACTCAGGGCTGATTTCCTTAAGAATGGATACGTTTGATCTTCTTGCAGTCCATGGGACTCTCAAGAGTCTCCTCCAGCACCATAATTCAAAAGCATCAATTCTTCGGTAATCAGCCTTCTTTATGGTCCAGCTCTCACTTCCATACATCAATATTGGGAAAACCATAGCTTTAACTATACGGACCTTTGTTGGCAAGGTGATGTCTCTGCTTTTTAAGATGCTGTCTAGGTTTGTCATTGCTTTTCTCCCAAAGAGCAGGCGTCTTTTAAATTCTTGACTGCTGTCACCATCTGCAGTGATCATGGAGCCCAAGAAAGTAAAATCTCTCACTGCCTCCATTTCTTCCTCTTCTGTTTGCTAGGAGGTGATGGGACTAGTGGCCATGATCTTAGTTTTTTTGATGTTGATGAGTGCTAGTTAGAGAATTATCCAAGAATTGTCCTAGGTTCCAGCTGCCCCGTGATGGACACACAATAAAGGGGGGGTCCCATTTCTCCCAGGCTGATTGCTAAGTGATAAACCACTTCAGAATTCCGCAGAAAGGCTGGTGTGTACAAGGGTACATTTCCCTTCTCTTGCAAACAAGGTACACACAATGACAGACCAACTAGTAGCTTATGATAAGAGCTACCCCTAGGGTCATAAAACTTTAAGAGGGGAGGTGGGTGTACTCACAGCTCTCCCAGATATGGACTGCAAATTCTCTCTGATCGGGCCTGCCTCTTGCAGATAAGAGGAGAGGAGAGAAAAATAAAGGAGGGATACAACATCTACAGAGCAGCTAGCCCTCTGCCCCACCAAACTTACACAGAGGTGGAAAGGAAGCATGCTGCTCCACTCTGTATTACTAAAAACAAAGTGAGGTTGGTTGGTAAGGAACTTTTCTATGTCATGGCCCACCCAGATTTAATTCCCAGCAAATACACTTAAATTCAGCTAGACAAATACCATATTTTTGCATGTATAACACACCTGCATGTATAAGACGACCCCTATTTTTTGGGACTCCAAATTAATGAAATGGGGGGAGTTGTTAACTTTTTTTTATAATACAAAACCTCATCTTATACACGGAAAAATACAGTACATTCTCGCAGACTTTGGGTTAAATGTGGATAATGACTGCTATGTGCATTGAGGGAGGGGGCTTCCCAGGCCTGTGGCTGGGTGGGTGTCCCCCTAATGCACCATCTGAATATTGCAAATTGGTGGGGTGCATCTCAACAGCAGGGGGGAAGTAATTATTTTATTTTCTCTGCTCCTTTTCTCTTCCAGCGTCTGAGGCCTTCTCCCCCCTTCCTGTCCTCTTTGCCGAATGTGTGTGTTTTCAGGCATATGCTGCTGTTAATGACGCTTCTGTCACTTCATCTGCTGGCAGAGATTATGCTATCAGGGGAACCCTCTCTGTGTCAGCACCGAGACTTCCGGCTCTAAATCACCAATGGGGTGAGTCAAGCTGCTGTAGAGGGGGAACCTGGAAGTCATCAACTTTCTGCTCAGTGGGTTGTATGATAATGCCTCTGGCAATTGTAGTCGAGAGGTGGACCTCAAAAACGTCTGCATTGGGCTGATATATTGCTCAGTGCACCAGTGATGAAGTGAGTGGCATAATGTGAAACCATTTTTTTTTAAGCATTTGAATTGGCTGGTTTATTAAATACACTTTTATTTACTTAGAAGCAAGAAGAAGAATAGGAAGAATAAGAAGTGTTAAAAAAAAAGAGTGCTGTGGGTTTGAGAGAACAATAAGGAGGGCTGACGTTCTTACGATATCTGACAAAAGTTGTTGAAGTGATCATCTTGATGTGGTCATTGTTATTAATTGTTGCTGACCTGAAGTGCCAATCATGAAGAAGAGGGACTCAAAAATGAACATGCCTCCCTTTTACAGGTCTGACCTTCACTGAGCATGATAGTGACTCTATTAAACTGCATTCACACTCACTAGGGGTGTGTTTGCAACATCCCTTCTGAATTCAACCTCATTTCTTCCTGTATCACTCCATTGTTGTTTCAGTAATTGTTCAGACCAGTCTTTATTTACCATTGTTCCACAATCTCCATGCACACCATTTCAGAATTGATATTTTGCCTCCCCCCTTTTCTTGTCTTCTTCTTCTTCTTCTTCTTTTTTTTTAAAAAAAACCTTTATCATTTGTAACAAAGGCACCTTTTTGCCAAAGCTGCTAAGTGAAAATAAGCTGTTCAGGCGCTCTGGTATAAAGCTGCTTTCAGACTGCAGCACTCAATAAAAACCACATTAAAAATGAAAAGGCAAATGAGGGTACATGCACATCACCACCATGGAATCATCCCACTCCCTGTACAGGGAAGGTGGAATTGGAAGTACAATGGGAATTAAGACAGGACACATGATATGATGTGAACAGTGAAAGGTAATCCAAGGTAGCAGTGGATCTTGTAAGAAAAATAAAATGCCAATGCAAACGCCCCCTTGAGATTTTTTTTTTAAGCAGCAAACAGTGCTTTGAATCAAGAAGACTGGTACAGTATAAGGGATAAGAGATGCAAAGAAATTGCATGCCTATAGCCAAGTGCCACTATGTTCAATTGAATGAAATGCTATCAATTTACATTCTTACAGCATCATGCACTAAGGGAGGAAAGCCTGAGCCTCCTCATATTGCAGCATGGTAGAATCCTACATACACCTGTCTACAGATGTTTCTGGTGCAAGGAACACAATTCAAGAGGCACATCACAATTAGCCCGCAAACAAGGAAGGCTTCAAACTGATACAGACTCTGGTAATCACCTTAAAGTCCTCTATTTGGCTGATGAGCTAACAATGCCTTTAAATAATCCTTTCAAAATCGGAGCAGGCTCCAGCGTGCTTCCTGTTCCAAGCATTCCAGGTCAGTTTCAGTCCTAGGAAAACTGCGGCTCAACTGAAAAAGACACATAGAAGGAGACTTTATGGAAGTCTCTTCAGTCCCTGGGCTCCAATCTGGCTCTCCCCACTCGTTTCCTACATTCTTTGGGCAGTACCCATTCCCAACCACGGCCAAGTCATGGGTGGGATACCTTTTTCAGTTGCGGGTCACATTCCATCAGGGGCAACCTATAGGGCATCACAGGATGCCAGTGGTGGGCAGAGCCAGAACTGATGACGTATGGATGATGCAGCTAATCTGGAATAAAAACTGCCCTACTTCAATTTTCACTATGGCTAACTCCGAATAGAATTCCCAGGCTTATGCAGGTCAACTCAAATGTAAACCCCAAATGTGTCTATTGGTATCAGTCTCAAATAAGTACGCAGGGGTGCTGTTGTTTTTCCAGTACAACGTGTTAGGATTAAAGCAATACTGCTTGCAATAAGTTACCTGAACACGGCTAGGGAGGGGTACACCGGACATAACGTTTGATTCCCTTGCCAATTCCGTCTCGTAGATTGTTTTTCTCTCAAGCTTTACTTCTGTCCTGCCTTTTCTCCATGTCAGTTAGTGTTGGACCTTCCTTGTGAAAATCTCATGAATCCATGATAGCCACATGTAAGCTTGTACTCAGGATAGTTTAATTTGCCAGGAGTAATAAACCTTCTTTATTCTTTCAACCAGCAGCCTTACTATACTTTCTATTTCTGTACTCTGCTGAAATATATATGTCAAGTTCCAACACAACAGACCAATACAGCTACTATTCAAGAAAGCAAAGCAAAGTAATTCCTTTCTGATTTTAGTGTGTTTCTGATTGTTCTAAAACTACACAGAAACAGGAGAAGAAACACGTTGAAAAATAAGGAGGTAAATAACAAGAAGAGCTCTGATGGGATGAAAAAATGCTACATCTTCTGGAAATGTTGGGGGCTACAAATAACAAATCCTGGGCCACTAGTTTTTTACCTGTGGCTGCAGGGGTTTAAGAGGTTCAGGTGTGCCAACAGCTAGATACAGCCCTTCCTTCTCTGTGCCAGAAGATGGCAAGCCACACCATGCCTTTTCAGCCTGGCATCTCTTATGCCAGCAGTCATTTCCCTTTTTGCCCTGGAGTGAATAGAAACACCCCAGAGGCTAGCCCTAATCGAGCCCCTCCCCTGCCCCAAATCACCAACACCTCCTGCATGCAGCTGAGAGATTCCGTAGCTGGCAATGGAGAGGGTGCTCTCCCGCCCACGGCAGCCAGTCCCGAATAATGATAAATAAGAGAAACAGAATGAAAATGCCACATTTTTCAAAACGATCTGTCAAAGTGAAACCATGTAATCTAGTTTCATTAGGCCCTGTTGTCCCAGAAATGACTGTGTTGTCAAATAGCAAGTAGAGGAATCTCTCACCAACGCCCTGCCTGTCTTCTAATCGTGCCTCGCACCCCCCCCAACCCCAACTTCCTAGTAGAAGAGGAGACGAAGATCTGATGCACGGATACAATTCCAGCATTTCCGCTGTATCCATCATTCGAGCTGGAAGCCTTCAGGGGGCCACAAGAGTGATATATATAAAGACCTTCAGTGCTGTTCTCTATGATTTATTAAAATATCAGCCGGATTAAATTTAGGAGGCCAGGGAGCACCAATTCACAACAGGCGGGGAACAGGAACTAACTACAATAGCGCTGCCAGGAGGGAGGGAAGAAAGGTGAGCTATGGCTCAAAGACAGGTAGAAATAGGTAAGAAAATGACAAGACCTCAGGGACACATACAGCAAGACACCTGAAGGGACGCAACATGCTCCAAATGGGATATTTCTTTAAACAGAGCTTACACATGGTTGCTACACATAAACAGTACCCATGTAGGAAAATGCAGCACGAATTTGTTCCACATAACAAATAGACTGCTCCACCAGCCAATGTGGGCAGTGAGAATTCAGGAATGTGCAGCTGAATCCACTGCAAATGTCACAGTGATATGCATGTGCGTCGATTACCCTTGTGCGGGGGGGGGGGGGAGGTAATTTCAAATCCCTTAGCATTCGCGAGGAGAAGTCAGCTGCTGGAGCAACCCAGCAAAAGTTGGGTTTGCCTGAGATTTCTGGGGATTATGTGGCAGCTACTAAAACCATGCCCACGAGGCCTCTCAAAGCTTCTAGACATTTGGTGGAAGGAAGAAACCAGAGGTAATGAAAGGGATGGGGTGGGGAGAAAAGCACATGAGCATCTTTTGCCCTATTCAGCAATGCCATTAAGGAGGAGCAGAAGCAGCTAAGCCACAAGGAGCCTAAATGCGGAGCAATTTCTCCCAAAGCCAAGATTCGGCTGCTTTACGTACAGGAGCCTACCAGCCCCCACAGCACCCCTTTTGGGCAGGGCACCTGGTATTCGTGATGCATACTGACAGGGCTGGCCTGTGAGCTGGAACTTGGAGGGACGGCTTGACAGACACTCGCCCCCCCATATAGCAGCTTTGTCAGACTCTGTTGGAAGTTTAGCTTCCTCCGGGCCTTTCATAGCACTGCTAATAAGCTGCTTAAGAGCCTCAGTGGCTGTGTGTGCCCAGGCAGAGTTGCCAGAGGAGGCATGCAGAGTGCCTCATTAAAATAATTAGTCTAACATCTACAGGATAGGAAAGAAGAGAAGTGAAAGAGCATGTCCTCCACTATGTACCAACTGCCTAAATCCCTCAGTATAGAGTCCCACATGATGGTCAGAGTGGATATATTTATGAAGGCATGTTCCCTCTGCTTCATGCAACCCAATGTGCCCCCTACAGGCTGCCTGCAGCCTCCTCCCCTCATTTAGTTCCTTCCCAGTCCCTCCCAGTTTCTGAGCATCAGAAATCATGGGCGCTCCCAGCCACAAGACTACTACAACTAACAGGTTGTGGGAAAGGTGAAAGGAAAAGTTTGTTTGCTTAAGAAATCCATGCACCACTTTCCCAGAAGCTTATAATTGATAAAGCACCACTTAAAAGATGCACCGCGGTGATGATAATACATAATGTTTGCATAGCACTTTCAAGTTTCCAAACCACTTCACATGCAATCCTTACAACAAGGTATTTTTGTAGTGTTATTCCCAACAATCCATAATTGGAAGAGGAGGGGAGGGGGCTGAGAGAGAGATGCTTGACCAAAGCTACCTAATGAGTTCGTGTCTGCAATGAGAATCAAACAGGGGACCACCTGATTGGCACGTAGCTCAGCCTTTTTAGCTACTGCAGCACAGCAGCTAAAACACCCAAAAATAATTAGCGAGGGCTGGACTCGTCAATCAATTAAAATTTTAGATTAATTGATTAAAAGTATTTTAAATATTTTTTTAAAAGCCATTCCAATTAAAGCAGACACTTTTAAAAAAGTTTATTACAGTAGACACTCGGGTTGCGAACGTGATCCATGCGGGAGGCACGTTCGCAACCCGCAGCACCCACAACGCCGCGTCTTCGCACATGTGGGTTGCGATTCAGAGCTTCTGCACATGCGCAAATCGCAATTTAGTACTTCTGTGCATGCGCAAGCGCCGAAACCCGGAAGTAACCCATTCCGGTACTTCCAGGTTTCGGTGCGTCCGTAACCCAAAAACACGCAACCTGAAGCGTCTGCAACCTGAGGTATGACTGTATTTTAATAAAAGTACTAAAACTGGCACCCTATCAGAAGAGGCATTCTGCCTGTACTCTCACACAGGAAGGGAACCCCCAAGATGGAGCCTGCTACAAAATAAACTTCAGGGGTGACCACTAGCCTCCAGCCTCCAGCCCACAAGCATGATCTGTGCTCCCCTACAGATTTTCATGCCCCTCACAAGACACCACTGATGTTGACAGCACTGGGGGAAAGGAAAACAGACACACATTAAACTAGACATGACACTACATCAGTCCAGCACCCTGATGGGGATTCAAATTGACCCCTCCTGTCATCAGAACAATAAATTGTTGATGAAGGAAAAGACAACAAGCCCCCTCCTCAGATGACCTGTGCACTCTTCCATTTCTGGCCACATCCATCACCAGCATGTGGCTCTTGAAATAGTTAGTTTGATGAACCATCTAAAAAATAGAAAGCTAAGTGGGCAGGATTCAACTAAGTTGTTCCTCACATAATGGAGTTTTCCCTTCCCCCGTCCCCCCATGCACTCCCCACAATCTGCTCTGGAGGGCTGGGGGGGGGTAACCCAGAAAAGGTATATTATGCAGGTGTATAGGAGTGCATGCAGGGGAAGGATGGGGAAGTCTCACTGCGCAAATGAACCTCATTCCACACATGCATACCCCACTTAGATTCATGCTGAATTCCACCTAGTAATACTTAAGAGCGGATTCATGAAGTTTGATCTTGGCTAACTTATCTATTAATTTCATTAGGTCGATGCTGAATATGACTTCTGTGTTTCCCCCCGCACCCAAGACTACAACTAGTGAATGTGTGTGTGTGTGTGTGTGTGTGTGTGTGTGTGTGTGATGGTCAGGGGTGCAGCGGGCAACACTGGCTTCTGTCTGTCTCTCTTTCCTTCCCTCCATTCTCTGATGCCCTCTCACATCCCTGCCGCCCAAAGGCTTGCATGGCTGTGTGTTGCAGCAGCCCTGGCTACAAGCTCCCCAAACGAATGGTGCCTCGCAAGCTGTCCTGTGGGGCAGCGTGAGGAGGCACCTCTCTTTGGGGTGGGGGAGGGCAGCTCAGAGACCAGGGGCGGCAACAGTGGCTGCCAGGAGGGCTCCCAAGGAGATGGGGGCAGGGAGAGAGGAAGCTGAAGGAACACTCCACAAGGGAGAGTGTTTGAAAAGCGGTGAGGGGCTGCCGGCTCTGCAGGCAAAGGGTGAATAATAATAATAATAATAATAATAATAATAATAATAATAATAATAATAATAATAATTTATTTCTACCCCACCCATCTGGCTGAGTTTCCCCAGCCACTCTGGGCGGCTTCCAATCGAGTGTTAAAAACAATACAGCATTAAATATTTAAAAAACTTCCCTAAACAGGGCTGCCTTCAGATGTCTTTTAAAGATAAGATAGCTGCTTATTTCCTTCACATCTGAAGAGAGGGCATTCCGCAGGGCGGGCGCCACTACCCAGAAGGCCCTCTTTCTGGTTCCCTGTAACCTCACCTCACAATGAGGGAACCGCCAGAAGGCCCTCGGCGCTGGCTCTCAGTGTCTGGGCAGAATGATGGGGGTGGAGACGCTCCTTCAGGTATACAGGACAGAGGCCCTCTAGGGCTTTAGAGGTCAGCACCAACACTTTGAATTGTGCTCGGAAACATAACTGGGCTCCTGAGTTCCACTGGGGTGCCGCAGAAAGAATGTAGTTGGTCAAGGGAGCCGAGAACCCAAAAAGGTTGAAAACCTCTGGCATAGAAGTATCAACTGCCCCTGCTTCAGAACTGCCAAGCTTAAGCACTCTGCTCCAAGATGCCTTGAACAACAATCAGAGCTACACTCTGCTCTGATACCATAACAATTGGGATTCCCCCTTCATTTAACAAGGGTTGGAGAATGTATTTTTGCTTAGCTTATTACCAGCATGCAATCATCCCAACTATGCCGCTAACACGTCCCCCCAGTCCCTCTGCTACCATCTGCGCTCCTGGTATATGGTTGCAATAAATAGTAACACAATCATGTTCTGCTACTATATGCCTGCTGTCTGCAAGTGTCCAGAGGTAAGATATTGGGATCCCTTTCTGGACATCCCCTTGGGCCAACATTATTCTCATTTGCTATTTTCTCCAGGCCCTAATTGCAAAGACAGAATTGCACAGTTAGCCAGCTATCTTCTCCTTCCTTCCTATGCCATAGAGGGGGGGAAAGCACGCCAACGTTACCTGCAGGCTTGGAAAACTCCAACAAGTTTAACTGACAGCTGTCTGTCTAAATACTTTTCAAGCAGCGCTTATTTCTTTCCCCCACTTCCCCAATTCCAAACCATTCCCCTTGTCCAGTTCCTACCGCTGTCCCAGAAATACAAAGAGACTGTTAAATAAATAATGTTTGGTAGGAAGGACAGCTGAGGGACAGGAAAGCCTGCAGCTCCTGCAAGCAGCAGCTGCCAATCAGTGTCACCCTTAATAATGTGTGCGCTGGGCTCAGGCCCATAGTCCCAAAGATGTGGGAGAAGGCTGATGTTTCTTGCACCTAGCTATGCGACAAATTTAAGCAAGCAAAAAGGCCAGTCAGGATTGCATTCTCCCTGCAAATGTGGCCCACCAACCCCATTCCACTCGGTACCAAGAATTAATTATGTTAGTCAGTCTGTTAGTATAATCTAATGCACTTGCAGGAATTCCAGGGCTTGTGGGAAACTGAAAGGGGATGAAGTCCAGCCAAATAAGCGTTTGCTGGTGTTCAAGCAATCAGCTCCTTTGCCTATGAGAATTGCAGCTCTGTTTGTGAAGCCCAAGCAGAAAAGGTCAACTGATTTGTGCATTTCCCAGTTCAAGAGGTAAGACATATTTGGAATGGGGGATGGCTTCTAAAAAGTGATACTTTTAGGGCTGGGGTCCTGTCTGTGTTGCCTCCCTTTTCCCATTCAAAACTCATGGCCATTTGTGGAGAGGGGCAACTCAAGTTGATATATTTTCAACCATCAAGAAGTCAACAAAGGTCACCTGCCCCTCGCTAAAAGTGCAGCTGCTTTGGACTTCCAAAATGCCAGCTCAGATCAACTTAACCCCACCAAACTGTTATATTTAGCAATACCTTGCAAGGATCCGTGAAAGGCTGGCACAAAAGCTTGCAGACCATTGAAGGCAATTTGGATGATAGCAATGCTCTGGATTTCCTTACCTCCTCTGACTAAGGAATTGTAGTTTCCCTTGATGAAGATAGCCTGCTCGGTGTCATTCTTTACAAGGGTCCACTTCACACTCAAAGACTGCAGCCAGATAACCTTAAGGGCTTTGATCTGGGAAGGAAATTGGGTTGTCCCTCTAGAAGCTGTTAGCCTCCAACTCCCAGCATGGGCAATGATGAGAGATGATAGGAGTTGTAGTCCAATAAATCTGGCTAGCCACAGGTTGGGGAAGAGTGACACAATGCACCAATCACACCTCTAGTCTCTTTTGTGCAGCACCACTTTACTGGGAGCAGAGTAACTCTCATTTTAACCAACAGGCTTGAAACTCTATGCTGATGCGGGCTATTTATGCAACTCACAGGGACAATCTTGCACAACTGAGCTGGGGACCCTGTGGTTGCCCAGATCTTGTTGGACTCCAACTCTCATTAGCCTCAGTCAGCAAAGCCAATGATCAGGGATGATGGGAGCTGTTGCACCATCTAGAAGGCCACAGGTTTAACCATCCCTGTTGTACAAGTCTGAGTGACTAGGTTGAGAAAGGAATCATGAATCTGGGAAGAGTGTTTCGATTGTGCATGTGGGTGGATGTGAAATTTATTTCAGTAGGACAAAAAGGAGTGGGTGCAAGGACATTTGGTTGGGAGTCAGTTTTTTGTCTGTGTAAGGAAAGGTTTATAGGGAGAGTTAGGGACAGTGCCAAAACATTGCAATCCATCCTGTACAAGGGCAGAAACAGGGCATGGCACAGCAGAGTTAAAACACACACATATAAAATGTGAATTCATGAAGCTGCAGTGGAGACCAGAAGCATAAGCAAGGAAGTGCTAACTGGTTTGGACTTCCTTCCCTCCAGGCTTGACTGGTGCCTGGCCCTCCTTACCACCTGCTCCCTCGCCACCAATAAATACAGAGATGTGGTCCTTCTCTTGGGGAAGGAAGCAGACCTCAGTCTCATTGTTCTTGGGTTTCCCCACCACTCCCTCTCTCAACTCCTGCTAAGCCATTATTTTAACATCACCGAATCCGTTTCCTCTTCCCACTCCCTCTCTCCCCAAAGGAGTATGAGAATGACAAGGTGGAACTTCTGTGTGATGAAGTGTCCCTGTGGTGGCGATGCAAGGCGCCTCAAGTGATCTATGACAGGGATAAAACCGGGAGAGGGGTGAGGCAGCAATTGGCAGGGGCCGAGTATAAATCGTGGAGCTGACAGGGCCACAGATGAGCTGCTTAGTTTATGGGGGTGGGAGAGGAGAAGACAACCTCTGATTCTGCCCTGGCAGAAGGTATGAGAGCTCCACTGAGAGGAAGGCAGAAGCAGAGACGGCCAGCCAGCAGAGCCACTGGATAATCTATGAAAAACTGAGAGAGAGACACAGAAGACAATGTATGCTGCAAGCTAATACTCTTTTCCCCTTAGGGCCTCAGCAGGAGAGGCTCTGACAAGGAGTGGAATCTGCTTTCATTATTGAGGTTCTACATTCACAAAAATGAGTTGTGCAGCTCATTGATAGATGAATAAGCCCTGTCCTATGAGCCTGAGGTTTGGACAACACACTAAGCTGAACCTTGGGCATCTACACACAGATTGGTAAGCCTTAGTTTTAGCTTACCACGTCATAGTGGGTGATATTAAAGGAAACCTGTTAACCTGAAAAGCCTTTATGGAAACCTTTCAGGGGGGATGAGTTGGCCCCATCCTCATGTGAAACTTCTGATGCAACAGTTGCCTTCTGAATGCCTCTTCACTGAACGGCGTCCTGAACAAAACCAAAATAGCCTGTTGCTAGTGTCCAAACCAGTTGTGGTACTAAAGCTTGGTTCTGTGTTCATGGAAGGGGTCCCAGCCTGATGCCTGTGGAGCAAATTATTTGGGCACATGGCCTACCCACCCACCCACACACCTTGAACTTAACAGGCAGTGACCAAAAGCACTCTAGATTGCCAATGCTGACACAACAGAAACAGGATTTACAGTTCACATGGTGCTGTGTTTCCCATTGCATTCCAGAGTTTTCGCTGAAGTGGCTTGCCAAATGGGATGGTGGGATTCTGTTGCTTACCAAGAAGGAGAAGCTGTGTAGTGCAAACACACCAGCAGAGCACTAGAGTGGCTCCACCAGTGTCTTCGCACTGAGCTGACCTCCCTGTTGCTTCCCCTCTCCTTCCTGATAAGCAACAGTGACCCACCTGCCAGGAAGGTAATGCAGTGGCTCCACCTTACCCAGTGAGGCCCTTCCAGATCTTGTAGACTTCTTTGCTCAGTGTGGAAAGGACTGCTCCCAGCAACCACAGTAATGGTACTGCAGTCGGGGAGTCCAAGAAGCCCTATGTACAGAACCTCATTCCACGAGAGAGTCTCTCTCGAAGCGTACAGTCTGTCCCCGCATATGCAAGCTGATTTTCAAAACCAACCTGTAAAATCTAGGGCAAAGGCTGGGGGGGGGGGGGAAGAGAAGCAAAGAACTAAGGAAGGGGGTAGTGTGAAGAAGCTTCAACACAGTGTCGAGGGACAGCAGGGGACGTTGCATTTTGCAGGAACAGAGAGCAGAGGCTGGAAAGCAAGGGAGCTGGGAATTTGAAAGTGGGAAAAGCAGCTTGCAGATAGGACACTTCTGCTGACCCAAAGACTCACCAAAGATGGAGAAGTAGGCACTTTAAGGAAAGAGTAGGTAGATGAGACAGGTGTAAAGGAAAAGCGGCCTTCATACAGAAGCAGGGGAAAGAAGGGGCTCTGTGCTACTGCTGGGAAGAAGACAGAGAGGCAAGGGAACTGGGAAGTTAAGGGAACAATGGGGCACCCCTCTCTCTTTCTAACACTACAAAAAAATAATAATCTACTCTTCAGTTAACATTCTGATGCGTTATCTGGCAATTTCTCATGTACTTTACTTCCTTCTCCCCTCTGTTTACACATATGTTTTGCAATGCAGGCTTGCCCCTGAGGCCCTCTAGCCTGAGCCATTATATAGGACCGAAAAATGGGCTCCCTTGTAGATAGTAGTGCACGAGGTTGTGGATAAATCATAACAAGCATGTTACACAACACAGAACTGGCGTGGGATTTGGAAGGAGTCACCATTTGTTGGCAGAAGAGCTTCAGGAGCTGGAGGAATAAAAATCCAAATAAATAAATACAACAAGATGAAGTCAGCCATCCATATTCCTGGCCAGAAAATTAGTGTGGGAAGGCTGATTCTACGTGTGAATGCACCCTGCTTTAACCCAGCTCTTCTTCTTCAAAAGAAAACACAGCCACTTGACAAAACAAGAAGCATGTGCTATTTGAAAGAGAAATAGATTACCTTTGCCAACAACAATGTTGGGCTGGTGCTTCTTGTACGGATGCAGCAGAGAACAAGCCTTTCGGAGGACAGAACTACAAGCTATGATTATTGTGGAGTAGCAAATATTTTGTATTGCTCTGGTGTTTTCTTCAGCCAAGTGTGAAACTAAGAGTGAAACTACATGGCAGATCTCCTGACATATTTCTTAAAAACAAACAACCACGAGAAGCAACCACTGTGGGGAAAGTACAGTTGGCTCAGAGCATCAGAGCTGGGGATGGGGTGGGGTTTTCCCTTCTGCCCCCAATGCTGCTATTAGCCCTAAGCAGAGTGGAAAGGAAGAAGATTGGGACCCATAAAACTTCTGGTGTTAACCTTTAAAGCCTTTATCTCAAGCACTGCCATAAGAACCTCCCCAAAGTTTCAGATCAGCTTCAGAGGCCCTGCTTTTCTGCCTTGTCATTATATGAGATCAGACGACCCAGTATAGCAGGCTTCCTCAACCTCGGCCCTCCAGATGTTTTGGCCTACAACTCCCATCATCCCTAGCTAGCAGGACCAGTGGTCAGGGATGATGGGAACTGTAGTCTCTAAACATCTGGAGGGCCGAGGTTGAGGAAGCCTGCAGTATAGGATGTGAAGCCTTTTCAGTGGTGGTGCCAAAACTCTGCAATGTCTTTAGTACTAGGGATTCCTTTCACAGATCTCCTGCCTAACATATAGGTCAGTGTTTCCCAACCGGTGTTCCGCGGCACACTAGTGTGCCGCGAGACATTGCCTGGTGTGCCGTGGGAGGGAGGCGGGCGAGTCGGGCGGCGAGAGGCGGGGCGGCGGCGACGAGGAGAGGCCGCCCAGCGCGGGGCTCTCGCCGTCTGCCTGCCTGGCTGCCTGCGTGGCGCTGACGTCACGGGGCTGTAACGTGCCCCACATAGGCACACGCGGGGCGGCGAGCGAGCTCCCTCCCACATCCCATCGCCGCTCGCTTCGGCCGGCCTACTGGGCTGTCGCAGGCGGAAGGCCTGCGCATGCGCGAGGTTTTCGCGCCTTCGGGATTCCCTTCACGCCTTCCTCCTCCCGGGTCCTTGAGAGCGCGGGAAGCGGCAGCGCGAGACCGGCGTTGAGCCTGGTAGGTATTGCGCTTGCCAAGGCAGTCATTTGGGAAATGAAAACTTGCAAAGCAAGCAACCAGTTCAATCTGAAGTACGTGTATGCTTAATATCCTGTATCTGAAACCTGTTCTGCCCCTCCCCCACACTTGGTGCCATTTTCATCTACACATGCAGCAGAGTAAGTTGACCCAGAATAGTACCAATTCAGATGGCAGATGGGAGAATGACAGTGCTGAATGCTTTCCCATGTAGAACAGTCCCTGCAAATAAAAACCTAGCATATTTGGAAGAGGGATGCTAGCCTAACCATTACCTTCTATGCTGTTACTATTTTATTATTTTTTTTTACATAAGTAAAAAGTGACCTTTCCCCATCTGGCATGGTGGTGTGCCTCGAGATTTTTTTCATGAAACAAGTGTGCCTTTGCCCAAAAAAGGTTGGGAAACACTGATATAGGTAAAGGTAAAGGTACCCCTAGACTCTAGGGTTGTGCGCTCATCTCACTCTATAGGCCGGGAGCCAGCACTGTCCGCAGACACTTCCGGGTCACGTGGCCATCGTGACGAAGCTGCTCTGGCGAACCGGCACCAGAGCAGCACACGGAAACGCCGTTTACCTTCCCGCTATAAAGCGGTACCTATTTATCTACTTGCACTTAAGGGTGCTTTCGAACTGTTAGGTGGGCAGGAGCTGGGACCGAACGACGGGAGCTCACCCCGCCGTGGGGATTCGAAACCGCCGACCATGCGATCAGCAAGTCCTAGGCACTGAGGTTTTACCCACAGCGCCACCCGCGTCCCTTGCCTAACATATAGTTGTGCCCTAAAATACGCATGTGAGCACACATATTAAGCCCAGATTCAGAAATGCCATGCACACACAAAGGGTGCATATACTCAAGTGGTACATGCACATGGGAGTAACACCTAGGTTTCCTGCAACGGTTCACATATAGTCCTGAGTTTAAAGCTGAGGGTGATCAGTCATCCATCAGAGGAGTGGGCCAGTCCTCTTAAAATGCCTCCCAGTCTCATGTCCCACCTGTATGCAAATCCTGCCATCCTTCTGTACATGAATGAGAGACAGGAACTGCACACCCACCCAACGCACCTTTTGTCTGAAAGGAAAGGTTAGATGAAGCACTGGAGCAACAACTGGGCTCTGTGGAGCACTGCCTGCTCCCAATGGCTCTATTATCAGGGAAATCAAGACCACTGATTCTTGCTCCAGTATAGAAGCTGGTGACTGGAGTGGTGGAACTGGGCTCTTTCTGCCAAGCATTAGCAGTTGCATCAGCAAGTAGGAGCAGACTGCCTGGAGGTGGGCACTGACTGCAAGCTCACATGACAGGCAAGGGTGGTGAGCCAGAGAAAAAGGAAAGAGGGGCAGTGGGAAATAAAAAAGGGACAGAATGTGCCCCAGATTGCCTGGAGGGATGCTAGTGTGTGTGTGTGTGTGTGTGTGTGTGTGTGTGTGTGTGTGTCTGCGCGTGCACGTGTGTGTCCTGCCCACGCCTCCCCCACTGATGTGTCACAATGATCGAGTACAGGATGCATGCACTGTAATGGTTTCATCAACTTAGCTCCTTTTTATGAGAAATTTGTTCCGATCGCCCCGCTCTCCCTGGCTGCTGTCACTGTAACGGATGCCAGAGCAGAAAGAATGATAATCGCAGTAAGAAAACTTCGAAGCAGAGCAAGAGACTCCCCTGAGAGGGCTGAGCAGTGGAGGAATATTGGGGAGGGAGCACAAAATTAAATTGCCTTTACTGCAACCTCTAAGCTCTCCTAAGACCAAGAAACCCAGCAACCCAGGGGCTATTAAACTGCCTGGGGATAAAAGGACTTGAGGAAACAAGTCAGATTGGCTGCAACATGGAGAGCATCCTATGACTCTTCTGCTACCCCATCAGTGCAACAGGGCAACCTTGCCAGCTGGATAGCAAACTTGCTATCCAAGATTATCATCCAATTAATCCACCATGTTCCCTTCCTTATTTTAATACTTCTTAATACCAGTTCTTTGATAACCCTGCCAGGTCTTCTCAGTCTGCAGTGAGGGATAACCAGCCTCACATAACCAACATGCTTTAGTCTAATTAATGCATGAAGGAGTTAACACCACAAAGTAAGCCATCCTTCCAGGCTTAGTTCACCTTGGGAGGGACTAGGTAATCAAGACTTTGTTCCCCTCCAGTCTACCTGAGAAGCTCAACGTGTGGGAAGGTCTGAGCTGGTTGCTCCAGACTGTATGACTCTAACAAGCCTCTCTTGAGTTCCTATACCAATAATTGAAAAACTTTCACCACTGTAACTAAGCCAGGTTTTACTGCCTGTGCAACTTTTTTATGAATGCTGTATGGATAATCACATGAACCAGACCTTTGAAGAATTTGTAAGTAAACTAATTTTAACTTACCCAACGTATGGTCTTTTCCTATGTTGAAGGAAGTTTTGGAACTCACAATGGCATATTTTTAAGCCTATATTTCTATGCTTTACTTTGATGCATATTTTGTGATTTTAAATCTCTGCTGGGGTTCTCTCACCAAAGCTTATTTGCTCTAAACTTGGGTCTTGGCATCCAGGAATACAATTTGTTTGTTTGTTTGTTTGCTTGCTTGCTTGCTTGCTTGCACACACCAACATACAACTCACCTCTCCATACAATCATGATTTCCCTCAGTCTATCTGTCCAGCCTTGCTACAGCAGCTGAAAGCCTAAGATTCATGAGACAGAGCTTGATGATGTCTCAGGTTTGCCAATGCTCAGAAGACAAATGTCTGATAGCAACTGTAAGCATTCAGCATAGCTATTCAATATGTTCACAAGTCTACTGCCATCAAGCTATACGTGCATTCATATGCTATTTCAGGCCAACACAGATCAACGCTAACACATTCCAAGTTCAAAGTGGGTCATGAGCACAAAGAAAGAGCTAAAAGCGCATAATTCAAACTAAGTGAACCTAGCCACAGAACAAGAAAGTGAGCCAACACTACTACATCACATACACCAATGCATCCCCATGTGCACTTATACCCACCATGCATCCCATCCACCATTTACAAACCTCAAGCGCGCACACACACACACATACACCCCCCCCCCATATGACACACTCTCAGTGCCAAAACAGAGACTGAATCTCCAAATAAGAACAGAACAGCTTAACTTTTCCACTCCCGTGCCATTTCCTCAAATTAAACTGCACCCCCCCAAACTGCTATTTACTCCATTGAAGCAGGGCAAACTGTGGCTGGGGCATCATTAAGAGTGTGAAAACTGCATAGTGATAAAAGATTAAGCACCCTTGCATCAAATCATCTCAGCATACATACCCCAAACCCAGACTGCTTAACGCTAAAAATATAGACACCAGGAGATCTGATCACAACTCCTCCACTTCGGCCTTCAACACGTTTCATCACCCTATTCTCCGACTACAGCCCTTGAGGGAGGACCATGGCTTAGTGATAGAGAACATGCTTTTCAAGCAAGGGTCCCAGGTTCAATCCCTGATGTCTTCTGGTAGGGCTGGGAATGTCCCCTGCCTGATACAATAGAGGGCCAATGCTAATTAGCAGAGAAAATACTGAGGCAGGTGGACCAATGGTCTGACCCTGTACAAGGAAGGTTCCTACAGCCCAGATTCAACTAACCCGGGGCACTAGCCAGTGCAAGTGTTCCCACTAGGCTTCCCTCCTTTCTGTTTCATGCATGCCCTGCACCTCTCCCAAATATGGCAGTGTGTGTGTGTGTGTGTGTGTGTGTGTGTGTGTTCTGTTTGGCAAGCAGAAATGCTGGTGCTGCCTGAACGATCAGGCAAGTTTGATGCCAAATTCTTCCCTTAGTTCTGTGTTTTGTAATATTCTCTGATTGCAGATCCAGCTTCCTTCTCAGTGCTGGCTAGGAAATGCTTGGTTGCTACCACCACTACTGCTACACAGCACTGCCAGCTAAAACAGGGGATTGCACCGTGTTTGGCAAAAAACACAGCCTTGCAAGTTGCCACCAGAAGCATGCAACCCAATAGGATGCCAGGACCAAGCCAGTTTGCCATGAAGTACAATGTGCACATGCTGCCATTACTACTGCTGCCTCCACTGCAACCTATTCTACTTTCCTTTTTTAAACATATTTTGACATGCCCGCCATGCACACGTATAAATCTTCCTTCCCCCATGCTTGCCAAACACATCAGCATGCTGGGTGGGTTTAGCTGAAAGCCCAGAGATTTAAACTGTTGGACCAAAGAAAGCACTTCAAAGACTGAATCTCTGGGCCAAAGCTTGAGATCTAGCAGCAGCCCTCTCCCTGCTCCTGATGTCTTAGTCCTGATCTTCCCAGTTTAGGCAGAACAAGAGCTAGTGTATGAATTTTCCTTCTTCACAGTTTGCTGCTGCTGCATGGTAGCCCTTGAATATTTAATCAGCCTTCATCAACCTGGTGCCCTCCAGCGTGTTTTGGATACAACTCTATTCTGCTCTAGCCACCACAGTCTGATTTAAACTCCAATCTCCATTTCCGAGCACACTTCCTGTTCAGAAACGGATGGAACATTAGGCTCCACAAGCTAGCAGAACTGATGAGGCAGCAAAGGCGTTCGGGAGTCTTGGCAGCCCATCCAGCAGAAGTGGTTAGAAAAATAACATCCCTGTCTACCCCTCTACCACATACAGGCAGGGCACCTTGGGCAAATCTACACTGATCAGTTATAATGTTAAAATGTGTTATAAAAATGTGACACCAGAGGGCGCTTTAGAGCAGCGATCCGTCCTCAATGGGAAACTGCACTGAGAGCTATTATTACTTTTTTTACAGCGTTTTTTACAATCAGTGTAGATCCAGCCCTTGTTGAGGTCTTCCCCATATTTCAGTGTCATGCAGCAAAGAAGAGGCAACCTGCCAACTTGCTTTCACTGAAAGGACTTAGTAAATGCTTCTTTAAAATAAATGATGATGGTGGTGATGATGATTATGATTTTATGCTTCCTGTCTTTATGGCTGTTTTTAAGGTCAGATAGGATAAACCTACAGAATCAGCAGCTCACCGCAATCAACGCTTTGGAGTCTTCTTCTCTAATGACAGTCGTATACTTTTAAGGAAAGGGATAGCGCTGTGATGTTTTTTACTGTAACAATCTTCATGTGATTTTTTATATGTATATACTGTATCTGTATAGGTAGATATTATAAACAAACAAATCCCTGCTTACCAGTTGAAGCCTTGGCAAAACCTAACTCCAGCCATGGCTTCCAAGGGAAGACTGAGAACGTGCCTGCCTCTGCCAGAAAAATGTAAGCAGAACAGCAATGTGAGAGGCATGGGACATGATGAAGTAACCTCCACAAGCCCAGGGCTGTTTGCACATTTCATGCCACATTTCACACTTCTTTGCAGGCATCAGATGGTGCAGACATGCACACGTACACACCCTGGGATGCCCTACACTTACTTGCTTTTCAGGATCAGTGGCCAGTGCCCTTGCGCGCAGGGGATAAGATGGGAAACATGCTGGAATAGTTCACTGGGTGAGTTTAGAACCTCACAAATAAGGTTTTACTTGGGATGGGTGGGGGGAAGCAAAGGAGTTCCTTTTCTGTAATCCTCTGCGTTGATAAAGTCCAGCATTTGGAACTTCATAAAGGACACACACACACTTCCATGACACCCAGTAACACAGGACTTTTCCATAAACAAGTGAATACACTCCTGGCATTATGACATGGGACACACACACACACACATACACACACACATGCCATCTCAGAGTGTCTGCTCTGGATTCCCCTCCCACATCTACAACCTTTATTATTGTTTCTCAATCTGCTGGAGAGAAGAGGAAAAGCTCTCTAGCATTACCCCTGGGCTCTGAAGAAGTCTATAAGTCAGGCACTGACATGTTTGATCATGAAGCATGTGATGTCCTTTGCCACATCCATTTTTAAACATACATCTGTCCCTGTAGGTCAGAGCAGCTCACGTTTTTGGCCTGTGTGCACCACATTTACCCTTGGCCAATCCAGTTTTTACGGCAAGCCGGTGGTGGGTGTGTCCATGGGCATAGCCAGGAGGGCAGGGAGGGGCAGCTGCCCCCCCAAATCAATAAAATTGATAAAAATGCATAGCTAACTGAGGTTCTGCCCCCCTCAACAAAAGGCCTGCCCCCTACAAAAAAACCTGGCTACCTCCATGGGTGTGCCCATTCCATTCTCCCATGCACATCCTGCATGGACAGACAGAGGCACACAGCACCCACTCCTTGGCTGAGGTAGGGAAATTATCGGTCTCCTTCCACTCATCTGATGGCCAAGAGGGTGATTTGCATCCCCAACAAGTTGCTGGGCTCAACCCACTCCAACAGTGTCCACTTTTAAAAAACAATAACAATTATCATCATCATCATGCTATTTGCTGCAGAAAAAAAATGACTTGTGGGCTGGATCCGGCTCCCAAATTTGGGTTTAGCCCCCTCTGCTGTAGATAATCCCAACCAAAAATGGTGGGAGCTATGGTTGGGCTCACTGAAGGGGTGGTATAGAATCATAGAAGAGTTAGAAGGGAACAGCAGGATCATCTAGTCCAACCCCCTGCAAGGCAATGCTGGACTCTTTCGCTCAAACCCACAACACTGGAATCAAGAGTCTCATGCCCCTGGTTATGGAGTTTCCTTAGATGGCAGGAATAGGGGACAGGGAAGACAGCAGCAACAACAAATCTGGCGCACGGATGAGATATGCATTTGTGCATCAGCTCATATCAGGGCTCTAAGTCTTCCAAACTAATATGCCAGGTTGCAGCGGTATGATTAAAAATGGCCAAATCATCGGGGAAGCATCTTCATAAAAGAAAAAAGAAAAACAGCTTCCCACACGAAATGGCTCCCACTCAGTTCCATTTTTATAAACTGCAACAGTCGGCTCTTTGTATTAAGCCAGGAGATGGTAAATCAGGAAGAAGAGATGTGCACCATTTTTTTAAAAGATAACAACAACAGAGCAAGTTTAATCCAAAGCAAGACTGAACATTCACCTGCCTGGTATTTTTTCTAGGAAATCATACTTTTCCAGGGGGCTGGCTATAATTTAGTGTTCTTCCCCAGTGGCTGGGAATGATAGGAGTTGGAGACCAGCCACATTTGTGGACCCAAATTTGAAGAACACTGGACTACAAAGGCATTTTGTATTTAGGCAATGACTGCACTTGCAAAAGTGAGGCCAGAGTGATGCTCTGACCAGATGGAGGCTAGGTATCTTTAGAATCCCTGGGTTTAATGAATCTTGTGTCATCCAATTTGGAGTTCTGAATAGTCCATCTTGGTGAATGTTGCATTTTATACTATCTTGATATTTCTGATTCTATTAATATATTCATTCCTCCATATAGCTAGTTCACCAGACACACACCAAGCTGTAGTCCACAGCTTATTATTAGATAACCCTAGATAAGCAAGGGTGAATCTGAGTCACCTATAGCGGGGTCGCTCATTAGGCAAATAATATTTTGCTAGTTGAAGTGTGACAGTGGGAAGATGTGAAAACAAGTTGTTGAAAATAACCTGGGCTGGAATGGTGAAAGGAGATTCAAACTTATGTCCAACTAGGTTTAAAGACTGAGGCAAAATTTTGGTTGCCTAGAAATCAAACCAATGAATATTGAGCACACACTAATTGAATTCCACTTTTGTTAGTAATCAAGCTAAACGGACAATTTGGCATTTGCAAATCTATGCAAACAATCTTAGGCAGTTCAGATGGAAACAAGTTTTAAGAAGTAATTAACAAACAATATGAAATCATTTAAATTAAACATCAATTGTTAGATTGCATGTAAATAGGATTTTGCAGTAGCCTCATGGAACCATGTCACTGTAACCCACTTGGAGCCATCAGGATGGAACAACGTAGGCATTCAAACAAGCAAACCAACAGAGGACCCTGCAGAAGCATCTCACACCTGACTTGGATATAAATATCTTGCCCGGGTTCAAAGCCACTCAGCACAGCAGCACTCTCAGGGCAGAACAGTTCTCCAGTTTCTGGAACACACATAGCTGGTCTGAGCCCTCCTGTATTTGAAGATCAAGTATAGAGTACCTGGTCCTTTGGAGAGATGAAATCAGCAGCCAACATAGGAGGTATAGTAACAAGACATTTTCAATTGTGGAACTACTATGGAATCTACTGTCCAGAGACATCTGCCTCAGCTCCAGTCTGCACCTTTTTAGAA
Source organism: Podarcis bocagei (assembly GCF_964188305.1). NCBI lineage: Eukaryota > Metazoa > Chordata > Lepidosauria > Squamata > Lacertidae > Podarcis > Podarcis bocagei. Next base: position 102,664,449 of record NC_138126.1, read on the forward strand.
GAAGAGGAGGAGTTTGGATTTGATATCCCACTTTATCACTACCCTAAGGAGTCTCAAAGCAGCTAACAGTCTCCTTTCTCTTCCTCCCCCACAACAAACACTCTGTGAAGTGAAGGCTGAGAGACTTCAGAGAAGTGTGACTAGCCCAAGGTCACCCAGCAGCTGCATGTGGAGGAGCAGGGAAGCGAACCCGGTTCACCAGATTACAAGTCTACCGCTCTTAACCACCACACCACACTGGCTCTCAATACATTTAGGCAATACACCAAGTGATTTTCTCTGATATATGACCCAATCACTTTTGTACTACTTGTTTGCATGTTTTATGAACAGTGAGAATTAACTTGTTCTAATGGCAAACTGGCAACTTTATCTCAGCTACCATTGGATTACCTGTTCTGATGTCACAGAAGTTGGCTGGAGGTTAGCTTAGTGCATTGACCACATCTTCCTTTTTTCCTCAGCCATCTTGTCATTTTTATATTTATCATAAGCCTCATATTCTCTTCAGCTCCTTGTGTCCTTCTTCATGGTTCTAAACTTCTTGTTATATTCATTTTGTTGTAATGTGTTTCCAAGGAACAGATTCAGCCAGGTAAGGGGTACAAGTTTATTTTTCTATAAATATACTAGGTCAGAAGGCTCCAATCTCTACCACAGAGACAGGCATTTGTTGCCAACCCAGCAGTTTCCATAAATCTCTGGCATTAACTCTCAAATACCCACACAACTTTGCATATACTTAACTACACTCCTCACCGACCATGGTTGTGTGTGGGAATCAATCAACTTAATTTGACCAGATCAAATGCTCAGGTGGCTTCTTCCTTTCAGACCAGCTTAGCTTTAGTAAGTCTTTTTGAAGCTTGTGTTCTGTTACATTTGGGTGTTTAAGGGCTCCTACTTCTCTTCTCTGGAACACGCTTTTAAAGGTGGTTCTTGCAGAGTTGTTGTTGTTGTTGTTGCTCGTATACTCTTTCAACATCAGTACATATTGCCTCCCCCAGTTGCTATTAACCCCAGTCACAATATGGGTGTCTACATGTTTTCCCTTCAACAGCTGGTAGCACTTCTGGGCTTTGACAGGGCCATGGCATGGGGCCAGGAGGATTATGGCCACCTCCCCATCCGAAGCTGCAGCCTTGCTCTGAAAATTGCCCCCTGCAGCTTCTTGTAGAGGGAGAATACATCAGGAGTCGAGAGCCAATCATGGATCCTGCATGAAACATCTGACTAGATCTTGAGTAGCAAACACAGAATATACAAATAGCAGAAGGATTATACAAGCAATGTGATCAAAGGGAGACCAGTGCAGACACTTTGTCCTCCAATATCACAAATGTGAGGAAAACACTCTCATCACTTGCCATGCCAGTAAAGTATCATTGAACTGAAATACTTTATTCCCACGCTTTGCCCTTCCCGGCTCCCAGGACAGCAAAAAGGAACTGCTCAGCCAATTTCTAGACTGCACTAGAATTCGTAATAATTAGCGCTTGGGGTGCGGGCAGCTCATGCCAGCTCCTGCTGCCACTAATGTTCAAGACCGACTGGGGGTGGGGGGGACAGAGAGCACGTAAAGATTGGCGTATCGATTTTGGAGCGCACTGGCTAAATTGGAAGCTCAGCTCCATCTCGATGGGGGTGGGGAAGCACACCGGTGGCACCGTCTGACTATTGAGCAGGAACAACAATTGATTGGTGTTCCAAGCCTCTTGGCAGGCAGCATGGTGAAAGAAAGCAGAGAAGGAATTAGTAAGAAGGTGCAAGCATAAATTCTGTATCCATGAGCAGGGTATTGCGCGCGCGCGCGCGCGCGCGCACACACACACACACACACACACACACACACACACACACTTACAACCCTTGGATGTAAAAAACAACACATATTCATCCTATAGAAGCTTGAAGAGCCTTGAATAGCAACGCTGAACTAGACGGAGGAGGATAGCATATAAAACTCCCGAGAGAGAAAAGCTGCCTGCCCTCTTTTATTCAAACCTTAACCTTCAAAAGGTCTCCGCAGACTTGCCCCACTCTATCTTTCTGCCCTTATCTCAGATATGTCCTTCCCTGTGACCTTTGCTCCTGCAATTCTATCATCCTCAGTCACCTGAAGGTCTCTGGCTATCTTTCTGCTTGTTCTCTCTTGTGCCTGGAACGCCTTCCTTGAACATGGATGTGATTCTCCCTCAATCTCTCGCTCCTTCAAATCCTCCCTCAAAACTCAGTGTTTCTATAAAGGCTTTGGCTTAACCCCTTAATCGTCACCCACCCAACAACCGTACCACTTAGCATAACTGTATATTGTTGCATTTTCCCTCATTGATCCCTTGCTACCTTTGTCTTTCTGTTGGGTGTTTTTCCAACTGTTAGATTGCAAGCTTGTTAGGGACAGGCACTCCACCCCCATATATACACACAAACCATGTGATTATTAAGTCATACTAATATTCCCAAACCCACAAGTGGGCACCCCAATTTCCATTTCACCCTTAGGCAGTCCAAACACTTCTCCACGTGGCAGTGCTGCCTGTAGGACAGTTTCAAGCAGTGCTATTTTTCTAGAAAAAGAGGTGCCAAAATTCACCATAAACGCCTCCCTTGTTCTCTTATAATGGCAATGGCGCCCACCTGAGAGGTGCCAGAACTGAGTTCCAGTGAGTTCCGGCTGGGGGGAAAAACACCCTTGTTTCAAGGAAATGTATTCATTTCTGCCATTGCTTTCCCCCAGACATAAACCCACATGATCAATGTAAGCCTTACATTTTAAGGCATACAATAGCCCAGTATGTATATACAATTCCCAGCTTGCTAAACCATAGTTTAGTAGCCAGGAATGAATGACAGGACCATGTACCCCCTCCTTAACCATCTCCCTGCCTATCCCCTAACTCAGTGCTTACATTCTGGTTTAATTAAACCATGGTTGGATGTTACATCCCAAATGGGAAACTGTGGTTTGCTAACAGGGATTGTAAATCAACTTCAAACTGGCATTAAGCCAGAGTTCCATGTTTTGGACAGAACAGTTAAATGAAGTATAATTAAACCAGGATGTCAGAACCAAAGGTTTAGTAAGTCAGTAACTGTACAGCTGAACAGTCTCTAACTAGAATAAGTTCTAAGAAAATACAACCACCCAACTGTTAAGTGTGAACCAGGCTACTGTTCACTACTTCTCCAATGCACTTCATTCGAGTTACAAAATCCGATTGTCTCTGCAGAAAGTCTAATGTAGGCTCTGGGTTAGAGAACAAACTCCTAGGAAAAGAAATATGCTCTACATGCTCTACATGCCACATGCTTTTTGTGTGCCACATTATGTTGTTAGAATCAATATGCAAAGTGGCAGGAAAAATCTGCCCAAGAAAATGTTTAAGCAGTTGAGTACAGAGGCAGTAGAGGAAGAAACACAGTCCAGGGCTGAAGGACACCGACTGACCTGCAAGTAGCAGGAAGGCCTTGGGCAACAATGGCCATCATTCAAGTACACACAACTGCTGGAAACTTGGGATTTGGGTTGCTCACTCCATAGCAGGCAGTTCCCATTGAAAAGCAGTGAAGGGGGAATCCAAACAGCCTTCCATGAACACCCCCCAGAAATGAAAGCACTCTCTGTTTAATAAATGTATTGCATACTTTTTAAAAGAGAGAGGAAGATTTTAAAAGCAAGACTAGCACAGAGAAGAAGATGAACAACTTTTTCCTGGCCCATTATCACATTCCTCTCAGTGCCAATAGACAAGGTAATTTGTATTGGTGGACCACAGGCCAGGCACTGTGCATCTCAGACAATAGGAATCCTCTTGCTGTTACACACTGAGCTATCTAAAAAACACACCCTGATCAGCGAAGAAACATAGGTGAGTATCCCTCTCTGCAGAAAGCATGTTACAAGGCAAGCAGGCAAAGAGCCATGAGCCTTTTTGGATTATTATTTTTTAATGGTACTCAGAAAGGTGAAAGGCACATGTCATGGGCATATCACTTTCCTATTCTGACAGTGCTATGTCACCAGAGCTCCACAGCAAGGAGTATTGCAGTGAACCGGTTTCCAGAATCTCTGGAGGGGACAGGAGCAGGTGCAACTCTTCTGCAACGCCAAGGTACCCGGCACAGCAACAGCACTAGCCAGAGGTGCCTGTGGAATACAGCAAGTGCCAGTGCTGTTTAGGAGACAGTAAATTCATTAAACACTTCCACCAACTGTCAGGCTGCATCAGTATGATAGCAACGGCCAGCTTCTGAAACATTGAGAACATTAAGAACGAAATAAGGCGTGCCTCTACATTGGAAGACTAGGCCTCTGCATAAGGACCACAAAGAACCGTCCTCTAAGGTCCTTTTAGCATTTGTATGCCTGCCATAACAAAGAAATGTGGGGAGTGGGGGAGAGAAAAATGGAGGAGGAAGAAGAAAATAGTAACTCCAATTTTCTTAACCCAGTCTAGGGCATGCAAAAAGTCCACACATAGGGTGCAGAAATAGTCTCACAGAGTAGGACAAACTAGGATAGGCATACATAACCCTCCAGATTCTGCAGATTGCAAATGACACGATTCCCTTCCCATTGGCCATTAAGGCAGGGGCTGGGAGTCTAAAATGGCACCACGTCAGCAATCCCTAAGCTAGACTAGGGCAGGAGGCTCATCATACCTGGTGGTATCCTAAAGGTTCTCTTTTCATTTACACAGAAAAGGGGTTGGCCGATGGGGAACTAATACCCCTAATTTTTCACAGTCTAAAAAACAATGTAATTTAAGGCAGGGGTGGCTCACTTGAGACCCTTAAGACATCCACTCCTCCAGGCTGCTGTCCAAGCTGGTTGGAGCTGATGGCAGCTGCAGTCTATCAATAGCCAGAAAGCCACAGGTTCTCCACAACTGAATGAACCTTACACAGTACAGTCATACCTCGGGTTGAATATGCTTCAGGTTGAGCGTTTTCAGGTTACGTTCCACAGCTACCCAGAAGTAACGGAGCATGTTACTTCCGGGTTTCGGCGCTCGCGCAGGTCCTCGAAATGACGTCACGCGCATGCGCGGAAGCAGAGAATCATGACCCATGCAGACGCAGGTTGCATTCGCTTCTGGATGCGAACGGGACTTTGGAACGGATCCAGTTTGCATCCAGAGGTACCACTGTATTGAAGTTAGGTTTATTGTGCCGAAGGTAAAGGTAAAGGGACCCCTGACCATTAGGTCCAGTCGTGACCGACTCTGGGGTTGCGGCGCTCATCTCGCTTTATTGGCCGAGGGAGCCGGCGTACAGCTTCCGGGTCATGTGGCCAGCATGACTAACCCGCTTCTGGCAAACCAGAGCAGTGCACGGAAATGCCGTTTACCTTCCCGCTGGAGCGGTACCTATTTATCTACTTGCACTTTGACGTGCTTTCGAACTGCTAGATTGGCAGGAGCAGGGACTGAGCAGCGGGAGCTCACCCTGTCACGGGGATTCGAACCGCTGACCTTCTGATCGGCAAGCCCTAGGCTCTGTGGTTTAACCCACAGCACCACCCATGTCCCTTTATTGTGCCTAGTAGTTCATTAATTATATAACAGTTGATCTACTTCTCTTGCTTGTGTGTTTGAGCTCCTCCAGAGTAGATTTTGAAAAGACATCAGAATGAGGATTGGATTTCATCTGTAACTGGATAGATGCTTTTGGGGTACACAACGTCTGAGCTGCAATTTAAAATGCAATACATAGCAACACTATCTGTATGCTGTATAAAATTGAAACTTTGTTTATTTGTGTTTGCAGACTTGCACCTAACCATTTGGAATTGCAAATGAACTTATTTTTGTACAGATTGGGAAAGTCTGGAAAATTTCCTATAATAAGATTGTTTATCTGAAGAAACACATGTTGAATTACTGTGTGAAGCCCAGACAGCAGCATTTTTAAATAAGGAGAGCAACACAGGTAAGATTTGCTTAGAGCAGGAGTGGGGAGCTTTGAAGCTGTGAATCAACTGACTATCAACTACTTCAAATGCGTTTCTCCTCAGATGGGAAGCTTAGCCTCCTACCTGAGAAGGGAGAGCTTTGAAGGCACAGATAATGTGGCTGACACTTGGCCTGATCCATGGCTTTATCAAATTCAGCAAAGGGCAACAAGAACCAGCCACTGGGACATAGGTTCCCCGACCCTTGACTCTTGTTCTATACAAGTTTCTTACCATACTCAAGGGTAGCTACCCCTCTGGTTGCAAAACTTACATCAGTGAAGACAGTTAAGGCTGAAATGCATCTAGCAATTGTAGTTACAAGTAGGACCTGCAACAAAATGTTGCAGTTCAAAGGGCTTCTGTTCATGATACGAGCCACCCAGCCATGTCTTCTATACTGCTCCATTCCATTCCTCTTCCGTCTGTTTCTCCCTGCCCTCAGTAGCATTCTGTGGCCATTGGCATAAACAGTCCTTGTTGGGCTGTTCTTGGGGATTTGCCTCTTTAGGGTTTTTCCCCCTACATGTTTTCGTTGTTTCGTTTAATTTAACATTTTTTATCCTGCCCAATTTACTGTGTTCTCTGGGCAGCTGGCATCTAATTAATCATTAACCTATGAAAAAAAGTTGCTGCCAGAACACATAGCCTGGGTGGACAGATTTCAGAAAGGTTAGGAAATTGGTAATATTTTACTTTTGAGGGCTGCTGGATTGTTAGTGAGATATCATCCATAACTTCTGTCTTGGGTTCTTTACTAAGCTTTCCAAATGACAGATGAGTGTACATTGGCATAGCCTGGAAGAGTAGTTTGCCATCAAAAGGACTTGTGTTGTATGTCCGATGATGGTGTATGGCACTGAAGTTTTTTGTACTTCTGCAAGCTGTGGGTTCCCCTCCTCAAACCTGCTCTGGGATCCCACAGCTAATTCTCCCCTGGTCTCCACACTGGCCCAAATAGGACTAATTTAGCCAGCTAGCCCTGGTGATCATCTAATGTTTATTGGATGGATTTCCCCCCATATTGATTTTTGAATTCTGAATTTATTGTTACTCATGCTTTATACTGTATTTTATGCTGTTTTTTGTTGCATCAATTAAGTGTTTTAAATTTGTTGTTAGCCGCCCTGAGCCCGGCTTTTGAACCTGGAAGGGCAGGGTATAAATAAAAAATTATTATTATATTTATTATTATTATAAAACTTCCTTTTGTGTGCTATTGGTGCTGTTTTCTCTACATAAGCACTGAAAGGAAACAGTGTTCACTATTATTGCACATAGGGTATCATTCACCATACATATTGATGATTATATTTATCTCTCTCTATTTTTATTTACGAATATCATTCTGTCACACCATCTGCTAGAATTATTTGTATTTTAAACATTTTTGTTTTGTTTGTTTTTGAATTCTTGATTATATGCGACAGTTACACTAAGGAACACATTTTGCATTGCATTGTATTGTTTTGTTTTGTTTTCCATACTTTTGCATATTTTGCCACTTTCTCCAAGCATGAGCACTCGGATCAGCTTGGTTCCTACCCAACCCCCCAGCCAAGGGCTGCTTCCAAGGCAACGCAACTGGATGCTGGCCTTAGACAATGGGCTCCACCTCTCTCTCTTCTTTCTCTATGTCTGGGAGTCTGGCTGGTTGCCTATTCTAGATGGGGTTGCACTACCTCTGAAAGAACAGGTTTGGGGGTCCTCCTAGATCCATCTTTTTCACTGGAAGCCCAGGTAGCCTTAGTGGTTAGGAGTGCCTTTTAGCAGCTGCAGCCATTCTTGGACAAGGTTAGTCTGGCCACAGTGATTGGTAACTGCTAGTCTAGATTACTGCAATGTGCTCTAAGTGGGCCTTGTCCAGAGGTAGACTGCAGATGGGTACAGACTACTGTTAGCACATAACTCTGGTGCTCAAAGGCTTGCACTTGCTGCCTATACACTACAGGGCCTGGAAAGCTGCCACCAATCATTGTATACAATACTGTGCTAGATGAACTAATGGTGTGGCTCTCTGTATAAGGCAGCTTCCTATGTTTCTATGAGGAGGTCCTGGGCAGGAGGAAAATGGAAGTTAAAGGGGGGGGGGTGGAAGTAATTGTTCTGCCTAATAGCATCAGCAATCCCCATTATTTTGCCGAGCCTCTTCAATGCCTTCTTGACAATGCAACACTCGCCTACTCAGAAGTAAGTGCTATTAACTTCAATGAAAAGTATTCCCAGGTGAGTGTGTACAGGGGATTGCTGCCTAATTCTGCTGTGCTGTTGGCCACCAGTACTTTGGATGGCAGTCTGCCAAAGGTTAGCTGTGCTGTGTGAGAAAATGTTTTCTCTCTTGCTTGTTTTAAGCCACCTGCTTGTTCATTTCACTGGGCACTTTCCAGATCAAGTACTGTATGACAGGGAGAGAGAAAATGTTCCCTATTCACTTCCTTCAGCCTCCTTATGATTTTTAAAAAAATATTATTTAATCAGATTCATTATTGAAGAGGCTGGGGAAGAGATTCCTAATCTCATTAGGGAAGGACTTCTGTACTCCTAAAGCTACATTCCTGTGCCCTCTGCTTTGTTCAATACTATTATATTTTTAGGAAACTGCATGATCATAACTGTATATACCAATTAAGATGTGGACACACGGTTTATACAGAACAATATATGCTGTGCCCTTGCCTATATCTTTCCTACTAATCTTTACTATTCCATCCTATCCACCCCACCTTACCCCCTCCCCCTTCCACCCCCTCTCTCGTTCGGGTGCCTGCAGCATATTGAACAGATATTTTCTGGGAAACATTGACAACTGCAAGATTTTCCATGAATAGTACATCACTAATTTGCTGCTCAATTCTGCATATGCAGAACAAGAATTATTCCCCAACCCAGCCCCACGATGAGCCTCACTTTGCATTTATCAACACACCGCTGGAGCTATGAGACCTTCCTGCAATTCTTTGCAGGCTAATTTGGATGTAACCCTCTTAAATAATTTACCATTGGCAAATTAATAAAATAAATAAAGTACTGAAGGGAAATATGTTAAATTAAAAGCCAAGATCTCCCTGGCTTTTCATTTAAAGACAAATTAAAGGTGCAATTTGACGGATGCAAGGCTAGTGAAATATCCTGGGTTGCTGATCGGGGGTTGGGGGTGTGAGTTATTATTTCCAATCTGTACTGTGTAATCATTTGGCCCAGCATGTTTCCGACTCAACAGCAGACACGGGGCTCTAATGCTTCTCAGCTGTGACAACTGGACTCCCCTCATGCTATAAATGTACAAGTGAATTTTTTCCCCAAGTGGTGGCAGCAGAAGGAGTTTGGGCTGGGAGTGTAGAGTGCCAACATACAGCACCTACACAACCACCTTTTGCATGCAAAACCACATGTCAAATGCACCTGCCCCATCCACAGAAGGTAGAAGTCAGCAGTCTGTATGCCGCGCAAATGTCTCACTTCTTGCTTGTCTGATTCAAAACTAAAAAAAAGGCTTCTCAGAAATAAAACCCTCAGTCCCACAATAAGCCGTGCCAAGTATTTGTAAACCTAAGAGTATCTTTACTGTTGTTGTCATAATGCTTCTCTTCCTTGCTTTAAAAAAAAACCCCAAAACATTCACTCAGGACTCTTCAATACACCCCAACAAGGACTTCTCAGACACATTTCAGCATTGATAACACCGATTCCTGTGGCAGTGCCCAGTGGAACAGATGGTGGCGTGGGCATTAGGTACCAGCCTCCTGGCAATCTGAACATCTGTTCCCGTTAGAAAATGCTAATTGCCATCAATCAGGACAGCACCTACCCATATTTACATGCGAATATACTCTCTCTCTCTCTCTCTCTCTCTCTCTCTCTCACACACACACACGCACACACACACACACACACACCATTACATCTAAATTTCTCTGGGCACAACACTTGCTGCATGTTAAATAACTGCTGTTGCTCAGACTTCGCGGGCCCATCTTATGCCAAGGCTGTACCACCTCAGCAAGCCTACGGTAAAGCACATTAGCTAGAGGCAGAAGGGGGAACCCCCCCCCCGCATTCTCTACTCTAGGCATTGAAAACAAACTCTCTGGAATGGGCTGTAGAGACAAACTGTCTGTTTATTCTCTAGAAACTGGATTTAGAGCTAAACCCAATAAAGCATCCACCCATCATCTTGGTTTGCAGAAGCTGGAACAGCATCTGCATGTGTTTGATATGCCCAGGACTCTTTCTCCTGCACCGTAGAAAGAGGAAGGGTGGGGGGGGGCAAGAGAGAAAGGGGGGGGGAGAGGGAGAGAGAGAGAGAGAGAACCATCCATTACTTAATGCTTTTGAATTGTTGATATGGGGTCTGTTTACTTCCAAAATAAAAGTTGGCCAGGAAGTTCCACTTTCTCCTTCCATAACAAAATAGATTTAATTTGTAAGCCTAATTCAAAGCAGTCTTGGGACAGTGCAGGGTAGGAGGGGATGTGATGCAGTTTTAATTGCCAGTTACATAGGCATTGTTAAGCCTCTGGCTCCCTCTGACAGTTCCTTCTGATGTTGCCACCCACACTCTGAACCTGTCACTGGTTTGTCGGTGAATTCCTGGCAACAGCCGTGGATTCGCGATTCCGTTATTAGCTTCCAGCAACAGTCCACCTGCCTTTACTCAGCAACCAAGGGAATTGCTTAGCACAAAAACAAGGTCATTATATATATATATATATGCATGCACACCATCTGTCCGAATGTCATAGGACTTACCTCTGGAGAGCATTTCAGAAGTTTTGCATCGGAGCAACTTGCCTGACCAAATCATCAGCATGCATGAGAGGGATAGACCCATTCCCTACTTTCTTAACAAGGATAACCTGATCTGCAGGAAATTTGCTTACTTGTGGTGTAACCTGGTATGGTATAATGCAGTTTTCCCCAACCTGGTGCTGTCCGTACTTTTCGGATTGCAACTCCCCAGTCAGGAGCTGGTACTGATGGAAGTTGTACTCCAAAACACATGGACAGCACAAGCTTTGGGAAGGCTGGTGTAGTGGACAAAGCGGCAGACCTGGGTTTCAAAACATTGCACCGTTCTATTCCCAGGTTGTCTAGTCTAGTCTAAGAACCTTTCTAAATGTCCGTTAACTTAATAGTAGTTATCAGGCCATGTTATGGTGCATCACTGGTCAGAAGTGAAAAGGTTGTGATACAGAATTCCAGAACTCCCTTTGCCACATTTGCTTTGTTGTCTGAGAAGCAAGTGACACTTCAACTGTGCGGTGCTCTTCCCAAAGATCTCCCTGGCAGCTATACTGATGTCATTTTGGCACCAAGGGAAGACCTTTTTAAATATCTTTTTTTTAAAAAATCCCAGGCCTTTATACCTCAAAGTTTTATCGCTATGTAGTAGTATTTAGCTGCTCTTTGTAAAATGTCAGATCATGCTTTTAGTCAGCCACATTTGTGTTTTAAACATGATTTTATTGTCCCTTTGATTTTGTACTGTTAGTCACCCTGGGATTTATTTATTTATTAAGGTTCTGAAAACCTTGGACGATTATACTTTCAGATGTTTCTTGGATGCTGATATGACCGTTAAAAAAACACCCAACTTCAGTAGAAAACATATTGGCCAATTTACATCTATGGACACAGGGTTGTATTAAATGTAACGCTAAGCAGATTAAATTCTCCTTGCACGGTGGAATGATCACCCCCACTCCTCCCTCCGGAACCCACTAAATTTGGGGCACTAATCCTTGAGCTAGCACAAATAGGTGGTTGAACACCACCCATGAATACAGTTCCTCTCTGTGGAACACTTCCTATTTATCATTCAGCTGAAACTGCTACTGGAAGTTCTAATTTGCTATGACCTTTTCCTAGCGCAGTAAGTGACTACAACTCAGAACAAAGTGTAAAACTAACTTGTATAAACTACAACCAGACCCATGGATTTTGCTCACTACGAAGGCGGAGGAGCGTTCAGGCCCATACCATAGCCGCTGCTGCTGTTGCATGCCCTTCTTCTCTCTGAGTGCTTGCATATGGGATCAGACAGCAGCCTGCCAGCTTCTGTGCTAACGCTGCATCTGGAAACTCTTTGCACCCTTAATTGTTCTTAATGCTTTAACACACTGAGTGACTAATAGACACTAATTGGACAGATTTAAAAGAAGAAGCAAGATGTAGGGGGATGGGGAGGGGGAAAGAAGAGAGAAATGCTGTTAGTTACCTATCTCTGCCACCTGCCCAATCTTTGTCATAGCAAAAGATCGTCCAAAGAAAAATAATGTTCAAATCAAGGCAAGTCATGTGTGGAGGAGGGGGTGTAATGACATAATGGCAATTACTTTAGGGTGGTGCTAAGGGAATTCACAGATCAGGGTACCTGCCCAGGGCATCTGCTAGGCTGCAATGTGACTACATGGTGATTGCATGTGATGGTTCCTTGGAGCCATGATCACAATATTTTAGCCAAAGTTCCATTAGATCAAAAAGCTTCCCAGCACCATTACCACTACCCTTCCTCCCCCATCATATGCAATCTTCAAAACATTATTACATTTCCCTCGTTGCCATTAGAGAACAGGTTGCCTTGATGCTGTGCGTTCCTCCTACATCTGCTTTGGAAGCATCTGCCAACAACTACTGGAAGAGACAGGACACTTTCCTAGGTGACCCTCTGGTTTGAATCAGCTTCTCAGCTCGTTGGGCTTGTGGCTATTGCAATGGGGAAGAAGCAGCTCAGAATCAAGGAACAAACAGGCTGGTTGGCAACTCTATAATAGAAACTGCTGGTTGTGTAACTGGGCAGGTAATGGTACCCATGCAGCCTCTTCCCTTCCCAGGCTTGGTGCTTTCTACTATGAAAAGATGGATCCAGGGCAAGGGATATGCTAGCAGGACCCTAGACAAAAAATGCACTTCACCATACAGCTGAAGGACAGGCACAGAGCCGCCTGCCTCTTTTATCCCATCCCAGCCTTGCTACAGGCCCCTGGGAACACATAGTTGTTTATTGAAAGCATGGCACCATAGGAAATAGACACAAATCTTGTTACACAGCAGCTAAGCCTCGCTGGGCATGTTTCCTAAAAATCGCCCTGGCATTTATGATACGATAACTAGTCTGCAAGAGCTAAAATTAAATCCACAGCGAGGAAACTCACTTTCAAGTCTGACCCAATTTATTTCCTGGGGTGGAAAGGCGGGGGGAGGGGAGAAGAGAAATGCCCCTCCTAGTTTCTAGCCACCACTCTATTTGTGATTCCCCCTCCCTCTCTTTGCAGGCACATTTCCCCCTCCTCTCCTTCAGCAGAGGCTTTGGGAATGGAACTGTGCCGCCTTTTATGTCTAAGCGGATCTAAAGACTCCTACTCACTGGAACAAAAGTACCTTGAGGGCTCCCCTCTCAGATGTTTCTCTGCTGCTGCTCTTCAAGTCTTCCTCTAAAAAGTGCTTCCTTCCCCAGGAGGATTTAGGTTTGACAGGGAGCATGTTTGCAGGCGCCAAATTACATTTGTGTTCCCCCTGTCATTGCAGGCTTCTCAGGTTCCACAATCCGTGCAAAAAAGCACTCCAAATGCTGTCTTTCCAGCTGGTGCAAATGAGATAAATCTAAAGGGCAGAAGTTTCAGTGGTGATGGGGCAGAGGCAACAGCGTAAGAGGAAGTCTAGGCTTCGGGGGCAGGGGCGGGGGCGGGGGCGGCGGAGAAACCCAATGCTCGGCTAAGAGGGAATATTGATTAAGGAGAACCTATTTCTCCAGTGGGAATAGAAAAACATCTGTCTTCTTGCCCTTTCCATCTCTTGCTTTTGTGCCATTCATCATTTACTTGTGGGCAGAGAACTTTGGGCACGTTGCAGAAATAACTAGAAATAAGCAAAGGAGGCAGCATCAGGTTGGCAAGAGAAGCAAGCCAAGACTATACATGTCATCGGCAAACAGGAAGGGCTGAGCAATTGTCATGGGGTTGAGCATGTATCAACATACCTGGGGCCACCCATCCTGGTCCCATTTGATAACGTTATAATGACACTTCCCAAGATGCAGTGTCAACCTGGCAAGTGTCCATAACGCCATGCAGATTGGTGTCTCTATCCACTTGCATGCAGCCAACCATTAGAGTAACTCACAGAGTTTTCCTGAGACAGAATTCCATTCCTGGGTCCAAATCCACATTGGCACTCTTCCTTCCCAGATCCTGTTGCTTCCTGCTCACTTCTGATTCATGCCCCCACCTGTAGTTATACTGCCACTTTTCACCCTGTATTCTGCAGATATCTCAGAATGACTACTTTTCTTTACTTACTGTGTTGTTCTTGCACTGTGAATTTCCATGAGAATCTGCTATTACAGTGGTACCTCGGGTTACATACACTTCAGGTTACATACGCTTCAGGTTACAGACTCCACTAACCCAGAAATAGTACCTTGGGTTAAGAACTTTGCTTCAGGATGAGAACAGAAATCGTGCTCCAGCGGCGCAGTGGCAGCAGGAGACCCCATTAGATAAAGTGGTGCTTCAGGTTAAGAACAGTTTCAGGTTAAGGACAGGTCTCCGGAACGAATTAAGTTCTTAACCTGAGGTACCACTATATTACGACTGGCTTTGATCCTGCAGAACTGCTTTGTCGTTGTTGTTGTTTAAACAACAATTCTCAGTGTGCACCTCCACAGCAGTGCTTAATTTGAAAGCCCTTTGCCCCAAACAATGACATTTGCAGTGTGGGAAGGGCACGAACAATTGTAAGAGTAAAGACTGCAATTGTGGTGATAGTAGCTACTTGCATGGACTCGCTTTGCTTTCTATGCCACTGCTCCACTTGGTAGGAACTGCAGGACCGGTCACCACTATGCTTGCAATGCCATTTATGCAGGTGGCCAGAAAGTGATAGTTTCTCACTGAGCAGAGAGAAAAGGGACACAAAGGTGTCAGTCCCACATGCCTCTATGAACCTGCTGGGTCTGGCCTAGCTGTTCAGAATGCACAACATGTTATTCAGAATCAGCTGTTAATCCATCTGCCTGTCTAGGGTTGCCATATTTTGAAGAGCAAAAAAGAGGATGCATTTGCAGACTTCTACTTTTAACTACGGATCGCTATGACGACTCTCATTTTAAATACCCCTACTATATGTCGGCTATAGAGGCTGTAATATATTGCTTGTAACAATGTTCTTAACTTTCAACAAAATAATAATAATAATAATAATAATAATAATAATAATAATAATAATAATAATACATATTGCTCCCTCACTTGCCACATGAAAGGATTTGGGCTCATGCTCCCATCTTTGTGAATGTAAGTGTGCACAAAACAATTTATTACACTGTGTAACATGTGCATTCCATTCATGAAAAATGGCGAGGGGAGCACAACACATGGGTCTTTTAAAACTGTTTTTCTTTTAAAAAAATATTGGGTTACTGGAAAAAAACACACAAAAAAACCCACACTCATTTTTCCAAATTTAAAAAATCTGCCCGGACAGAAATTTTAATTCTGAAAAAGAGGGCGTGCCCAGGAAAAAGAGGACATTTGGCTACACACGCTTCCCCTGATGTAGCTCAAAGGCAGAGGCCTTGTTTTGCACACAGAAGGTACCAAGTTCAGTTCCTGGAATGGCCAGAAAAAAGAAGATGAGAGCTACTGCTGGTCAGTGTAGAGACAATATGGAGCTAAGTGGACAAGTGGTCTGAATTTTCACAAGGCATATTTCTGCATTGCTAAGTAAAGGTGTTTACAGACTACCTGATAAACTCTACCTGGGATATAATTGGCCAGAAGGTGCCAACTGCCAAGAAAATGCCATGTGGGTAAAAAAATCCCTTAAAGAGGACTGGGGAAATGGTCATTTGTCCCTCACATACTGACCATCAGAAAACCCTGCAACTGACCATCTATACTGTATTACGCAGGAAGAGACCAGAAGCCTGTTCGTATGTAACTAGTAGATCTGAGCTAAAGAGCTCCTTTGCTTTTCAATATTCTGCTTTGTCGCTTTGTTCTCTCTGGCCTTCTGTATTCTGAATAAATGTTAAACAATTTCAGAGGCATAGCTGGGGGGCGGTGTGTGACACTGGGACCCACATCACACTGCAGCGGGCGACACTTACTGTGGGGCCCGCAGTGCGCCCAAGCCACACATCTCTCCTGGGGTTGACACAGTGGCATGGGGGCTTGCATCTGTCCGCCACCTCTCTCTCAGCCGCCTTACAGCTGAGGGGGAGGGGGGATGTGGCAGCGCGCCCCACCTAATGGGCGGCTCACCCCTCCCCCAGGCACCCGAGCGGCTAGCCATGCCCAATTTGACAACATGTGTCCTGTGTGCATTGCTGCCAACTCACAGGGTTGGTGAAACAGAACCCATTAGCCTAACCCACTTGATTCATGGTACAGAACTATAAGGCTGGAGTTGAAAGAGAAAAGTATAGAGTTGGGTAAGACAGAGAGCTGGGCACTGGCTCTCCTCCCCTTGTAAACTGAGTGGGATCTTGGTGGACAAGAGCCATTTTCCTTCAGCCTGGTGACAGCCACGTGAACTTAATGCCACCTCCAAGTCCCAGTTTAATAAGAGTTTGCCTTGAACAGTCCTACAATTCTGTCCTGTAGGGGGTTAATGGGAGGGATGGCACTGGCTCCCAGAAAGTTTGGGATGCAACTGGCCTACTTTGCAAGGCAGTTGTGTAAGAAGAGCAAAAGCAGTCTCTCCTGGCTTTTCCCTTCCTTTACAAGCTTTACCGACTTAGCTTAGATCACAAAAACACCCTGTTGGGCAGAGTTAACCGGCATGCTGTTCTGCCAGGCCTCGCTCAACTGTTCTCCACGCAGCATTCAATGACCAAACTGATGAGCGCTGCTGGGAATCCTAGAAAGCCATTTCTGCCTGCAGTTCTTATTCTCCCATCAAGACAGAGAGATCGGAAATTGACTGACCCCAGCACTCCATTATCCAGAAAATGATCCCTGCACTACCACCCACTCCAAATCCACAGCCGCAAAGTAGCAGCCATGGTTGCATCCTCAGCCCGAACCTTTCCCCTGAATCCCAACACTTTTCAGGAGTTCAAAATGTTCCAAGGTTGCAAATGGGCCAGTAACCCAGTATATAACAGATGCACCTAAAGACCCAGGACCACACACATCATGAGGGGAGGAGGAAACTTTTGTTTCCTACTGAGTAAAAATTAAAAACAGCCCAACAAAATGCTATATTCAGCTGAACAGCAAGCGGCAGCTACAAGTAAACAGAAGAGGAAGCACGCTTCACATAAATAACCAAAAGGCGAAATGGCAGGTGAAGAATGAAGGGAAAGAGACAAATCCGGTCATTAGGCGACTCATCCAGAACAGAAAGTGACACAGCAAGCCAGGTGAGAGCGATCTGTAGATGGAGAAAGAACTGAATATGGAAAAACCCAGGGAACAATGTGTGGGAAGATTGCATAATGTCTGCCCACACTCTGCCTGCCAGAAACAAGCACGATTGGTCCCTTCAAAACCACCCCTTGCGGAAGAAGCACTATAATCCACCCAAAGTTTTTCAAAGCAGTCTGAAGAACCTTCAAGGTGATATAGCGAGCCTGGCTTCCTTGAGACTGATTAATGCAGCTGGGGAAATACGGCTGTGCCGCCTCTTCAGAAAGACAAGGCTTCTCTTTAATCCTTCTCTCAGGACGACCTCTGCCCCCAGTGGAGAAATGAAGGTTCTCAGGGAAAACAGAGGCGGGGTGCGGGGAAGGAACCACGTTCCGTATTTTACCATTTCAGAGGGTGCACTTGGGAGCAACAAAAGAATAAGGCAGAAAGCAGCCGCTGCTTGGTTGGGGTGGAGGGGGAGAGAGAGATGGAGGGGAAGTGCCATATCCAGCAGCCAAAGCCTTTTTAACTCTCGGGATGCAGCTCCGGGCTACAGGTTTGGTCCTACTTCGCAAAGGCAAACATAATCAGTAACCTCTTGCTGCTGCCCCAAAGGTGGAAAGCTGTGAAGGAGCGGAGATGCAAGTAGCACAGCATGGTCCAACATGCACCTCTCAGAGCAGGGCTCTTTGTATTCTGTACATACATGCTTCACAGTACAGAGTCACAGTTCCTTTTTCTTTTTTGTTTGCTTAATGAAAGTATGTTTCTAGCCTTCATGGCTGTCAGGAAAAAGACTGAGGAAAGCTGTTTGTTACAGCTTCAGAAACCAGAGTGCCTCTAGTTGAGGATTCCAGTGTCTCTCTCTATAGCAGGCATAGACAAACTCGGGCCCCCAGATGTTTTGGGGCTACAACTCCCATTACTCCTACAGTGGTCAGGAATGATGGGAATTGCAGGTCCCAAAACATCTGGAGGGCCGAGTTTGCCTATGCCTGTTCTATAGCACCCACCCCTTTCATTCCCACCCAAAAAGTGTCAAATCAAAAATACAAGATTGATAAATATGTCTCTTTATAGACGCTGGTGGTAAAACCTCAGTGCCTAGGACTTGCCGATCGTATGGTCGGCGGTTTGAATCCCCGCGGCGGGGTGAGCTCCCGTCGTTTGGTCCCAGCTCCTGCCCACCTAGCAGTTCAAAAGCACCCCTAAGTGCAAGTAGGTACCGTATTTTTCGCACTATAGGACGCACTTTTTCCCCTCCAAAAATGAAGGGGAAATGTGTGTGCGTCCTATGGTGCGAATGCAGGCTTTTGCTGAAGCCTGGAGAGCGAGAGGGGTCCGTGCGCACCGACCCCTCTCGCTCTCCAGGCTTCAGGAAGCTATCCCAAGTCTTGCAAGCCCGGCGGGATGTCTCGCGGGCTCGCAAGGCTTGCGGGCAGCAGCCTGCACCCAAAAGCTGGGGACAGCGGGGAGGCGCAGAGCCGCCACCCCGCTATTCCCCGACCTGATCTGGAGGCTGGCGGGGGGAGAAGCAAGCCTCCTTCTCCCCCCCCCCAGCCCCACAAGCTCGGGGGATAGGGGGATGGCGAAGCGCCGCCATCCCGCTATTCCCCGACCTGATCTGGAGGCTGGGGGTGGGAGAAGCAAGCCTGCTTCTCCCCCCCCCACCATCCCCACAACCTCCAGATCAGGTCGGGGAATAGCGGGATGGCAGCGCTCCGCCATCCCGCTATTCCACGACCTGATCTGGAGGCTGGGGGTGGGAGAAGCAAGCCTGCTTCTCCCCCCCACCATCCCCACAACCTCCAGATCAGGTCGGGGAATAGCGGGATGGCAGCGCTCTGCCATCCCGCTATTCCACGACCTGATCTGGAGGCTGGGGGTGGGAGAAGCAAGCCTGCTTCTCCCCCCCACCATCCCCACAACCTCCAGATCAGGTCGGGGAATAGCGGGATGGCAGCGCTCCGCCATCCCGCTATTCCCCGACCTGATCTGGAGGCTGGGGGTGGGAGAAGCAAGCCTGCTTCTCCCCCCCCCCAGCCCCACAACCTCCAGATCAGGTCGGGGAATAGCGGGATGGTGGCGGTCCGCCATCCCGCTATTCCCCGACCTGATCTGGAGGCTGGGGGTGGGAGAAGCAAGCCTGCTTCTCCCCCCCACCAGCCCCACAACCTCCAGGCTTCAGGAGAGCCCCACCGCCAGCCCCACAAGCTCGGGGGACAGCGGGAGAGGCACAGCGCGCCCTTCCCGCTGTCCCCCGACTTGGTTAGAAGGCTGGGGGGGGAGCCTGCTCCTCCCCGTCGCCAGCCCCGCAAACTCGGGAGACAGCGGGAGAGGCGCAGCGCGCCATTCCCGCTGTCCCCCGACTTGTCTAGAAGGCTGGCGGGGGGAGAAGCCTGCTCCTCCCCGTCGCCAGCCCCGCAAACTCGGGAGACAGCGGCAGGGGCGCAGCGCGCCCTTCCCGCTGTCCCCCGACTTGGTTAGAAGGCTGGCCCAGCCCCGCAAACTCGGGGGACAGGGGGAGAGGCGCAGCGCGCCATCCCGCTGTCTCCCGACATGGTTTGGAGGCTGGCGGAAGGCTTCCTCCTCCCCCAGCCCCGCAAGCTCCCAGAGCGATGCCAAAGCTGCGCGCAGCTTCGGCATGGCTCTGGGTCCCGTTCTGGGGGAGGGGGAAGCTCGGGCTTCCCCGCCCCAGCCCCGCGCCTGGCGGGGGGGGTAATTTTTTTTTGCCTTTATTCCCCCCCCCCCCCAATCTAGGTGCGTCCTATGGACCGGTGCGTCCAATAGTCCGAAAAATACGGTAAATAGGGACCGCTTTATAGCGGGAAGGTAAACGGCGTTTCCGTGTGCTGCGCTGGTGCTGGCTCGCCAGAGCAGCTTCATTACGCTGGCCACGTGACCCGGAAGTGTCTGCAGACAGCGCTGGCTCCCGGCCTCTTAAGTGAGATGAGCACACAACCCCAGAGTCGGACACAACTGGCCCATACGGGCAGGGGTACCTTTACCTTTACCTTTATCCTTTTTATTTTCCCAATCATCCTTGGTCATTACGGTCTACCACCGCCTCGGCCTAATAAACTGTACAGGCACCCCTACATTTATGCAAGGGTTAAGTTCTGGACCCCTTTTGCATAAGTCAAATCGCATAAAGTGGGGAGCACCCTCTAAAAAACCTCCAAATGCCTATTTTCCCCTGCTCTCCAGCTCGCTCGCTCGCTCTTCTCTCTCTCCAATCCAGACCAAAGTATCTAGAGTTGAAGCTCTGGGGCTGGCTGGAGGCTGGAAGACATGTCAGTGGCTGCAGCTGCACTACCCTGAGCATCAGCTGTTAGGCAGGGAGGCTGAGCAGCCTAAACAAAGCCCTGCTGAAACCTCTGGTCTCTTTGGGGCTTCCTCCACCCTTACTGACATCCTTTTCAGGTTCCAAGAAGGGTCTCCCTTCCAAGAAGGAGAGGACTCTCTAGCTCTCTCCTGTCATTTCCTAGTATGATTCTACTTATTTATTTCCCAGCACCACATATATGTGTGGTTGAACACAAGTAGAATGTGCATAATTGGGTGGGTGGGTGTGTATTCAATTTGCCCCGGTAAGTAATGTAC
Organism: Podarcis bocagei; assembly: GCF_964188305.1. Taxonomy (NCBI): domain Eukaryota; kingdom Metazoa; phylum Chordata; class Lepidosauria; order Squamata; family Lacertidae; genus Podarcis; species Podarcis bocagei. The sequence continues at coordinate 102,685,356 of NC_138126.1, forward strand.
TGTATTTATGGTTGTGGGCTTTCTACTGATCCCAGCGACTAGCAAGTCATCACAGAGGTCAGATCCAGGAGATGCCATCTTGCATATCACTAAAGTCATCTACAGAGTCCATATTAGTGAGCTCATATTCCTATTTTATACTTTACATCTAATCTCCTCTATTCAAACTCTGCAGTGTATCCAGTTTTCAAGTTATGATTACTTAGGACTCTGCTAACCAAACAGCCTGAACATTTACTTTCCATCTCATTGAGAAACACTGTTTTGCCCAGTAACAACTAGCCTTTGCTTACAGAAAGGTCTGGCCACTTACAGCCTGATCCTATATGCATGCTTACACAGAAGTAAGCCCCACTTGGTTCAACAAAATTCAATTCCAAATTCATGTGCACAGGAGTGCAGCCTCAACCTTCATCTTGCTTAGTGTCCTTGAACATGTACAAAAAAAGGCAAACTAGAAACTGTCTCTCGTTTTGTGGAATGCCAAAGGTTTAGGCTTCTAGGTTGTATAAAGGATCTAGCTAGTTGAAAACCAATGTGTTTTTGTTTTTAATTCAGTAACATTAGCTTGCATGATTGTTCAAGAAAGAAATTAATTTTAAAATGGGAGACCCAATCTAAAATAAATAACTTAACTTAGGGTACAATCTTAACGGCTTTTGGGTGTTGCAGAGGCTATAGGATATATTGGATTTTACTTTCTGCCAGGGACAGAACTCTGAAGTCAGCAAACTCCCTCTCATTCCAGCCAAAGCATCCAGGGCCCTGGGGCAACCTACTTCAGAGCATGGACATAAACGGGTATATTTGGGGTGGTTTGGGGAGCGTGCTGGGAGAGAACTGGGAAATGACTAGAATCTTAAGGATCTAAAGCCATTCCAGTCCCCTGATAGCCACAGTCCCCTTATTCCCAATGGGAAGAAGTGGAAGAAGAAGAAGAAAAAGAGTAATACCCAGAAATAGATAGAGAACCCCAAGATCAATCTTTCATCCTTATTTCTCCCCTGCTGGCTCAATCCCAGCAAGACTCTGGACATTGCAGATCAACTACCTGCAGTTTCACTGCCTTAGGTATGCAGCATTGGGTTGCAGTCCTAAATCTGCTTACTTCTGAGTAGACATGACAAGAGTTCTGCTACTGGTCCTTTATTCTTTGTTATTTATATCATTAATCTATCCTACAATAAACCACAGAAGCTTTCATCACATATAAAAGAAAACAAAGTGACCCTGCGTACATTCTTTTTAAATACCAAACTTCTTATTCCAGTGCTTTCCAATTTCTGATTTGGAATACAAATTGCTCCTGGCTGGAGTGGTGGTGGAATGGGCACAGGTTTTCCTCTACCCAGCTCTCCCAGCTAAGCCGACCTCCCATGAGCTGCCACCCAAGAAGTGAGGCATGGGTGGACTTGCTGATGGCAGGCCCCGAAAAGGGATGCTCCAGAGATGAGAAGTGGCTGAGCTGGTCCAGGATCCATTGACTCTGAAGCTGCTGTGAGTGGCAGGGCTGTAGATGTGGCACTGGCCCCACCACACCATGAACCCCTTCTGTTGTGTTTGTGGGGGGAGGTATAGATTACAACTTTAAAACTCCCATTTAATTAAAACAGAGTTGAGTAACATGATTTGTCACTGCAGGTTCAGGCCCTCCAATCTTCATGTAAAAGGATCAGGTAGAGGTTCTACAGAGATGGACAAACAGTCTCACTTGGTTGGGATAAGGCAGATTTCTATGTTACTAGAACTGGAGGTACATGCCATGCTTACAACCCAAAACAGTTGCTTTCACTGAGAGTAAGATTTCACAGGACGGCCTTATCTGGGGGCAAGTAACCATGCTCATTAATGATCCAACCACACCTAACACAGAGTTGTGGGAGAATTGCCCCCTCCCTCAGCAGAGGCTGGTTGGAAAGCGAGAACCCACACACAGAGGAGACAGTTTCACAGGAGCCTTTAAATTCCTCTTGCAGCACATTAACCATCCTCTCTCAGCACATCGTTTAGGAATGAACGCCCTAGGCCCACTCCATTCTGGGCACAGCAAAATGATCTCAATCTCATTAATTTCCTCCACCCAAAGCTGTATTATCCAGCCCTACCCTTGCAATATGCATCTTAGGCTGATGCCATCAGCACTCATTTTAAATAAAACTTAGACCAACTCAAGTAAATGAAAAACTGAGATAATAATTCCCTATCAAATTAATGCTTTGGGTGATGGAAACACACTTGAGGAACTGGTAGACAGTAGAGAGTGTCACAATAACACAATAAGCCTATTTTGGCGCAGATGTTAGGTGTGTGGGTGTACCTAGCACTCCAGCCAAGGGAGATCTAGCAGTTTACTCGTCCAAAAACTTTTACAAGTTTCTGGGTGTGCAATTTTGATAGCGTGAAGCAAGACCAAGAATCAGCATATGAATTACTGAATACTGTTCAGCTGAATTTCCTTCTTCCATTAAAAGCACAATGTAAAAATGGAGACAAATGCTTCTTGGTGAGGAGCAGCAGCAGCAGCTCAAAAGAAGACAAGTATTTTACATGGTCAAGACTTATGAAAGAATCAGCCAGGGATTGGGAATATGTGGGTTTCCAGAGGCTGCTACACAACTCACATTATCCCTGCTCATGCTGGCTGTGGCTGATAGGGTTGATGTCCAACAATCTAGAGGGCTGCAGGTTTCCCAGCCTGATATAAATGTTTGATTTGCTGGTCTTAGTCCAGGGCTACCAATCAGAGAGAAGAACAGATGGACATGACTGTATCTTTCTGCATCACAGCAATAACAAGCCCACAATTTCTTCATCTGCTTCAACACAGAATGGAAAGGCAGTGATTGAAGAGAAGCTGCAAAAGAAAGGCACCCCCGCCCCCACCCACCCACTCCCAACTAGTGACTAACCAACACAGAGGAATGTAATCACATCTAACAATCAACCAGACAATCTGGTTTATTGTGGATTATCAGGAATGAGCAGCATGCTAGTGCCCAGTGCCCAGTCACTTCATTTCACTCCTCCCCTGGCACAAGCAGGATAAACAAACCAGGAAGCCTTGGTTTCCTGTTACATCTGAACCAGGGACCTTGGTTTGTCGCTCCCTAGCAAGACATGACCAGTCAGCTAACACCTAATCATGGATGCATGTTGACTTGCAAATCATGGCTTGTTAGGGATAAACAACATAGGGTCCCTGCTGTACCTGCTCATTCTTGACTTCTTCAAACTTCTGTTCTTGAACTGTTTAGGAAATGCATAAGAATTTCTAAAGAGCTTCAAATACGGACACCCCCCACCACACAGTTCACACTGAAGCATCCGTTACTGAATTATTACACTTAGAGGACAGTAGGCAGAATGAATTGGGTAGCGAGTTTACCAGTTGGGGAGGGAAACAATCATGGAAGAAGAATTAGATAGAAAAACGAAAAGATAATATCACATGGATAATGCCTTATAAAGCAACAGGTACAGATAATAATGCACTGTTTAACAGTTTAACATGTGCACATTACATTCAGTGGAAGGCTGTCAAATTAAAATATACTGTACAGCCTCATTAATCCAAGTATTGTGAACTGCACCGTCCACATTGGAGGGCATCAACAGTTTCAGCTAGGGTGTATTATGTAGTTTAGGCATTATATGTTGTCAAAATGGATTTTTCTGGCCCTCTACGCCTTGTTTTTATCACTGGGTCCTTGCTGCAAATCCACCAGATGGGTTTGGGGTGCTATTTTCCTCTGTGTATTTCCATGGTCCACTATTTCATGCCTCAGCAGAATAAATGCCTCATACTGTAGATGCAGCCATTTCCAAGAGTCTTTCTATTAGACCAAGGACTCTTACCTGGAACACCAAAGGGTTGTGTTGCTTCTAGCAGATGTCACAATCTAGTGCAGATACATGCACTCTGTGCTGGAAAGGAAAGCCATCGGGGTCCTTGTGCCAGCTCTAGCTCCTTGGCCTGGAAGAAGAAGAAGAAATAAAATGGAGACCTTGTTTCCACACGCATGTTAAGGAACACAGAGGAAAGAACAGGACAATGGTTTCTAAATGGCACATTTTCCACTTGGTGACAGAGAAAGTGCAACTGCTTAGGGTCACAGGAGCCATTAGGGCAGCCAGGGCTGAGCCCTACCAAGTGAAATGCCCAGCAATTTTAAAAAAACAAAAACACCCCCCCAAAAAAACCCTCAAAGCCACTCTTTAGTGACCCACACATTCTTTCATTTTTTCATGTTATGATACTGTACTTCTCTGCCAATCTCCCATTCTCTAGCCACTTGGCTCTCTACACCACCCAACCATTCTCAATCCAAAAGAATTGCTATGGCCAGGAAGTCCCACCCATCTAGATCCACATCTGATTTTACTGGGTCTCCTGGCTATTTGCTCAGGTTCTGGCAATTTCCCTTCCCTCCTACTGTCATTATCAGCTGAGGTTCACTGGTCCACATCCTCTCCCAAGTCCAATCCTACATCCATATCTCACTTCCGTGGTCCCTATGACCAGTGCTGCCTCATTCCAAAAGGCACATACTATATTTCCTACCCTTGATTAATCTTAGACAATGCTGCCTGCCCTGCTTCTCTGTAAATTCTGAGCATCTCAGCCAACAGTTGGTATTAAGACTGTACGGCCAACCTCATATGCCTGCAATGTTAGGGCAATCTCCTTCAGAGGCTTCAACACTACTACTGCGTTTCTTGCTGCGTTTACACTTTTTAAAAACAAAATAGCGGAATGTCTAGATCACTTAAATAAAAAAAGGGAAATCTCAAAGCAGTTTACACAACATAGCGTGAAATGTTTATTTTTAAAACCCGGTTAAAATCAAAACATTTTTTTTGAAAAATTAGGCAAAATAAAATTATAAAATATAGGTAACATCAGCAGAACTTTAGAAACAAGTATGTAACCTAATACATATCTGGGCATGTTAGCTGAAAGAAAGGTTTTAGCAAGCATCTAATACAAAACAGTAAATATGCCTGTCTGATGAGAATAGATAGGACAGATTCAGAATTCAACGAGATCAAAAAGTCACACATCACCCCTACCCTGTGAAAGTTTACCACTAACATGCATTGATTGGCTAGGGAGTGTTAGATTTGGGTTGAACCTTTGAGAGCACATGAAGGCTCTAATAAACTTATTTGCACATTTGCTTGAGAACGTGCATAAAATAAAACTTTTCCTAAATACAAATCCCCTAGTATATTTCAGCAAAAAAACCAACAACACACCCACAACCAAAATGCATACATAATCCAAGATGTTTATCCATCGTTATTGATTCTTTTTGTAGTACAATCAATATCTTTATCCATTGAGAGTATTCTTTGAAGCCTTCCTAGTGTATCCTTGAAGCCCCAGTTCTGTTAGATTCAGTGTGAGACTTAACTTATTTGGTACTTCATGACCTGGGACATTTTCAGAGTTCTCTTGCAAATGAGCAGTTGCATTTAAATTTCAAATAAAGCTGTCTGTGGGAAACCGCAATTTTTATTTATACTTGATCTGAACACTTAGAAACCATCATTTTTTCGGGTTTTAGTATTCTCAGAAAAGATGTAAACATAGACTAAATCACCCGGTGGATAGCTAGCCGCACACATTGTTACAGATATGTGATCTACTTCCTATTATTAAATATACTTCCACTTTTAACTTTCAGCCCTTGACTTCCATTAGATGTCATTGTCAGAGCCTCAGATTAAACACAGTAAAATTTTGACGAAGAAGACACATTTGTATAGTGATTTGAATGGCGCTTACATGTGTTTCAACACACATGACTCTAGCATGCAAACACACATGTACAACATGTGCATATATAATTTTTCCCAGTGCATGCAGCTGTGTTGAGAATGAGATTAGCTGCAACTTCCCCCTGTTCATATACTGAAGGTATGTGTGCTAGAACAAAAAGACAATAACCATACAATTAGCCATGTATGACAGTATTTCACATAGGTTTGCAAGTTAATCCCTGCAGAGAAGCATTTTTATTTCTTTTAGTCAGCAATTGTATTGCATCTTTTAAAAGCCCTTGGATAAGCAGGCAGGGAATGAAAGATTGATACCAGTCTGGTGAAATGTTCTGTTTCAAACCTCTGCCACCACTGGCATTCAGGATTGCTCTTTTACAGCTATTGGACTTCGCCTGTGAGCACAAAGTATTTTTCCCCCCACCGTGAAAGTGCTTATTATATTATCAAGTGACATTTTCACTTCATTTCTCTGAAGACTCTTTATTAAAGCCAACCCACCCCATGTTCTCAAATCGTTCCAACAGTGACTCTGAAAAGAGGAGCACATTAAAACAAGAACAACCACCACCCAGACACCAAGACTCGGATAGCATGTAGCAATAGGTTTACTCTTCCCCACGCTACCCCATCCCCATCTGCAGCTTTAGATCAAAATGGATCACACTAACCCCCATTCCTGCAGCACCCTCTAGGCACACACAACCAGTTAAATTACATACCATGAGGACTGTCAGCCCTGCTTTCCAGGATACAGCTGCCTGTTCTATAGCTCTGGCTGATACTCTTATTCCTAGAGATATGACCTTGCATTTGGCTGCATTAAAACAGATGTTGTTGGCACAGGGCCCAGCTGACCAAGCGATCCAAATTGCTCTGTGTATATCTTGCCCTGTCCTCAATGTTATTTACCACTCCAGCAATTTTTGTGCTTTCGATCCAAGGACTTGCCCACCAGCTGAGATCACAGAACTGGAACCTGTTTATTCTGAACATGGGAGGAGTGGCCCAGACAAACCCCTTATCCTTGTCCATCAGGTTCTGAGTACAAAGCTAATGGTCCGTGCTGAAAACACCAGCCCAGTCCCCAGTGTTAAGGGAAGAGAAAGTCACCAAGCTTTATTTGCCAGCTTGCATGGAGGAAGCCAAATCTCAGCAGCCCAGCACAAGCAAATGTGTTCTACACATTTATGCTTGCTTGCTTGCTTGCTTGCTTGCTTGCTTGCTTGCTTGCCACTGGTTCATCTGGAGACGTTGAATGGACAATGGCCATCATGCTTGAACAAAGTGGGGAAACACCGTCTTCATTTGAACTCATCAATCCCCTAATTGAGAACCCAAAGACCATGGTTAAACATTCCACTTTAGCCATACATTGCTAGGTGAAGAGCAAGTCTGAAAGATGTTAAGAACTTATATCTTAGAGGCAATCACGTTTTCAATCCAGCTTATTTTAGCTAAGCATGGAATATATTAACAAAAATGCACACACATATATCAACTTCCAGCAATGTTCTGTTTATGTGGACCAAAATTAGGGGTGGGGAGCCACCTTCCCACAAGCCAGATGGACCCATAGAACCATCTGGCCTGCAGACTCCAGTCTTCCCCTTGACCCTCCACCCTGTGTAGCAACTGGGCCTGAAAATAGCCTCCCGTTAGACCCTTTAAATGATAACACACTGGTCCTCTGCAGAATAAAGGGGAGATGAATTTGGGCTCACTCCCTGATTCTGCAAAGGATCAGTGTTTTATACACATCCAGGACGAACAGCAGAGATAACAACAACAAAAATAATAACCTTTCCTAAGGACAGAAACTCTCCAAAAGGCTCCCATGTCATGCTGGATCGATCCAGCTGCCAGAGGTTGCTTTGCACCCCTGAATTGAGAGGAGTCAGTTTAACAGCTTGTCCCCTATTGTCATGGGGCTTTCCCCCTCCTTACTTTCTGCTCACTCTGCTATCAATCAAGGCACTGAAAGGAACAGATCCACCCAAGCAGCCTTAGCCACACTGCCTCCTCACCTATGCCCATGAGAGACCTTGCTGCTTATGTTTTTTTGTGCTCTGGGAGGCAGACAACAGGCATCTGCTTTTGCCATTAGTTACACCTTTCCCAACAGCTACAAATCTAGCAGATGCAGTCCCCCTACTCCTGACCTAGGTTGAAAGCAAACCCAACGAAACAAAATCAGGCATTTTAAATATTTGCATTGAAATTTAAGAGCACATTCATACATATAAGCTAAAAGGACAGACATTAATATATTTAACAACCAACATTCTATTAACGCAGATGAATTAGTGAGGTGGAGAGACTGCTGCAGAAGAAATGGGAGGGTGAATCTTTTACTTACTGCAAACAGCCCCCCACCTACCCCCCAAATGGCTGGAATTCCCTTTCCACCTAATTATACCCATTCATTAGACTCTATTGATATGCACAGCTGGGTAGCAGCTTAGCATGAGTCAGCTCATTGCCAAAAGGCTTCCTGGCTTCTCAGCCAGCTCTTTCTATCAGTCACCTTTAAAGGCAATCTGTCACAGCCCAATTCTAAATCCTTTTGCAAAATACACACTCTCTCCCTCCCTCAACCTCTCTCTGTGTGCCTGTTCTTCCCTCCAGTGGAGTTTTTTTTTGGGGGGGGCAGGGGAGGTGGTAATAGTATTTGGCTAACTAAATTCTCCAGAATCAGCAAACATGGAGCATGCTGATAAAGAGTTTGGATTCAAGCTTGGACCATGCAGGGACAGATTTGCAAAAGAGCATACTCACTGCTGGTTTCCCAGAGAAGTGAGGCAGATTTTGTTGTAGCCCAAGAAGTAGCTTTTTGAGTCTAGGGTGAAAGATGTAACATTCTAGTGCATGCAAATATCATCACTTAGATATTTTTTGAAACATTAGTGACATATTAATGCTTTTCAACAAATAAATGGGGTGTGTTCCAGTGCAGTGTTTGTGAAGTGATGTGGAAACTTATAGTCCTGTTTGAGACACGATACAGCAGAGCACTCCAGAATAAACATTCTGTTTCATTCAGCCTTCAGTTTTATCATAAGGTTAACCTTCCATTACTTGTTCTACATTTTGCAACCACTTCCCCTTGTAGTATTCATCCCAGACACAACCTCTGCAGATTTTTTCCCTTGCCCTTATGCAAAAGGTCCCTGGGGAAGACTCAGAACCATGCAACGCTTACACTTGACAATATAAGTAGTAGTCTTAGGTCACTGCCATCTAGTAGAAACATTAAGTGAAAACTTGACAAAAATCAAATAAGATGATTGAAAGTGAAGCACGGTCTTTAATTAAAATGAGTCTGCAACATACAGAAAACTTGGTAGCGCTGTTATGCGTAACAATTAAAAAATACTATTATCTCACCGCTCTTGGAAGAGTCTTTCTTTCTTTCTTTCTTTTTAAGTTGACTTTAACATGTCTTGTGCCGTTAAGCACCAACAGAAGATAAAATCTACAAGAGAACTATCTTTGATAACTGAATACAGTGGTACCTCGGGTTAAGTACTTAATTCGTTCCGGAGGTCCGTACTTAACCTGAAACTGTTCTTAACCTGAAGCCCCACTTTAGCTAATGGGGTCTCCTGCTGCTGCCGTGCCGCCGGAGCACAATTTCTGTTCTCATCCTGAAGCAAAGTTCTTAACCTGAAGCACTATTTCTGGGTTAGCGGAGTCTGTAACCTGAAGCCTATGTAACCTGAAGCGTATGTAACCAGAGGTACCACTGTACATATGGTATTTTGTTGTCCATTGTAAATGAACGAATATAATTCTGGGTACTAATTGTTTGGTTTAACGGTGGACATTTTTGTAGTACTTTGTTCTTAATGTAGCCAATAGCCTGAATACGAAACCTTAAAAAATAAAAATGAAATAAACAAAAACAAAAACAAAGGTAACAACATAGTGTTTTTGTTTTGAATTTTTTTTTATTACGTATTATTTTTGCTATGGGGGCAGTTCTAATTCTGATAAGTTACCGCATTTTTCGCTCTATAAGACGCACCAGACCACAAGACGCACCTAGTTTTTGGAGGAGGAAAACAAGAAAAAAAATATTCTGAATCTCAGAAGGCAGAACAGTAAGAGGGATCGCTGCGCAGTGAAAGCAGCAATCCTTCTTGCTGTTCTGGTTTCTGGGATAGCTGTGCAGCCTGCATTCGCTCCATAAGACGCACACACATTTCCCCTTACTTTTTAGGAGGGGAAAAGTGAGTCTTATAGAGCAAAAAATACGGTATTTCAGTGTTTTAGCTTGAGACGTAAGACTGCCCTTGTGATCCTTCTTGCGAGCCAGGAAGGAAGTAGTGAAAGGAAAGGCTGAATCAACATCTCCCCAACAACACTGAGGACAGTAGCTGTGCCTTTACAATTATAAGGAGATGCTACCAACACAGAGGGAAATAAAGAAATTGAAGCTGGGTGCTAATCTCTCAAACCCACTGTGGAGGACTGCCTGGTGCTCCCTGGTCTTCGATTTACCTCATCCCCCTTAACACAGAATTGGGTGAAATCAGTTTGCGAAGTTCAACCACCCTCCACCCCACCCCCACCCCCATTATCTAGGGTCTTTCAGGATTTCCAGGTCCAGACCTTGGAAGGAGAGAACCTCTGTAAGCTTTGCACAGAAAAGGAGAAGCTCAGCAAGGTGTGACTCCTCCCCCCCCCAACCACAGTGCTGTAATGATGGCAAAAGCTGCACCTAGGTGACTGCTCCCTGCTATGTAAGAAAGAGAGGAACCTACATTAATTTGGACTGACAACAGAGCTTCCAAAGCAATCTTGCCTGTCAACTACCTTCCTGTCAACAACTCACAGCCTTTCTATTCCTAGGGCCATATGTGAGGTTTTGACCCTGCCGAGCTCTCTTCTTGTCCTTCCCTTTACCAAACTCGTCTTTACCATTCATTGTTTTGTAAGGTCCCAGCTTACTGCCTACTATTCCCTGCTTCCCTTAGCTCCTCCTCCCCCCTCAAATTTTGACAAGTCCTCCTGTCTGCCCAGCATACAGATGGCCCTTACTCCAACTTCCTGCCCCTTATGATTATGCACACCATACATTTAAAGTGCTATGAGACCACTTTAAACAGCCATGACTTCCGTGAAAGAATTCTGGGAGCTGTAGTTTGTTAAAGGTGCTGGGAGTTGTTATGAAACCCCCAGTTCCCCTCAGAGAGCTATAATTCTTAAGAGTGCTTTAACAACCTATCCCTCTTCACAAGCGGCTCCATGAGGGGAATAGGGACTTCCTAACAACTCTCAGCACCTTTAAGAAATCACAGCTCCCAGGATTCTTTGGGAGAGCCCATGGCTGTTTATAGTGGTATCATAATGCTTTAAATTCATGGTGTGGATGTAACCTCTCTGTGTGGGCTCTTTGCACATCCTTCATTAGCCCATCTCTTCTCAGACCTCTCCTCTACCACCTATTTCCATACAAACAGCTTTCCTTTCACTCACGATAACTGAATGATGAACATTCTGTTGTTAACATACAGTCATAGCTCATGTTGCGTCCGCTTCAGGTACGTCTTTTCAAGTTGTGTCCCACGGCAACCCAGAAGTACCAGAACAGGTTACTTCCGGGTTCACAACTTGCGCATGCGCAGAAGCGCTAAATCGCGCAGCAAGCGTGCGCAGATGTGGCACTTCTGGATGCGAATGCTTCGAGTTGCAGGCATGCCTCCGGGACGGATTACGTCCACAACTCGAGGTTCCACTGTATTTGTCCCCTGAATGGTCAGGATATTTGTAAACATTTAGTGACATCACTCCAGATCAACCTATTGCTGATCGCACTTCAGAACAACTCATGAAGATGCCAATCAGGAATAGATATTTAATATGAAATACTTAGACCTTGAATCTTAATTCTCTCTTCTTTCTAGACTCATAGAAGCACCTTCCTAGTAGAGCAGCCAAAATATGCCAAAACTTAGAGCAATTTGTCCTGTTAATCCACCAAGATCAAAACGGAGATTAATTTAGATGAGACATATAGATTTATTGGTTATGATACAAAAAAAAATGGCATGAGCTTTCAATCCAGTAAAGGAATCAAGGGGAAATGTCAATTTCTAGTTAGTTACTTGCCTATGAGAGAATTAAAAGGGAGGGATTTATACCGTGCACTAATTGCAGATGATCCATAGCCAGACTTAATTGGTTCCTGAAGTTTGAGAACAATCCCCAACTCTGACCCCTGTCAGAGATTACAGAAATGGATATTTAACCAGCAAAAAGCACCAACTGAGTAGCAAGAATTCTTCCTTTATGGAAAACTTTATCGGACAGCAATACATTTAAAATCAAAGACAGGCAGATAAGAACAAGGAGCTTGGAACTGAGACAGTTTCCCGATTTGGGAGGGGGGTTGCTTTCATGTTTTAACACATCAAAAGTTAGAAAATAACAGCCCACCACAAAGGGCCTGAAGAGTGCTTTTCATGTGAACAACCTTCCAAGGGCAATTCATGGCCAGCTCCACATGCACAACATGAGCATACCAACACTTCAGAAACATTTAAGATTGACTTGCAGATTATTAGGTTAAGCAGAAAGGGGAAGTAATTGGCTTGTACTTCGAAGTTCTAATGCCCAGGAACAGCAGTTAGGCTGAGAGAGCAATGGGTAACCTGGGAAATCCCAGGTTCATATAAGCATACCAAAGTATGAAAAGAGGATTCCTGTCAGCAGGTGCACCAGTGCAACTGAAATTTAAAGGATGGCAAAGGAACATTTAAACAAGAAATGGGAGAGATCATCAACATTCTCCAGAATTGCATGAATAATCTTCCTGAAAGGACTGCTGAGTCTGTGCGATATAACGGTTAGTGTCAGATTAAGACTGGGGAGACCCAGGTTAAGATCCCTGCTCACAAAGTGACTTTTGGTCAGTTTATCTCAGCCTAGCCCTCCTCACAGGGTTGTTGTGAGGATAAAATGGGTGGAGGGGGGAGATGTACATTGTCCAGTCTTTTCCAGGTAGTAGCAGTAATAGCAGTCGTAATAGGAGAAGAAACTTGGCAAACATAAAGCTTTAATTCTTTTAAAGGATACAGTGGTGCCCCGCAAGACGAACGCCTCGCGAGACGAAAAACTCGCAAGACGAAAGGTTTTTTCGTTTTCGAGTTGCTTCGCAAGACGAATTTCCCTATGGGCTTGCTTCGCAAAACGAAGCTTGCCCCCGCACCCCGGACCTCTTTTGAAGCAAGGGGCGGCGGGGAGAAGATCGCTTCTCCCCGTTGCCAGCCCCGCAATCTCCGGGGACAGAGGGGAAGGCGCGCGCGCGCCTTCCCCTCTCTCCCCAGACCCCTTTTGAACCAAGGGGCGGCAACGGGGAGAAGCGATTCTCCCCACTGCCCCTTCCCTTGCTTTAAAACAGGTCCCCTCTGTCCCCGGACGGTCTCCATAGGAACGCATTGATTGATTTTCAATGCATTCCTATGGGAAACCGTGCTTCGCAAGACGAAAAACTCGCAAGAAGAAAAAACTTGCGGAACAAATTAATTTCGTCTGGCGAGGCACCACTGTAGTTTCAGTGCTATTACCCTCTAAGAGCCAGTGTGGTGTAGTGGTTAAGAGCGGTAGTCACGTAATCTGGGGAACCGGGTTCGCGTCTCCGCTCCTCCACATGCAGCTGCTGGGTGATCTTGGGCCAGTCACACTTCTTTGAAGTCTCTCAGCCCCACTCACCTCACAGAGTGTTTGTTGTGGGGGAGGAAGAAAAAGGAGAATGTTAGCTGCTTTGAGACTCCTTAAAGGGAGTGAAAGGCGGGATATCAAATCCAAACTCTTCTATGACAGGTGTGTGGAACCTTTGGCCTCCCAGATGTTGCAGAAGTACAATTGGCCATGCTTGCTGAGGCTGATGGTATTTATGGTTCAGCAACAGCTGGAGGGCAAAAGGTTCCCCACACCTTCACCATGAGCTTTTAGGATGAGGTGGGCTAGAAATGTAACTAAAGAAACCCCTACCCCATGTCTAAGGCTCCCTACAATAATCAAGAAAGGAGCAAGCCTATCAAAATCCATTACTGCTGAGCACCAGCAGTAATGCACTTAGGGGCATCGTCAAGACCTTCATTTTACAGTAAAGAAGTTAGAAGAAAAGTATATAACATCAACAAAGCAAGCAAATGTGCACTACAGATCATAATGACACGGGGCAGAATTACCAAAAGAAATGTGGTTCTGCATGCCCTAAGCAAAGTTCCTGTTTTTTAGGTTGCTCCCAATTCCATATATTCAACTGCAGGGTTTCCCAAACTTGGTTTTCCAGCTGTTTTTGGACTACAACTCCCACCATCCATAGCTAGCAAGGCCAGTGATCAGGGATGACGGGAACTGTAGTCCAAAAACAACTGGAGACCCATGTTGGGGGGGGGGGACTGATCTACTGAAACATGCTTCATATCCTGAGGCCATTATGACATGCATGTACAAGGGAATCCCTGCTTAAGTAGGGATTCTGTTCTGGGACACATGTAAGTCCCTTCTGGTCCATTCCGCCCCCTTCCAGTGCCCAAAATGACTCACGTGTCAGCGGTTGCACACATGCTGATGGCACGTGAGTGGGGAGGGGCCTGTACCTTCTCCACATCTTTGAGTGTGGCTGGTGGTGAAACACACAGTGCAGAGACATCAGGAGACTGGCTGTTATACTACACAATATGGTGGGGTGTGGGGTGGGGCAGCACTGACAGGAGGGTTCTGCCTTTTTCAGCAGCAGTCCTATGTTTCTTGAACTGCTTTGTTTCCAGCCACGGTGCCCACCAAAAACCAGAGCACCTGGGGGGCCAGGAAGTGTGTCATTAGTGACCTTGCTTTAGCCCTCTTAATGGTGAGGGAAGACCTAGAGCAGGGGTCAGCAAACTTTTTCAGGTGGTCCACTGTCCCTCAGACCTTGTGGGACATTTTGAAGAAGAAAAAAATGAACGAATTCCTATGCCCCACAAATAACCCGCAGATGCATTTTAAATAAAAGCACACATTCTACTCATGTAAAAACACCAGGCAGGCCTCACAGCATTTTAAAGAAAGCACACATTCTACTCATGTAAATACATGCTAATTCCCGGACCATCCGCGGGCCAGATTTAGAAGGCGACTGGGCCAGATCCGGCCCCTGGGCCTTCGTTTGCCTACCCATGACCTAGTGTGTGAACCAGGCTTCTGCAATACATACCATATGTCTGCACTGCTCTTGGGACAAAGCTGGTTGATTAGTAAACATGCCCCAATGCAGTCAAAGCCTGTTACACACAGGAAATATTCCAGAGACTGCTGCTTCCCCCCTACTGCTGCCACAAAACTGCAAGCAATAAAATAAAAATGGGATACTATACCATCGTTTATTTTTGCAGAGCTTTCTTGCACATTCATGTGCAGGCTGCTGATGGCAGGGGAGCACCCTGCGGGCTGTGGGAGGAAGATGCCTCCAAGAGCAAAGGATTTGCATAAAGCAGGCGTATGCTGCTGCTACAAAAACCATCCTCCAAGCACACACACATACACCTCCCTACTGTGCACAAACAGGAAAGGAACTGTAGGAAGGCCTTAGGTGAGCTCTCTCAGTACTTTGGTGTCTAAGTCAATAGAGAAGTCAAGGGGGTTTATCATTCCTGGCAGAGACACAAGAAAGAGACCAGGGTCATTCCCGAAATCTCATCCAGCACATGCCATTCAGAGAGAGGAACTTGTACACTCTAGACACCTGGTGCCTTGCAAATGATACCTAAGAGAGGGGGAGGCAAGTGCTACAACCTCCCTGCCATAAGGAAAGGCCAAGCAAACTTTGCAAAGTATACCGTGTATTCTCCACCAGCCCAGCTTGATCTCCCCAGCTTGCTTTTCTGACTGGAGTTATCCTCATGGCACACTCACTAGCTTTTGCCGCAGGGTGAGAAAGATAAGAGTTAACAGAGGAGTTAGCAGCAGAGAAGAGGGATTCAAGAATCTGATGCCACTGCGGCAAGGCTGCTGAAGAGCTTTCAGTTTGGGGAGCCTCTGGAGTGGAGGAGCCCTCTTCTCTATGGGGCCCTGGTCCTTTCACACACACCCCATAAAATATTTAGAGGGGTTGACCTCCCTAATGTTTGATGCAGGTTGGTGCCTCCCTCTCTTTGGCAGCCACCTCCCCACTCCTGGCTGGGTACTGCCCTCTTTCCTCAACTTGCCTCCAGGCTTTCAGCACCATTTCTGAGCGCATCTGGATGGTATGGAGAAGTGGAAAGCAACTTTAGAAGGAACTATGGTCTCTAGTTCTCCACCCATCCCCAAGGAAACAGGGGAAGTTCTAATTCTTAGCAAAAGTTGCAGTGAAGCCGCACTCTATGAAATCTCCCATTCCAAAGGAAATCAGAAACCATTTCCAACTTTTGTCCCAAGGGTAGGGCTGGGTGAAATCAGCTTTTCAACATCGCGGTGTATCCCCATCCCAACATCACGGTTTGGCGATATACCGCGATGTTGAAAAAGCAAGCTGCCTTGGCCTCTGCCTGCGAGGCACTGGGTGAAACTGCCCCAGCTCTCACCTTGGGAACTGAAGCTGTTTCACCCAGGCACTTGTGGGCTGGGACAACACAGCTTGTTTGTGCAGCTCAGCTAGGAGGGGGAAGGTTGCCATTCCCCAGCTGAGTCAGCCCCACTGCTTTGCTGCTTGTGCACGAGCCCAGGAGCACCGGAGCTGCTTCGTGCCTCACCAATACAGCTTGTTTCTCCCTTTGCATCATGGAAGGGCAGAGTGTGATGGCAGTTTCACTCACCGGTATATGGTGAAAACGGCACCGCTCTTGAGTCCCTCTGCTTGCAACGCTCGCTGGAGGAAGGAATTCTAGCAGATGCTGCTAGCAGATGGACTCAGGAGCAGCGGCGGTTTCACCAGTGATATACCGCTGCCTGAAGCCAACATCGTGGTCTGCTCCTCATACCTTACCTGGGTGATATATCGATATATCATCCAGGCCTAACCAAGAGCAATATCTGCTTGATGAAACATAATCTTAGGCAACAGGACTTGGATGACGAATAGAGAACATGTATACTATCGTATTTACTCGAGTATAATGCGCCATTGAATCGAATGTGCACCTCAATTTGCCGAATCTTGAAACCAAAAAAAAGAAAAGAAAAAAAAGTATTTGCTTGTGAATGTCAATGTGGCATTTAATCTAATGCGCACCTTAATTTTTGCAACATGATTTGGCCAAAAAAGCTATGCTTTAGATTTGAGTAAATACAGTATGTGGCAAGACAACCACAACACTTTGTTTACATTGGAGTTCTGGCCATCTCCATGCCCTGCACCACTATAATTTTCAGGTACCCACAAGCATATTTTGTGTCTGTGTGCGTGGGGTGCCATTTGGATAAGCAAGGAGCCATTTACCCTCAGAGATAAGCTACTAATCGGCATATGAGCAGAATTCTAGGTAAGGGAAAAGGAGAGCAGCAGGGGGTTAAGGGAAAACAAATTACTGCCTAATTGTGTACTTGGCAAAGTTGGATGCTGATGTCATGTCCCTGTCATTTCGGAAGACAAAATTAGTTCAGTAAGGAAAGCCGCCTGCCCCCAACTTTGTTCAAATGCAGGCTGTTTAATGCTATAACAGAACCACAGGAGGGGGAGGAGGGGGAGGAGGAGGAAGTTCTGCTTAGTCTTCCTCTACCAACCTCACCCCAATGTCCCCATCCAGTGCATAATGCTGGAGTAGCACATGCCATTCATGCTGCCCATGTTCTGAGCAACAGCAAACAGACACTGCCAGGGTATAAAGATCTTCTCTCATAACTTAATATAAGCAGTCACTCACTGCTTGTCAAAAGTGACTCCCCCAGTGCATACATTTAATGCCCCTGTCGCAAAGTGGTATTTGGGGTGTATGTGTGCGAATAAACTTGCAAGACAATGAAGAGCCTGTAGGACAGTGGTTCTCAAGCTGTGGGTCCCCAGATGTTGTTGGACTACAACTCCCATCATCCATGAGCTCTGGCCTTGCTAGCTAGGGATGATGGGAGTTGTAGTCCAACAACATCTGGAGACCCACAGGTTGAGAACCACTGCTGAAGGACATGTTGTGATTTGGGGAAGGGCACCCTGACCCAGTCATTGGACACAGTACCAGTAGCTGCTAGGAGTTGTGCCCCACGTCAAAAAGAAATGCCCCAATGGAAAGAAAAAAACTCTTGCTCCCTTATACCTCCAGTAGTTATGCACTTTGAATATTTGACTCTTCAAATTGTCAGCTTCTTTCCCCATTCCCTTTTGCATGCTGTTTTTGTTTAGGTTGTAAGGCTGCTTTCATCTATCTGGCAAAGATTCATCTCTTTGACCCTTTCAGTAATTAGTACATTAAGTGCATATAGTAAGTTCATAATTTACATGGATACTTTGACATGTATTGATAAAATATATCTTTTATCTGGAGTATTTTATTATTATTATTGAAAACATTTTAGCCTGCTTTTCACTACAGAAGGTCATTCCAGTGTGGGTTGCAAGTAAAATATAGTTAATATATACCTCTTATACATATAGACGACGACTTAAAGCAAACCAGATAAATCACAATAAAGTAAAAGTAGGCAACCGTTCAGTCTGACATTAAGCTCTAAAGAAAGCCTGGGCAAATAACCAGGTCATTAACTGGTGCTAGAAATTCAGCAGCAGAGTTGGCAGCAATTGCTATCTCAGAAGTGAGGGAATTCCAAAGCTGGAGTTCTCCCCCCACATAACCAGCAACCGAACCTCAGTAAAACACAGCACAGCCAACAGAGTCTCCCAGAGCTGTTGTATAATGCAGTAGGCAGAATTCTCTTAGGTAGCCAGTCCCCAAGCATTTAGGCATTGCACACCTGTGCAAAATCCTTAAAATGGGCATCCACTGCGGGTGCAGTTCTGTAGGTCCCACCTGTAGGTCCTCAAACTTGTTAAGGATCATTTTTAATTTGAGGGCCCCCATCCAATACACCACTGCACCTGCTGATACTTACAATAGCAATGGTGCCTATCAAATCTGAAAGGTGAAGGTTAGGCATTAAGCGGTCCCATGTCCGCTTTGCCTTTCAAATGTTTGGTGTTCACACCATATTGTGGACAATGGTTGTGGCTGAAATGAAGGTCCCCCTGGCGTGCTGAATGGATGCAGCTCAGTCATGCTCATTTTGGCAGCGGAGTCTCTCTCACATCCTCTCTCTCCAAGATAATCAAGCTACATCTGATACCTCCCTGGACCACAAGCATGCCAAGGCAAGCTTGGTCATGGCTTTCCTTTGGGAAGGTGGCTGAGAGTCTCTGTTATACTCAAATTTGCACTCAACCATACACACATGCACACTCCGCCCAAGGATGCTTGTGACATAGCTGACACTGTGCTGCCTACCTAGAACTCCCGGCAAGTACTGGAAAAGTAACTCTGTGTGGCTGGTTTTTAGAGAGGGCGCCAAGGGCCTCTCATCCCCTGTTCAAAACAAGCAACCTGAGTTGCCTCAACTGCAGCCTGCCGAGCAACAGGCACACGGCTGCTACTCATAGATTTCAGCAGCATCCGCAGAGCCAGGCTGTGCTTCAGAAGCAACCTAACGCAACCACATAAAACATTGCCATACAGAGAAGTATTTTGGTGTACATCACACACACACACCCAACCAACTCCACTCTCTTCACAGAGGCTGGTTTACGCTCACTAACATAGAAAGGAGATTGGAGTCCCCCTCAAACATGAAGATGACATTTTCAAATGAATGGCCGTCATTTGTTTATGTGAGAGAAAGTAAAGGGGGTATTACTCTGGAAACACTAGGGTGGGGGCTAAACTAGCTCCTCATGACCCCAGTGTCTGGGACTAGGGTCCAATTTCTCCCTTCTCACCTGTGTCTCAGATTGCAGTCTGTTTGTTTTAGCATATATTTCTGACACAGTCTTCCAGATCAACACCATTTGGGATGAATCGGCTGGAATCCTCTTAGCAAAGGGAGATGCTTGGGTAAGAGAGGTAGTTGCATTGCCCCCACCCTGTATGAGCATGTTAGGTATTCTGCAGAACATGTTTGCATTAAATCATTTCCTATTCAGACTCACTGCTGAGGCCAATTTGCCATGGTTATGCCAACAAAAATTGCTAAAACTGGGTCAAATCTGAAAAAGCATTATCTTTTCCCAAGCTTCTAAATGCATAATAGTAATGAGGTTGGTTAAGCAATACGTTCACATACTTCGTTTCTTTGATCTGAAAGTGCATTAACTAGTTAAATGAGAATATGCAAGGAAACTCTTGCTTAATTTTGTCCCCTCTCTGAATACACAATGAATGTCTGAGGTCTTGATCCTCTCCACTTCACATGGTAACCAAGACCAGAGAATACACTGACAAAAGGAGAATATGTCAGGAAATTGGAAAGCTCCAGGCCTTAGAATTTCCTAGTGTGGCATATAGAAAGAATATGCAAGGTTCTGGATCACATTGATTTGAAAGGGCATTATTAAATCACTACCCACACACCCCAGTACCCAAATGGTATTCAAGTAATCTTTTGATATTAAATCCACAAGCCACTACAAATGTGCTGCAGGCCCCACAGGCTATGAAGCAAAAGCCTGGAAGAAGGAAAAGAAGCTAGTCAACACTTTGAGAAATCCCCCCAAAAAAGAGCCTGTGGAGACCAGAAAAACATTGGATGTTTGTGCACATTTTCTTAAGCATCTTAGCCTGCCTGGGTGATACTGGCTTGCAGTCACTGTGCATCCTGCTTCTGTAGACACCCATTCAAATACCTGGTGGGCTCTCTTTGGCAGAGGGGAGGAAAGGAGGGGACAGTGTGTGTGTTAATTAATGACCAATGGTCATAGCTCAGTTATAGTGCAAACAGTTTACATATAGAAAGCCATCTCTGAGGAACTCTGGCAAGAATTGACCACTCGTTAACCAGCTCGCTCTGAAGCAACTTCTTGCACTCATAATTGCAATCTTATTTTGGTTTCTGAAGCATAAAGCTGCAGCCTTCTCCAATTCTACTACCCTTGTAAGAATTTCCAGGGAAGCGTCTGCGGTTGAGTGGTAGGAAAGGGCCCATTGTGTTTGGGGGTAGGGCAGACTCACAGGGATAGCTGGAGCCCTGGGAGAAAACAAGTTGCAGTTGCAAGTTTCTCATATGCCTAGTATCTGCAACAGGAAGAAGGCAAAAATCTGTTGTTGTAACAGAACTACATTATGCTGTAATAGAACTACTATTGAAGGGAATCCAAACAAGTCACAGGTAGCATCTATTTGCAGCTGTGGCCAGCAGCACACAAACACATACTCTACCTTCTTAAACATATTCCTTGGGAGGTTCACAAGAACTCCAATAACATATCCAGATCGCATAAACCAGGGGTCAGCAACCTAAGGCCCATGAACCAGAAACAGCCCATGGAGGCCGTTTAACTGGCCCACAAACCACCTCTGAACCAAGCCGCCCACTCAGTGAGTCCCTGCACGCTGCACTAAACCGCCGCAGTGCAGCGTGGGGACTCTCTTCTGCAGCTCCGGAAATCGCATCTGCGCATGTCCGCAGAGCCAGAAATTGCTTCTGCACATGCGCAGAGGCTGAAAATTGCTTCTGCACAGGCACGATTTTCAGTGTCTGGGCATGCGCAGAAGAAATTTCCGGCACCGCAGACATGCGCAGACACAATTTTCGGCGTCGCACTGTGGCGGCCCGGCCCATGGAGGATCTCCGCAGGAGTGATCTGGCCCATGCCCGGTAAGCCTTGTTGACCCCTGGCATAAACTGTAAATAGTGTGGATAGATGATAGAAAATATAGAGAAGGGCACTGAAAGGATAAAAAGAGCAAAAAAATTAATATTTTTAAATGCCATTTGATACGTCCAAAATGATTTTTATATGGTTTTAGTAAGGATGGGTGTGTGTTTTTATAGAAAGGTTATGAGACAAATGTTTCTAGCTTTGAGTAGAAGGGAGAAGAAGAGGTGGGAATTGCTCCCTTTTCTCCGATTTCATAACAGAATAATTGTTTTTCATGCCCGAAGAAGGTAACAAGCACTGGTTTTATAATATAAAAAGGAAGCGATTTTTCACAGAATTGCCCTGAGAATTGTCCTAAAGGATTAGACAAATTCATGGTGGATACATCCATCAACAGCTAATTTGCCAAAGTAACAGCGAGAGTGTGAGGGACAGAATGCAACCTGGTTCCCAAGCAAACCCCAAACCCCTAAATGCTGGAAACATAATACAGAATACAGTAAATGATAGGTGATGGATTTGCTTGTTCTTGTTGCTTGTTCTTGTTGCTGTTCAGGTGTGTGGATAGATGATAGATAGATAGATAGATAAATAGATAGATAGATGATAGATAGATAGATGATAGATAGATAGATAGATAGATAGATAGATAGATAGATGATAGAGAGAGATATCACTGACCACAACTAGAGACAACTTAACAGACCACCTCCACACTCCTTTAAAAAGATGCAAAATGTGTCTAACTATGATGGTGGGAATTAACTCTTGAAACTCTTTCTGAGCACCAAATGCAGTAAGCATGCCTCAATATCCTTTATATGGAAGACTGGGCCTTGCAAACTATGCCCATATATTAATTAGTAAATTATACACATTTGTAAGGTAAAACTGATCATTATAGTCCAAGGAAGAGTTAGCTAGGCAGGAAAAGATGAAATCCAGTTACGAACTACCTAGTAACTGGCTTGCTTGTGTGAATAAGCCATTATTAGCCACTATAATAGTGTCTGTACAACTAAATGCACCAAGAGATCAAATAAAGCATTAGCATCTAGAATGAGGGGTCCAGGCTGATACCTATAGCCATGACAGTAACTTAAGAAGCTGCCTTAAAGCAGGGCAGACTCTTGCTCCATCCTGGTGTGCATTTTCTACAATGATTGGCAGAGGTTCACAAGGGTTTCTGACAAGGCATTCCTAGTCCTACCTAGAGATGCCAGGGATGATGTGAGCAGCTGGCTGGGATCACTAGCGCAAGACTCAAGAAAAAGATGTATATTGTATTTGATTTTTTTAGTTGCAATTTTATTCAAAAGCATGGGGCTTCTTTTCCTTTTGCAAAGGGTTACCATTTTAGTTTGAAGTGACATACAACAAGATTGAGTTTGAGGTTTGCTTATTTAATGTATAGCTGTGAATGTGTCAGTCTTCTGCTTACTAAATAGTGTCAGTGCACCCGTCTTCTGTTTACTAATAAAGCTTTTGTTGAATTATTCCTGACCTTGGAATTCAAGGAGTATTTTTGACCAGCTCTTAGAAGTCTTGCCTAACTATTGGGTGATGCTGTGGCAATGCAGTATGTGAAAAAGAGCAAATACTCTATAACCCAAACAGGAAAGTGCCTCACCTTCTCAAATCCTGTCCCCGAAACCCTGGCATAGCTCAAGAACAGGAGTCCTGATGGCAGCAAAACCTTGTCTTGGGGACCCCTTAAAGCAAAGGTGAGGAACCTGTAACCCTCCAGATGTTGCTCAGCCCCAGTCAGCATATCCAATGGTCATGAATTATGGGAGTCAGCAATGTCTGGAGGTCCATGTGTACCCCCACCAGAGTTTTAAAATAATGGTTCCTTACTTTTCCCCACTGCATTTCACTTGCAACGGACAGATCTGACTTGCATTTTCTGCAGCAAGGCCCCATCTGTCACAGGAAGATGGACAAGGATAGAATGACTGCTACTGAAAGTTCAAGTGTACATTTTTAAATAATGGCAGCTTGCACCATCGCATCTGGTAATCACAGAGAACCCCCAGGAAAATGAGGCAGTCACATGTGACATGGAGCCATATGGACTATTCCCTCCCCACCTCAGAAATGGTTACGGAGGAAATAACAATTTTACTACTGGATAGCTCCCATGGAGGAAGTACCTGTATGGATAAGCGCCAGCAATCACTAAAGCAGAAGATAATGTATATCTTTTTAAAAGCTGTTGGTATTTTATAGTAATGTGTATTGGAGGAGAAACTCTTGGCTGGTCTTTGGACAAGTTATGATAGATCTCATACTGATATTTTTTTAAAAAAGAAAAAAGCCTCACAGAATATGGGGTGGTGACCGTGCTTCCTGATTGTGGGGAAACATTCATAATTGTTTCAACAGTATTTATATTTGGCTTTAGCCAGCAACACCTGCTCCTTCCTCAGTGATGGACAGCAAAGACTCTGCTTCCAGAAACAGTACAACAACACAGAAATGAAAACATCAAGGTGGGGAGGAATTAGCTAGCAGAGGGGGAAAGGGGGTCACCTTCTTTCATATGATGAAACTTTGAGCAGAGCAATTTGCCAAGCCTAGGCATTAATCAGCACAGGTTCCATTAACCCAAAGCTTCCCAATGCCCAATGACTGATCAGAACTCAAGCCATGGGAGGAAGCAGAATTTTCTGAAGCTGGAATTCATACCTCAGGAGCAACACAAGGATCTCCATTCAGAAGTATCTGCCACAAATATGGAGTGATTCAATAGACAGAAAAAGTACATGAAGAAAGCCAAGGCAATGAAAGAAAGAGAAAGGAGTAAAGGTAGACTGTGAGTGCCCTTAGATTTTGCAATTTCCATGTTCATGGAGATATTAGGAAAGACTATAGCTTAGGTATGAGGAAAAGGAACAGTTGCAGCACCAGTAACATGGCACCAGGAGACAGATGCATCAGATTTTCAAAAGGAAAATTGGTAAGAGACAAGGATAACTACTGAAGTTCCCAGAAGCATAATTTTCCTCTACACCTCGAGTTCTGTACTGAGGGGGGGGGGAGAGAACGCAGCAGACTTCTCCAACCACCATCCAGAATTCCGGTTTCAAACACAATTTTTAAGAATGTGGCCCTTCCTTGTGAGAAATTGACCCTGCGCGGAGAAATGAAATATCTTGTCTGAATCTTGCACAAACTCTCCAGAGGCTGCAGCAGAGCTGAAGGAGTTGGCAGCATTAAGTAACCATGCACTCCCATCCCCAAGAGAATGAGCCAATCTGATCCCCCACATTTATTCCATATTCAGACATCAGAAAGCTAGCTTGCTCATGCATTCTGTGCCGCCTCCCCGTATGCGCACACACAAACCCGCCACAGTCCCTGACACACACACACATATCCACCTGTCTCTCAAGGTGACATCTCAGAAATGCAGGGATGTATTCATTAGCCCCTTCCCACTCCTCCTTTTATTATTAGATCTTAAACTCTTCTCCTCACCATCTGCCACTCAACAGTCATATTTTAAAGAGGGAAGTGACAGCTTCTCTTTGATCAGCCCTGCAGAAGCCCCATCGGTGTCAAGCACCAGGAAACGAGGGGAATTCATAATTCTGACTCAGGGTGGCCCCTTGACCTCCGGTGCTCCCCAAGGGATTGTCACTGTGCTTAGATCTGGCTGTTGAAGCCAACTCAAGCTCTGTCCCCTTTCTCCAGCTGGCTCTGGTTCGGTTTTTTAAAAAGGCAAACCCAATCTCCGCTGGGGAGCTCATATTGAATTATCTTCGACCTCGCGTATCAGCAAGCTAGTGAGGCCCTTTGTGCGATACTCTCTTCCCTGGCATTGCTGACCACCAAGTTTTCAGGATCTGTAGGGAGAAATGATAGTCTCTCCTGCAGGCAAATAATGTTCTTCATGAAAACCTCACAGCCATAGATGCTTCTGTCATTGCAGTCTTCCCCTGCAGCAATCCAATAAGGCAGCGAATATTACATGTGCATTATTGTGCCATAGCATGCAACGGGTAAAAAGGAAAGAAAGATGGATAATGACAAAAACAAAAGGCCAGGTGGACCAAAGGGCATAAATTCTACCTTTATGAGTTAAGCTTCTTAGCCTCCTCAGGAGCAAGTCACATATCAGCAACTTTATTTTGTTCACTTAGTTTGAAGTGTGACCGACCGCAGCATAACAATCAGACACAGAAGCTTGCCTTCTGCCACAGTGACACCACAGCACACTCTCAGAACTGTCTCTAACATTATAACCACACTGGCTTAAAGGAGAGCTTTCCCAAGAATTCTGTAAGTTAGTCAGAAGTTTTAAGACAGTTCGTGTTGCATGTAAACGCTGGGAAACTGCAAACATTTTATTGTACCGATTCTACTCCGTGTGTTTAAAATTGTGATCACGCTGATTAAAAACAAATGTTTATGTTGTTTGTTCTAGATTTATCCTCAATGAGCTTAAATCATAGTGACACAAGGATATAGAGGATCATTTCACACAGTGTATAAATTAAGCATACAGTGGTACCTCTGGATGCAAATGGGATCTGTTCCGGAGTCCCGTTCACAATGTGAAAAGTCCACAACCTGAAGCGCCATATCTGTGCATGTGCGCAGTGCATTTTGGTGCTTGTGTGCATGCACAAAGCATGATTTAGCGCTACTGCACATGCACATGCGGTGAAACCCGGAAGTAACCCTTTCTGATACTTCCGGGTCGCCGCAGGATGCACCTGAAAAACGTAACATAAAGCAGACGTAACATGAGGTATGACTATAGTGTATAAATTAAGTATAGTTTAATAAACAGGGAACAGGTTCACCTATGGCTGTTATAAGGTTCTATGCATGTCTTGGCTTATGTGAATCTGAAATATTTTTTTCAGTCTTGGCTACTGGTCATGGTACCCCAGAGCACAACCTTCATATTCAAAGACTACCAGATTATGTAGAATGACAAGGGATGCAGACATTATTGATCATACATAATTGAACTTTCTTGTGCCGTTTGTATGGTCATTGTCAGGCAACCAAATGCTGAGCCTAAGGTGCAATATGGGTTGTTGTTGTTGTTTCTATACTGCCCTTCATCTGAGAATCACAGGGCTTCCCTTAAGTTTTTCTACTAAAAATGATTAAAAATTCAAATTCTAAAATGAGTGAGACCCATACCTGCAACTGAGATAGGTGGTGCAAGTTAGGTAGTCCGTTATAACCCACAGCATTTTCTCCAAGAGATTTAGACTGAAATGTTGTGTTGCCCTTTTTTTGAAATGCCATGCTGTACCACCAGCTGACAGAGTTTCTCTTGCCCTTGCTGAGGTGAAGAAAACAGAGATTCCCTGAAAGTGAGAACCAGGTTGCTTGGAGACTGGCAAGACTCCTGACACAAGTCAGGATGAGGTGCAGATTTATGGCTTGCAGGGGGAAGAGAAAAAGGAGAAGCTTTAGCTAAATTATTTTAAAGCTCATTGGGAAAGAGGTTCAGTCTGATAGATTGGAAGGTGAATGGAGGGTACTACTTTGCTCATTCCTCCACCCCCTCCAGTGAAACAGCTGGTTTCAGCAGAAATGGAGAAAGGACGACCACAACTCCAAAAAGCAGATTCCACTTAACATGCCTAGGAAGTTTTGCTCAAAAGGAGCAAAACCAGATTCCAAAGGCTACCCAAGGCAATGATTGACAGGAGAAGGGAAAGGAGACTAAAGCTGGAAGTGGGGGTGGCAAAGGCAGTAAAGACAGAAAATGCTTCAGGGCACTTGTTGTATGCTTGTTTTTCCATCAACAGGACAGAGGAGGCTTCATACTGGGCAAGGTAGACTGAATACAGAACAAATTTCACAACTATCCAGCCAGGTCCATTTCTTCGGCAGTTTATTCCATATTCTCCACTCTGCCCTTTTGTTACCCATCTCTGTTCTCTCATGCCCAGTTCAATGCTGAAATGCCAAACAACAACAGTGCTTGGCAATCTTTCCCAAGGAGATCTTCAAGCACACACGGCCTGATTGCTGTCTCCTAGTCCCCAACCAAGACTCATCCCTAACACAGAGAGAGGGTTCACCGCAAAGGAAACATCAGCTTGCTTCCTGAGCTAGCTAAAACATTTCCTCCCCAAGTATGAGGTGCATGGATTCAGCATGCCTAACACTCACAGGGACGCGGGTGGTGCTGTGGTCTAAACCACAGAGCCTAGGGCTTGCCGATCAGAAGGTCGGCGGATCGCATCCCCACGACGGGGTGAGCTCCCGTTGCTCGGTCCCTGCTCCTGCCAACCTAGCAGTCTGAAAGCATGTCGAAGTGCAAGTAGATAAATAGGTACCACTCCGGTGGGAAGGTAAACGACATTTCCGTGCTCTGCTCTGGTTCGCCAGAAGAGGCTTAGTCATGCTGGCCACATCACATGACCCGGAAGCTGTATACCACCTCCCTAGGCCAGTAAAGCGAGATGAGCGCCGCAACCCAAGAATCGTCCGTGACTGGACCTAGTGGTCAGGGGTCCCTTTACCTTTTAATACTCACAGGCCACACAATGTGGGCCGGGGTAGGGGAGTATGCACACACACAAATCCCCTTCCTGATCTCAACAGTAGACCAGGGACAAGCAGGACCATGAGTGACTGTTAAACTAAAAGCACACCATGCAATTTGACGGCACTCTTGCCTGCAGTATTTCTTTCTCTCAGGCACAGACAGACAGACAGACAGACAACTGATTTAGCATTACAGCACTATATATCACCAATGGGCTGATATCTAGATCCTTCCCTATAATCTCTGTTTTCCCTGTCCTTCAGCAGTGCCCTGAAGGAGGCAAAGTCTTCAACAAAGCAATAAAGCTCTCTAGGTCTCAAATACAGCACCCTCCTGTCAGATAAATAATATTTTTAGTGTAAACAAAGAAGCATATCATCGTGGCCAGCAGGGGCTGGTCCTAAACAGGGCTGGCCTTAGGCATTTTTGCACCCTGGTGACACAAAGTATTAAAATGCCTACCCACTATCAATGATTCTTCAGCAATTAGGGTGGAAAGTCTTTCTCGACTGTCCTGCTGGGCTGTTAGCTTGCCAGCAGCTATGGCAAACTGAATTATGAAATGTACAAGTCTATATTTTGCTTATGATTGCTCTGGTACCGCACAATTTTTAAAAGATCCCAAATCTATTCATAGCCAGATTGCTATCTTCCCCCCACCCCAAAAAGAAGTCTTGAAACCCTTCTACTCTGCTATTTTTGGATGTAGTACTATATAGCTCCTTGTTGACTTCGATTTTATCACACACAATCACTTCCTTGAGCTTCCCATTCCCATGACTGCACCAGACAGCCACTACCCCAGATGAATGTGGGGTTCTCATTTGAATCAATATAGTAGCTGAACTAGGAAGTAAACTTGACGCATGTGTTTTTGTATTAAGGAAAGATGCCTTTATCAGCACTGCAGTCCCTGCAGGCCACATCTGTGCCTCTGATCATAAGGATCCCTTGAGTCAGGGCTAAAAAGCAACTCGAGCACTTCTCCACCTCAGCTACTGCAAAAAGCCTCTTTGTTTATTTGTTACCTCTGCTGGTCCTTTAGAGCCCAACCAAATCCTTCCCACTATTTTTATGAGAAGGAAAGCTGCTAGGGGGTGCCAAGAGAAGTCCAAGCCTCCCTGTCAGCTGCTGCATGCCCTCTAGCTAGACGCGTAAGCAACACTCTACTAGTTTTGAAGATAAATAACTTTTCCTCAGCTGCTAACATGTGCTACTATTACCTCCACCTGATATCCCAATGGGCGTAGTTCTCTGAAGCAACGCTGACCAAGTTGGCAATCTTTGTGACACCATGTGAGAAGTCCCAGGAAAGGCAAGAAGCAAGATAAACATGGCTTCAAGGGCTACACCACGGCCATGGGCAGCCATGTGGGTTTCCTAGCTTGTAACAGTAAGGGAATCCAACCCTGTGTTTCATACATTTCTGAATTCATCAGATTCTGGAGCTGTTCCAGTCCAGGATTTACACAAAGCTCAAGAGAACTGAATACTAAAGGAGAGAAGATTTCTGATGGACTTTCCTCATGCCTGATGTGTATTCTAAATAAAGTGGCTCAGCCATGTTCCTAGAGTACATCTTACACACATTTTTGCTCCACACTGCACACACCAATCTCTAGAAATAACTAGGAAAGGAAGAGGTTAATCTCCAATGCCCCGCGGGCCAAAACTGCCCTCTCCCAACACATACACAACCCCTTCAGTCTAAGTATTAATTAATATTCCCTTGATAAGCCTGAGATTCTAATTACAGCCAGTGATTAACGGGCCTGGTTCTTTAGGAGCAGATTAGAGCAGAAAAAGGCAGCCTCTCCCTCTCTCAACAACACTCTCACCTCAACACCACTGCGAATTCTAAATAGAGGCCGGGTGCTCCAGCTTGCCCCTAATTAATGGATATGTGGGTAGGAGAGGGGAGAAGATATCCATTGGGTCCGTGGGTGCATCCATTGGCTCTGTGTAGGGATAGACAGAAACCACAGCTTTCTTAAAAGCAACAACAGGAAAACGCCAACTGACACAGAAAGGAAGGAGTGGCAATTGGAGGGAAGTAAGAGGCAGCAACTAAAAGGAAGGGAAAGATAAAAATCAGCCCATCACTGTGCTACCCCTCATCTCTACACTTGCTGCACAACTGCCAATTGGAGGTATCAGTAACGTGCATCTGATCTGCATGGCCAGGTAACTGTGCTGTTATGTTACTGCTCTATCTGTCTAAATAGAAGCATCCTTCCCGACTTCAACTTGCTGCATAAGTAAGGTGTGTGTGTGTGTGTGTGTGTGTGTGTGTGTGTGTGTGTGTGTGATCAGAAATCCCATCTACCTAATCAGCATGGCTGTTGCCCACAGACTGAGCTAGTACTGCCCTTGAGTCTTTCCTGGCTCAATTCGTAAAGGTTATTGTTTTCCGCAAACTTTCACTGTACTAATATTGCTTGAGCGTTGAAGGAGATTTAATATGTAACAGAACAGTCAGAAACAAACCCCATCTAAGCATTGCAAAACTGGCAAACCCCATGTTGACACAGAGGAAAATACGTGCATTGGATGCAGGATCACAGGAGCAGTAGGCAACAAAAGGCAAGTGCATTCCAAGCAAAGCTAGATCACACAAAATGCTATCTTGGATATCTTAAGGCAGAGAGCTTCTGCCTTAGTGCAGTGGATATAGAATGAATGAAAAATAACTCTAGTGGGGAGGAACTAAAACCTTTCCACCAGCTGGGCAAGCACCATCTCAAATCAGAAGGTGCAGCGTATCTAAAAAATGCTTCACATATTTTGCTGAGCCTTCTTCCCCTTCCCTGACTGCATACTTGTTTGCAGATGAGAGTGTGTGAAAGGGTGCAGGGCATAACAGTCCCTGCAGCAAAGCTCAGCGGACAAGCTAGGTTCTCCATCTAGCAGATGCTACAGAGACATTTATGCAAAGGATGTTCTTCAGAGTCAGTTCCACATACTTCCCATCACATGACAACTGTAGGAGTCGATTCACATAGTAGGTACACTAGTGGTTTGAACCCACTCAGTTTTAGCAAAGTGTGACACTTTCAATTCCTTTGAATGTATGTCCATTCCACTCTTCAGCAGCTCTCACCGACACCTTAATTACCCTAATTATGTGTTGTTGTTCAGTTGGATATACCATCTGCGGTGCACAAAAGAAGCAAGTTTGTTTTTATTGATTACCGTATTTTTCGCTCTATAAGACGCACCAGACCACAAGACGTACCTAGTTTTTGGAGGAGGAAAACAAGAAAAAAAAAATCTGAATCTCAGAAGCCAGAACAGCAAGAGGGGTCGCTGCACAGTGAAAGCAGCAATCCCTCTTGCTGTTCTGGCTTCTGGGATAGTTGCGCAGCCTGCATTCGCTCCATAAGACGCACACACATTCCCCCTTACTTTTTAGGAGGGGAAAAGTGAGTCTTATAGAGCAAAAAATACGGTAATTTACGGTATTGGTGTAACTGCCCAATAACTGAAGCATTTGCTCTAATCATTTGCCCAAAGACGAGCCATCACAGACTATCCCCATATGATCTTATATAGCTTCTTCTCCAACCTAGCTATGAGAATGGCTGAGCAAGTGGGGAAGTTCAAAGAGATAGGTTACTGAGCTTATCGCCAGGGAAAGCAGATCTTCTAGAATACGGCCATTGCACATTTGCAATTTGTGCAAAATGTGGCTCACAAATGTCTAAAATATTTGCTTTATTGTTGTAACCTTCCTGCAAAGGCCGTTACGGTACTTCAGTGGGGATCAAGAGGATCTCAGCAATACTCTTAGTGGGAGGTTTGCTAAACTATTTCAAGCCACAAGTTTCTGAAATGTTATTCGACTGTATAACCCAAGCATAATTGTCATGTTGTGGGAAAATACTAGATGAGTAAATGAGAGGTATCATCTAGGTTGAATGAATCTTCCCTTCATTGGATAGAAGGAACAGATGACGAAATGACTGCTCAAGGATTCCCTTAGCCTTATGATTTTGAGAATTATAAAGGCCTTGTTTTGACAGTGACTCCCAAACTAGTTTCAGTTTCCCACCCACCAAGGCCATCCATAGTTGAAGGTTTCCTTCTTCCATCCATCCATTAAATAATAAGCCAGAAGGGAATCTGGTGGTAAGAGCAAATTCCAATGAGACTTATAATTATAAAGCAATAAGGTCATGCACCCAGTGCAATTAAGCACGTACACAGCTCCTTGTGGCTTTGGAAATGCTTCCCCCCCCCCTCTTCTCATTGCCCCACCAAGCTGCAAAATAAATTATCATGCAAACTTAAGAGTCTGAGCTATTGAAACAATTAAACAAAAATTAAATCTAATTCATTTATACTCTCTGCACAAAGTGGATAATGTGCGGGTGGTGTTTTTTCTCTCCTCCTCTCCTCTCCTTGCCTTGGCATTACCTAGGACTATTATTGGAGATTAATCACAGGGAAAGGCAATGAACGTGATCTATCGCTCTTTAAAAGTGCACTGTAGTGATTATATAAAAATCTATTAAGAGGACAGAAAATTTAAGAGCAATGCTGTTTTCAAAGGGAGAATCGGGCTCAGGCTTTGATGCAAGAGGAGATGCAGGGAAGTAGAGGAAGAGAAGGAATCAATTCTTTGAACAGATTCAAGTGAAGACCCACAGAGCGCAAAGTTTTAGTAAGCCTGGCTTATCAGCCAGAGGTCACCCCATAAGAAAGCCATCCCACTGTCTGCAATCTTTCCAGGGCGGTATCCTGTATATCAGCAAAAACTGCAAGTAAGAAGCTCACTGACAGATTTATAGATGTAGCAGCCCAATAGAAGTGAACTTTCAAACACAAGAGGACTCCGTGGCTTGGTATTCTCCCTGGCAATGATTTGCTGTGTAAGTCACTTGCCTCCCCTACCTTTATTTCAACACCTGCCAAATAGTGAAAACGCCTGTCCCAAACTCTATGCATATTATGCCAAACTCTATAAAAATCCATCCAGTGTCAAGATTCACTAATCTCTTACCAAGCGTCTACAACAACTTCAGATTTAAGGTTGATTAGCCAAGGTTGATTAGTGTTAAAGCTTAAAATTACATTATAAAACAACATTTCAAATTAATAATGTATTAACAAGTAGTCGGCTAAAAAGCCTGCCACGAAAGCAAGAGACCTTCCTACCCCTTCCTGGAGGAGGGGGCAGGAGGCAAAATGGAACTGATTTGTCTGCAGTAAGAGGGTGCTTAGAACTGAAGAAGCTGATAAGCATATAGCAAGGTTGGAAATAAAGCATGTCTAGAATGCAGAAGGCTTTCTGATTAGAAAGGTCTGGATAAGCAAGGTTTTACTGTAAACAGTTTTGAAAGTTTAATAATCTCTTTGCAAATGGGATGCAACATTTCCATTTCAGAATTTGCGGGGGGGGGGGATCTGATGAATATTTGAATTGTTTCAAATATTTGTTTTATGGTGATATTTATACTGTATTATTAGGAAACGCTGACAGTACATGTGCATGGCCGTATCTGAGGTAATATGAAATGACATGGAGGTCTTACATTAAAGGACTGTGTGTGTGTGTGTGTGTGTGTGTGTGTGTGTGTGTGTGTGTGACCCCAAACAGCATGCATTCCTCTTGTGAGCACCCAAATGTGACAGTGATACATAGGTATTGACACTGAGCCACAAAGGCAAAATGCACAAGTCCATCTTCCCTGTTCTGTGACTGAAATCTGCCCCCCACACAGCGAGTATAGAGAGTTGAATGCTGGGCAAAATCATCATTTACGGTATTTTCTATTTCCCTGCAACAGCTGCAGAGTTCTGAACTACTGACCATTTAAAGAATTGTCCTCTAACTCCAGGAAGCTCTCACATATGATTTGTGGCATAGAATTCCAGGCAAATGTAGTTAGAATACGAGTTAAAGACAGCCCTAACTGCATTATTTTCTCATATGTGCTAGAGAAATTGTATATGTAGCATATCTTGCTAAGAAGAAGGATGGAATGGAGAAGGGAAGCTACTCTCAACTGTGAAAGTTCAGAGAAAAAGCCTGGAACCAGAATGAGAAACAAGCTGTAGTCAAGCCCTGGTTCTCAGTGATGTCTGGCCAATGTGAAAATGACCAAAGGACTCCTACCAAGGTTAAGCATGAACTTATTTCAGAGGTAAGAGGGTTTCTGCCAGTGGTTCTGAGCCAAGCATGCAGGTGAAGGAACCTGCGGAGAGCACAGGAGGATCACTGTACCTTTATGGCTTATCTAGAACTGCACTACAGGTGAATAATAACAGGAAATAGAGAAACACTAAGGCACAAACCCATTATGAAGCCCAGTTTGCAAGTTCTTCTGCACGCATGAGATGCTACGGAGCTAGCTAGACTGAGATTAGGCAGAATCCTTTTTGGTATTACAGTGGTGCCCCGCAAGACGAATGCCTCGCAAGACGGAAAACTCGCTAGATGAAAGAGTTTTCCGTTTTGGAGGAGCTTCGCAAAACGAATTTCCTATGGGCTTGCTTCGCAAGACGACAATGTCTTGCGAGTTCCTGCTGGTTTTCCCCCCTCCCCCCCTTTTCTAAGCCGCTAAGCCGCTTATCAGCTGATCCGATCAGCAGATAAGCCGCTAAAAGCCGCTAAAAGCCGCTAATAGCACTAATCCGTCAATGGGCTTGCTTCGCAAGACGAAAAAACCGCTAAACGAAGAGAATCACAGAACGGATTCTTTTCGTCTTGCGAGGCACCACTGTATTTTGTAATCTTCTCCTTAAGTAGAAAAAGAGGGCCAAAGACCTACACATTTGAATCACCTTAATGACCGTTTTCCTTTACCTTGGATATTGAACCTGGTGATAGGACAAAGTCACAGAGACATCAGAAAAAAGGAAGGCAGCACAGACATTCACAAGAGCAAGTGGTCATTATACACAGAGAAACTGTCAGCCCTAAAAAAAAGGGCATTTAAGCTAACCATCCTTATCTGTGAATCAGAATTAAGGATGATGTTTGGCCTTGGGTGTAGCAGAGGGGTATCTCACAAAGTGGCAAAAGGATACAACAGGAGAGGAGAGCAGACCAGAGGTTTTCAAGGAGATGGTCTACAGCAGGCATCCCCAAACTTGGCCCTCCAGATGTTTTGGGACTACAACTTCCATCATCCCTACCTAACAGGACCAGTAGTCAGGGATGATGAGAATTGTAGTCCCAAAACATCTGGAGGGCCGAATTCAGGGATGCCTGGTCTACAGTTTCTTATCCTAGTTGAGAAACAGGAAAAGTCACCAGGTATTCTTTCAGAGACTCATTCCCCACAATAAAGCACAATTCTGCTAGGGAGACAGTCCTCAGCTTACATCACCTAAACTGAAGAAGTCTATTCCCTCCACAGGGTCACGGAATAAAGACCTTAATTAATCACCATCAGTTTTTCTATCTCTTGAATAATACCCCGACTCCCTTCAAATTCCTTGCCATGCTGTCCTGATTGGCTCTTTTAAGGAACAAGGCAGCTGGTACAGCCAGGCCCTGGAGGACTTACCCAGCTCCGTTTAAAGCCTGCGATAAAACCTTCACCAAGGCAGATTCTGTCATAAATCCTCATTCGCGATGGAACCATCCCTGGGCTGGCTTGACACTTTAACGAGATCATCAATTCCAGAGCAGCCCAAGTGCGTTTGGGCCTAGGGGAAAGGGGGGGGTAGGATTCTAGGGGAGGGCAGATGCAACATTCAGAAGGATAAGGAAAGGGTGCAGAAGTCAAGCTTTCTGCAGCTTAACAAAAACTGGTTGCACTAGCTTGCAAAGGAAGCTTAAAAAAGGCACGGCATAGTTTTGGAGGAGAAGGATTATCAAGGGCAGCTCCTGAAGTAGATGGTTCTGGTCCTTTGCAAAGCTTTCTACTCAATGTGGTCGGAAAGGCACTCTTTCCCTGCATTGCAGGGGGTTGGACTAGATGACCCTCAGGGTTGCTTCCAACTCTACAATTCTATGAGTTCCACTCAGTTCCAACTTCACTACTCCAGAATAAATCTCTCTATGTATATATATGCTCCCTCCTCATGTTCTTCCATGTTCTTTTTTTCTTAATGGAAACCTGAATTTGCACCCATCGATCCAGATCGTAAAGAAGCCAGGTTAAAGGAAACTGGCAGATGATGAAAACAACCAAGGCACCTGAGGAGAAGGGTGAACCACTGCACCACTGCGCAAATGAGCTGCGAGAGGAAGGGAGAGCAGAAGGGAAATGCTCCAACATGGAAGAGAAATAACAGGATAATAACAGGCCTAAGGAGACCAGGTCAGGAACATTTGTGATCAGATCCCCTGTTTAAAGAGAGCGGGACTGACTGGACCACACATGCAGTACTGGGGGAGGGGCTAGTTCTGTCTTTAGCACTGTTTTCCTGATGAAAACCATGAAGTTGCTATTTTGCCCCACTAGAGGAAATGTACACGTGCAGCCTGTGTCAGAGTCTTCTGCTACACCTTCAGTCATTTGGAAATATTTTCCTTCAAATGGAGTACAGCTCTTTCCCCTTTGATGCCCAATATGCCTTGAACTGCCTCCCGAGACACCTGCAAGACGCTGCCTCTCTCACTTCTTCCAAATCACACATTTCCTGTTTAAACTTCCAGCCCAACCCTCTGGCCTCAATATCCTACTATAACCGAGCCTAAGTATGTGAAATAAAATGCATGTACTCCCCTCTGCCCAACCCTCTGCTCTCAATATCCTACTGTAACCAAGCCTAAGTATGTGGAATAAAATGCATGTGCCCCCCCCCCTGCTTGCCACTGTCTCTATTTCCCTTCCTTGTGCATAATCTTAGATTGCAAGCCCCTGGTGAGGGGACCTGTCCTCTTATACTTTGGCCATGCACAAGTGCATTTGCACACACATGTAAGCTCTCTTCAGGTATTCCAAATAACAAGTTAAGGCTCAAATTGTATAGGAGGTTATAGGGCCATGTGCCACTCCCTACCCCAGTGATTCTGAAACTTTGGTCCCCAGCTGTTGTTGGACTACAACTCCCATCATCACTAGCTAGCAGGACCAGTGTTCAGGGATGATGAGAGTTGCAGTCCACCAA
This sequence comes from Podarcis bocagei, assembly GCF_964188305.1. Taxonomy (NCBI): domain Eukaryota; kingdom Metazoa; phylum Chordata; class Lepidosauria; order Squamata; family Lacertidae; genus Podarcis; species Podarcis bocagei. The sequence continues at coordinate 102,722,495 of NC_138126.1, forward strand.
CAGCTGGGGACCCAAGTTTGAGAAACACTGCCTCTCCTGATGTTCACATGTGGATGCTGTTAGAATCCTCCCTTTGATTTGGAACCCTGATTTTGGAGTGTTCCCAGTAACATGGAGCATTCTAGGCATGTCCATTTGAACACATTTAGACTCCCACCTTCAGAATTTTGTGCCGAGTGTGCCAAGGTCAGAAGTGGAACTGGCGTGTGCTATGGGCAGGACTTGTATGTGCACCCATTTTAAGCTGACGCATGGCCCTTTGAACACCTGGAGAGGGCTATACACCCACAAGTAAATGAATGGCAGCTACTGGTGACCAAAGATGTTTTCAAGTTGATATTGTAACTCTGTATGAGTGCTTATTTCAACACCACCACATATATAAGAGTAGGTTCTTTGCCGGGGAACATCCAAAAGGACCACTGATGTTGTGGACAGGCCATGTTAAACTCTTCCTGAATGGAACTCGTGTTCAAACAAAATAGGACCGCATTATGCAACATATTGGATACACACGTGACAATGCAAACGAGCAAGCTTCCTGGCATCCACAGCCCGGCCATCCAAGCCTAGAACTAATATTTACAAACACTACTGTTTTATGTTAACATAGGCAGAGCTGTTATGGGGATTTAATGGGTCCTTCCTCCCCCTCCTCCCAGCCAGGCTAATGGAAAACGAAGAAAAGCACTTCACTCTCCCTCAGACAGAGCCTTTCAGGCAGTTTTTTTTTTAAAAAGGGGGTAAAAAAGAAAGAAAGAAAAATCATTTTTGATCTCAGCAGCCCTTTTGTTTAGTCCCATGCCAGGATTTAATTGAGAAGGGATGTCCTTGAATAAATGTAGAAATGTTCTCACTCCCTGGGAAGTCAGCTTCCAATTGTACAAAAAAATAAAGGGGCCGTGCAATGGGGGTGGGGAGGAAATCCACCACAGCACAAGGTGTGCATTCTCTCACTCAGTTGATTTTTGTTCCCCCTCAACGCCTTGTGGCCACTGTGAAGCAGCTCAAGGCTGACTGGCATGCCAAGCAAACCGTTCTAGCCGCAGGTACAAACAGGCCAGGGCAACGCAACTATAAGTATAGAGTCTCAACAGAGCCAGGGGGTGGCAGATTTAAGAGGTGAAGAGGAAGAGATGAGATAGCATGCATATATTCTGGTGACAGGGGAAGTCAAGATACCAGCATCTGGAGTGAGTGGCATGGTTTTGCATCTCAATTGTGTCTCCTATTAAAGCTCCGGACTAGTCCTATTCACTCACTCTCCTCTGCCACCTGCCCCCAAATTAGGGGCGAGAGTAGGGATGAACCCTTGGTCCCATTCCCTCCTGTGTGTCGTGTGGGAGGAAGAGTGGTCAACAGGCTCATAATTGTGGAGAATGAAAGAATTTGGCCAACTTCCTTATGTAAAGGGAATTGTTCCTACTGCCTTCTATGGGGGAAAGCAAAAGGATAAATCAGGAGGTCTTAGTATCACTGGATGGGGGCAAAAATGTCAGTGGAATGGGACACAATGAATTAGGTAGGAAGTTGGTGCCAGAGACAAGCAGCACAGCATCTCCCAAGTCACCCAAGAACCTTCTGACCCCATCATTCAGGAACAGAAGTTTCGGTAACTGATGAGCAAGTTAAGCCCATTTAGGGCATTACAGTAAACCTGACTTTTCGGAAGCTTGGCAGTAGCTTGGTGAAGAGATTTTAATGGGGATTGGATGGGAGGAAGGGAAGGCTGGAACAAATCCATGCATGTCAAGCTGAAACCGCTGCCTGGCAAATCCAAGTGCCCCTTCCCAAGCTCCTGCCACATCCACAGCCCTGTTCCCTTACTTCTCCCAGGGACATGCAGGGTGTCTGTATAGTCTGTATAGTCCTATTCTCCACATCCCCCTAAAAGCTTATCTGCACTAACAGGCAAGGAGATGGATGCCTCCCGCATCCATGCCTCCTTTTTAATACTTGGTGGCTAATGTGCACGTCTCCCCTCCTACTACATAGGCTAGTTTTCTAGAAGCCATAAAACTTGAATTCAATCGGCCCTTAGAGGGAGAAGAAACAGTCACCTGGTTATCACCCTACAGTCAGGAGCATCAATCACCGGGAAAAAGTAGAGAGAAAATGACTCCAGAAATGAAGGTTTCGCATTTGCAGGCTGCTGAGCTGTAAGTTAAGTTTTCTTTTTTAATCTTCTCCCTTCTCCTGTGCCCATGTTCGCTCCCCATTAATGAAATCCCTCCTCTACTCTGTATTTATAGAAGCAGCTTCCCATGCATTGCTTGCACTATTGAAAAACACACATGGTTCCTAGCTGGATGCACTTTGCTTGTATACAGATACAGCGTGCAAATACACACCCTGACCTACTCCCATCATTTATTTGCTGCTTGAATATGGACAAATTAGTCTTGCTCAGCGTGGGAAGGCACTTAAAAACCAGACTCGCTACCATAAAGCCGGGCTACAATTATGTGTTCCAAGGTGCAGCTCCACACGTTCATAACTTCAGAGTTACTCAAGATGTCCCACATGTCCACTTCTAATCTACTGGATGAATGGTATTGTGCTGCATATGATCTGATAGCTCATGCTTTGATAAAACTGCAACTTCGCTAGCCAACTCTGCGTGCAAGATGTACAAGATCAACACCCTAAGTGATCCATCAGGCTTTCGCATTTGCTGCCGACAGGACAGTTTCGATCACAATCAACTCGAGAAAACCAGCACAGAAGATTCTGACATGCAAACCAGCCACCAGCGCAAAAGCAACGATTTGTTCAAACATGGAACTAAGATAAGGCGATTATTTCTCTAGGCAGCATGACAGGAGCTGGAATTCTGAGATGGTGGATCATGAGAACTCAGGGTGGCTTAGAGAGAAAGCCTTTCTGAGTTTCTGATCATGTAACCAGGTGATGAGTGTGTTGGTGCTGTCATCCAACACGTCAACACCGAAAATGGACAAAAAGACTGGAACAGGACCTTTACACAGGCAACATCTGAATGGCACCAACCTTGCTTAAATTGCAGTTCTATTTATACTATGCTAGATGCAACAGGTGGCTACAGGGAAAAGGGCTTTTTTTGGGGTGGCATTCCGACTGTCTTCTCCACTGGGAGGTTTGCCTACCTTGATGTCATCTCACCATGTTTACATTTCAGCGACTTCTTCTTTTATGCTGAATTTATATTGTGGGGTTTTAATGTTCTGGAGGAGGTGTATTGTTTATTTTTTGGGGGGGGGGGTTGGTAAGCTGCTCTGGGAACCCATTAAAAAAAATGCCTATTTAGAAATGTGCCCTCTTGAGTTCAGTGGAGCTAACTCCTAGGTAAATGTGTACAGAACTGCAGCCCCATCCCTTCTACTATACCAGCTCAGAAAGTAAAGTAATCTTTTTGGCAAATTTCCATTCTCACAGTGGTGGTCTGCCACTATGTTTGCAGACTTGAATTACCGCAAAAGGCTTATATTACATATTGTCAGACAGCCTCACTATGTTTTCTTTTAACTTGGGCACACATGTTCATTGGAGAAGCTCAAGACTGGGGATGAGAGTTCACTTAACTCAATATGCATGTATTGAAACTGGGCTTAGCATATTTTTCTATTAACTGTTCAGGACTGGTGCGTTAGTTATCAAGTACAGTGGTACCTCGGGTTACATACGCTTCAGGTTACAGACTCCGCTAACCCAGAAATAGTACCTCGGGTTAAGAACTTTGCTTCAGGATGAGAACAGAAATTGTGCTCCGGCAGCGTGGCAGCAGCGGGAGGCCCCATTAGCTAAAGTGGTGATTCAGGTTAAAAACAGCTTCAGGTTGAGAACAGACCTCCGGAACTTAACCCGAGGTACCACTGTATCTGAAGGAAAAAGGGCATCAAAAGATTTTCAGAACTCCAGGATTCCTTCAGGCATAGGATCAGCAAACCTTAAGTGTCAAAAAGCTTGCTTTCAATTGCATCAGTGGACTGAAGGGTTTCCTAATTCATGTGCATGTGTTAATGCACAGTTCAGGCACTGCCCTGGTTTCTTCAGCAGCTTGTATAGGGGAAAGTCTGCCATTGCAACCATACAGACTTGCCCCATTCCTTTGAGGGGATAGTGCCAAGATGCTGTTTCTGCAGGCACAACCATAATGAGTAGTGGAAGCATTAAAGGTAAAGGGACCCCTGACCATTAGGTCCAGTCATGACCGACTCCGGGGTTGCGGCGCTCATCTCGCTTTATTGGCTGAGGGAGCCGGCGTACAGCTTCCGGGTCATGTGGCCAGCATGACTAAGCCGCTTCTGGCGAACCAGAGCAGCACACGGAAACGCCGCTAACCTTCCCGCCGGAGCGGTACCTATTTATCTACTTGCACTTTGACGTGCTTTCAAACTGCTAGGTTGGCAGGAGCAGGAACCGAGCAATGGGAGTTCACCCTGCCGACCTTTTAATCGGCAAGTCCTAGGCTCTGTGGTTTAACCCACAGCGCCGCCCACATCCCGCGTGGAAGCATTACTCGTAAGTTAATGCAGTGGTGGCAGAGAGTGGTTAAGAGTAAAACTAAGGTTTGTCATTTTGATTTTTCTTGCCCAAAACTGCTGTATTTTAGACTGGCACAGATTGGCGCCTGCTGTTGGCCCTAAACTCTGCTTTCAGCATGTGTTGTGGTTAGGTTGGCATTATCTGCTGAGTGGAAGGCTTTGATTAACACCCTGGCTGGCTAATTTGTTTCACACAGGAGAAAAAAATGCTTACAATGTAGGGTCACTTCCTTCTGATTCTGCCCTTTCTCTAAGTGCACAAACGATAACCGAAAGTGCTTTAATGTTGTTTATTATTCCCAGTGCACAAATATTGATCCCCATTTGCTTCATCATTCTGCTTTTTATTTGTTCTCCTATCTGATACTGTTTTTTAAAATGAATGTGTGTGTGCTTGTGTGTGTCACTCCTTTCTGAAATACTGTCTTAAGAAATCTACCACAATACAGAACAGCTAATAGACTATACAATTCCATAAGCATAGAGTTCCTTCATAGTGCATCATTCCTGTTTAAACAGATACCATTTACCCAAATGATTCCATTTAGTGTATTTTTCCTCTTATTGGATTTAGTGTAGCTTTGCAAGATATATTTATTCCCTGGATATAAAAATGTTAGTCAGTCTTGCGGAGACACTTGCTGTTGAATGCCTGTTTTTCTTCTGTGATTATCCAGGACTCTGCTGTTCCTCTCCAGTCTGCGCTTCAGCTGTACTGATTCCCAAGCAGCCACCCAAAGATGAGCCATTTAACTGAGGAGACAGAAACTCTGACTGACATGAAAGGAAACAACAGCAGGATATTTCCACATCAAAGGCTTCAGCTGCGTTTAGGACACCACCTGCCGTTCCCCCATTCTCAGCTCCTCAGCTCCGCTTCTGTGTAGCTGATTGAGGAAATGCCCTCTTAGTACATGAGATTGCAAACACAAAGCTGGCAGCGCATCACCACTTCTACCCCACAGAAGTAGCCATACTTCTCCACAACAGAACAAGGGTGTTCAGAGCAAACCAGCAATGCAACGCCCTTACAAAAGCCATGAGATAATTAAACCAGAGCACGACAAACTGCTGTGAGGTTGTCTTGCTTTTAACAGTGCTTTGAATGGAACTTTGTCCAATTCTCCCAGTCGTTTCTTTAGTAATTATAACTCATAGCTCTGATCTGCACATTTATCAGGTTTTAAGAACTACCGTATTTTTTGCACCATAACACTCACTTTTTTCCTCCTAAAAAGTAAGGGGAAATGTCTGTGCGTGTTATGGAGGGAATGCCTACGGGTGGCATGCCTATGGATTTTCCTCCTCTAAAAACTATGTGCGTGTTATGGTTGGGTGCGTGTTATAGAGCGAAAAATACGGTACTTGCAGGTGGCCAACAGAGAAGGTGAGGCACATTTACACAGAAGGCACATGTTGCACCAAATGGTACCTTGAATTAACAGCTTCTTTTATTCCGGTAAAATCAAATGGCATTAAGCAAGATGTGAAAACGTAATAAACAGGTGATGTAACAAAACAAGATTCACCAAGTACTGGTTACAGTGCAAAAGGGCAAGTGGTTTGGACTACACCTTTGGGGAGCGCAAGACCTGCCAAAGTCTACGAGTGCAAATATGACCTGGGCATTCTGTTCCTTCGCATCTGTCCAACTGCACTCTCTTTCCTCCTCTTCTCACAAAATTATCTTAGAACAACCGGCTGTGCCACCGTCACTCCCTGCAAAAGCTGTGCAAGCTGAAGACTCTGGCTGCTGAACATTTGTACCACCATAAAACTTCTAACTCACTGAGTACTTTTGGAGCTGGTAAAAGGGGTGTGGAATGTGCACAATGACACCTTCTTCTTCTTTTGCAATCACTTGTAGCTGAGTAAGATTGTCTTCCATGAACATGGTCTTAATAGTGAGGCCGTAAGTGACTGTGGAGGCCAATTATGGATCCACACGTCCTTCCACAGTGGGGACATAGGTTTCTGGGCAGGAGTTGATCATGGTGAGAGTTTGCCAAACATGCCTTCCTCTTAGCACATTTCTCCCTTTCATCCTGAGTTCGAGCATCTTCAAAGTCCATGACACCTTTGGTAAAGGCTGTTCTCCAATTGGAGCGCACACAGGCCAGTGTTTCCCAATTGTCGGTGTTTATGCTACATTTTCTTAGATTTGCCTTGAGAGAGTCTTTAAACCTCTTTTGTTGACCACCAGAATTACACTTTCCATTTTTAAGTTTGGAATAGAGTAGTTGCTTTGGAGGACGATAATCAGGAATCCAAACAACATGAAGTTGATGTTGAAGAATCATTGCTTCAACGCTAGTGATCTTTGCTTCTTCCAATACACTGGCATTAGTTTGTCTGTCTTCCCAAGTGATATGTAATTTTTTTCAGAGACACCGTTGATGGAATCTATGGAGGAGCTGGAGATGGTGTTTATAAGCGGTCCATGTTTCACAAGCATACAGTAAGGTTGGTAGTACAATAGCTTTGTAAACAAGCATTTTGGTTTCCCTGCGAATGTCCCGGTCCTCAAACACTCTGTGCTTCAATCGGGAGAAAGCTGCACTTGCAGAGCTCAGGAGATGCTGGATTTTGGCATCAATGTCAGCCCTTGTGGAAAGGTAACTGCCCAGGTAGGAGAAGTGATCAACACTTTCTAACGTTACACCATTGAGTTGGATTTGTGGTGCTGAAGAGGGGTTGTTTTGTGTTTGTTGGTGCAGCACTTTGGTTTTTTGGATGTTGAGCAATAGGCCAAGTTTTTCGTCTTCTGTGAAGATATTTAGGATGGTTTGGAAGTCATTCTCTGAGTGTGCACACACTACATTGTCATCCGCATATTGAAGCTCTGTGATAGAAGTTATGGTAACCTTATGCTTTGCTTTCAGCCTACTCATGTTAAAGAGCTTTCCATCTGTTTGATATGTGATTTCTATCCCATGGGGAGTTTCCCTTCAACAATGTGTAGGATCATGGCAATGAAAATAATAAATAGAGTTGGGGTGATAACACAACCCTGTTTAACACCTGATCCCACTGTGAATGGTTCACTTTGATAGCCATTGTTATCTGTGATTGCTGCTGCCATATTATCATGGAGGAGCCAAAGGAGGTTCACGAATTTATCTGGGCAGCCAGCTCTCAGAAGGGCAGTCCACAAGGCATTACGAATTATAGTGTCAAAGGCCTTACTCAGGTCGATAAATGTCATATGCAGGGGTTGGTTTTGCTCTATGCATTTTTCTTGAAGCTGTTGAATGGTGAAAATCAAGTCCACAGTCCCCCTAGAAGGTTGAAAACCATTTTGGGATTCAAGAAGGGTAGCCTTGGATATTGTTAGGAGACAAGTTTGCTAAGATCCTTCCAAGAATTTTGCAGTTAATAAAGAGATGCCTCCATAGTTTCCACAATCTGTTCTATCACCTTTTTAAAGAAAGGGGGTGATAATTTTGGCATCCCTAAAGTCTGCTGGGATCTCCTCTCTCTCCCAGATTTTTTTGATGAGTAAGTTCAACTCCACCCCCTTTGAAGACTTCGGCAGGTATCCCATCAGGTCCACTGGCTTTGTTGCTTTTCATTTGGTTAATAGCTGTACACAACTCTCTCAGATTTGGTGGAGATACTGCAAGCTCCGTTGTCAAAAGAGTAGAGTTTGATGGAGTAGCTGAGCGGTTAGTCTACATCTGAAACCCAATGTAACAATCTCCCATCTCCATATGTATGTGAAAATTTTGCAAACAGTTGAACCCATGACTCTCTACTGTCTAGGGACACCATACTACACTTACTCCAAAACAGTCCGGGTACAATTTAACATATAGGAACAGAAATAGGACCAACTATGCTTTAAGCTAGCAACACATTCTAGAGCAGCTGTCCCAATCTCACCACATAGTGTATAAATAGTAAGGGATACCTGACAGCAAGTACATCTGGCTGCTTTTATTAATTATATATATATTCTGTGAACCGCCCTGTGATCTTATGGTGAAGGGCAGTATATACAGTGGTGCCTCGCAAGACGAAATTAATTCGTTCCGCAAGCTTTTTCATCTAGCGAATTTTTCGTCTTGCGAAGCACGGTGTCGGAAAAGTTTTGGAAAAGCTTCAAAAATCACCAAAAACCTCAAAAAAGGCTACCACACCACGTTCTATGAGTTGCTCCTCGAAGTCAAGTCGCAACTGTATTAACGGTGTTAAGAAAAAGGAAACAAACTTGCAAAAAACGCAAGACGTTTTCGTCTTGCGAAGCAAGCCCATAGGGAAATTCGTCTTGCGAAGCAGCTCAAAAACCGGAAAACCCTTTTGTCTAGCGAGTTTTTCGTCTTGCGAGGCATTCGTCTTGCGGGGCACCACTGTAAATCTCATAAATAAATAAATAAAATTATCCACCTTTCTCTCAACATGGACTCAAGATGATGGTTTGTACAATTCCCAGATAGTTTTCTATACTGGTAACCTGCAACTTAACACACGTTTAACTTGTGTGCATTCAACTTTTCGTGTGTGGCAAATTAATTAATTAATTAAAGGTGCGGAAACCTGGCAATGTGTTCTAACTATACATAATTTTGGATTTACATGCTATTCCCAGAACATAACTCCAGCATGAGTGTTGCCTGTACAAGCACTGACTAGACTCACTCAACCTCCTTAGATTAAGCATAGTTGCTATAATCCAAGTGCCTTCAGATCATGCCTCAGGACCAAATAAAACCCTTTCTTACAAAGGCTTCCCTGCTTCAACATTTATTCCTTTTGCTCTTCCTTTCTTTAAAAGGCTTTTAGGCCATTATGCAGGCAAAGTTGCTCTCAAAGCAGTTTACAGCCATGTACAAATATAAATGCATGAAATCGGACCAGTAAAACAATTAAAATATCCAATTCCACTCCAGGAACATACAAGCCAGCATACCAACAGAACAACCCAACCAAGCTCTAAGGAACAGCACCCAATAACCTAGGCTTTCCCAAACACGGGTTACCAGCTTTTGGACTACAACTCCCATCATCCCTGACCACCGGTCCTGGTAGGTATGGATAATGGGATTCAACAGCAGCTGGAGATCCAAGTTTGGGAAGGCCTGACCTAGATTAGACCCCCCCAAAAGGCTGTGGTGAAAAAAATAGGTTGTTTAAAGCCCCATTTAAGTTGTCTTTTTTAATCATTTGCCAAGTACCTAAGGCTGAATGCACACAAGTTAAATGTGAGTTACCTGTAATCAAATATTTGCTGTTTAGTTTTAGGAAACTAATGTAGGTTAAAAAGGTAAAGGTAAAGGTACCCCTGCCCGTACGGGCCAGTCTTGACAGACTCTAGGGTTGTGCGCTCATCTCACTCTAAGGGCGGGAGCCAGCGCTGTCCGCAGACACTTCCGGGTCACGTGGCCAGCGTGACGAAGCTACTCTGGCAAGCCAGAGCCGCACACGGAAACGCAGTTTACCTTCCCGCTAGTAAGCGGTCCCTATTTATCTACTTGCACCCGGGGGTGCTTTCGAACTGCTAGGTTGGCAGGCGCTAGGACCGAGCAACGGGAGCGCACCCCGCCGCGGGGATTCGAACCGCCGACCATGCAATCGGCAAGTCCTAGGCGCTGAGGTTTTACCCACAGCGCCACCCGCGTCCCTCCAATGTAGGTTAAGGCTGGATAATCCTAGGGTGGTGGATGGGAAGGACATTGTAAAACAGGGGAAAGTTTATTTTAGGGGAAATGAAAATATCATGGATACATAAAAAGTAAAAAGTGCATACGAGTCAACAGCTATCCTAGATTTGATATTGAGTGCTAAGGAGCAGGGCATGAGCCTTGCAGTTACATTATTAGAATTGTTGCTCCTAAATTCTCTCCAAGTTTTAAATTGATCTGCTGTATTCTCAACAGAACTCTTCTGGTTGGAAACTCAGAAGATGGCACAGTACTATAATCAGCTACAAAGCTGACAAATCATAGTAAACAATGGATACAAACTCAATTTACTATGCAGATCTGGATGCCAAATCATAAAAAGGAAATTATTATATATTTATTCAATTTATATCCTGCCCTTACTCCCAAAGGAGCTCAAGGTAGCAAACACATCAATAGTAACACAATTTAATTTAATTTAATTTAATTTTAAAAAGCATTCTAAAAACAGTTAAAATGGAAAAGGTTTATGAGCGGGGTTGAAACCATACACTTTATACTAGATATCTTCAGAAAAAAATGCAACATGCCCCCCAGCTGAACAGAGCAATGATCAAAGGACTGTGAGACTCACTCCCAACGTATCACAGAACAAATATTTTCTCCGAAATCTGAAACTTTTGTTTTTGCACCAAGACGAAGACACAGACAAAATGGAGGCTGTTTGGCTCATTTCAAGCAAACACCTGACTTCTGTCTATCCAAAAGAGCTACAAAGAGGGGAAATATTCAAAGAAGTTAGTTTCCTGAAGGAAATCAAGGTACACATAAGCTTCCAGATGCAAAGGAAAGGAATAAGTGCTTTTGAATACACAGGCTTTGCAGATGCAAAGTGGAACCTGAATAGATGCAGAATCTCATTTTAAGCAAAAGCAACCAAATCAACCTGCCAACCTAACTGAAACAAGCAAGCGGTGGAGTGAGCAAGATGAATTCTACATCTGAGAGGATTTTGGTTGTTGTGTTGGTGGTGGTCAACAACACAACTCTGTGATGGAAATTACTGTGACCCTGAAAAGTTCTGTAAAAGTATCAGGCCTCTTAACGTCCATGAGTAACTCACAAATGGTCTGGGACAGAGTGCAGATACAGGGGGCTAATCTTTCTTGACCTCAAATATTAATGATGGGAGTTAATTGCATGTCTCTGCTGCTCAAGGATAGCTGCTCATATTTGCAACCCATCTGATTTGCAGAATACTCGGCGTCCAAAAGCTGGGTGTGACAGCACAGGATGCTTGGGTTGTTCTATCATTATCCCATCTCTTGCATCCTTCCCCAGTCTATACAGCAACTTGTACAGATCACTGCTTCTAGGAGCTTGACCCAATATGACTGAATTCTTGAGCTCTTTCTCAGCTAGGCCAATGGAATATTATCTTCCATTCAGCTTAAAAAGTGAACAGTATGATGCAGAAAACACTAACTTTGGCCAGATGCAGCCAAACTTACCAATATACTGAATGGGCCAACAACCTTCTCTCCAGAAGGTATGTTAGTGTCACATTAAAAGTATATGGACATTTTTATCTCATTCAGATCTGCGTATGCAGCCCTCTAGACCAGTGGTTCCCAATTAGCTACGTAGTTACTGAGGACCCCTCATTTTCAAAAGCCGAGCCCCTACTTTTGAAAATTTTGGTAACTCTATGGTAGTTATCTGTGCAAAGCAAATTTTTGAACAAAATGTGGGGTAGGCCCTAATAAGCAACGGAATTTAGGTCTACTAAAAACAGACCATAAAATTTGTGATATTATTACGCAAAAAGTTAGTTGAGGGAGAGGCAAGGGATGGGGCCGCAGACCCCCTGGGTGTGTTCCATAGACCCCCAGGGGTCCCTGGACCCCTAATTGGGAACCACTGCTTTAGACTACTGATCCTTATGCTGTAGCTCAGTTCCTGGAAACTGCTTTGGGATATCTTGATCCTACTGGGTATCTAGAGGACAGGCAAACTTTTTAAGATCATCTTCAGAGACGTTCAACATCTGAGGTAGCTTCTCAGATTATTCTTTTATCTTTGTAACTTATTGTTTTAATACTGTATTTTACTGTTTATTATTGGCAGCTGCCTTATGGTGAAACCTGGAATATTATATAGACAAACATATTTCACATTAAAGAAATGAAAGATATGCCCTGAGGCCTCCTAGAAACCAAGTGTGATGCTGCTAGATTCTTGTTGCAAATGCAAAACATATTAAAAATGCAACTTCTCCAAGAGAAAAAAAAACCTCTTAGCTCTTGGAACACAAAATATGCCCCACCCAATATTCCATTACAAATTAAGGCCATTTCTGATTCCACCAAACCAAAGCAAAAACACTGTAACTGTAAAATAAATGAATTCTACCAACGATAAGCAGGCCACCGCAACAGCACTGAAGGGGGGGGGGAGCTAACTCAAATTCTGCTATCTTAGACAACAGTTGTGGCAAATGGCAAGGACTGGGAACAGACGGCTCAGAGAAACTGTTGAGCTTTTAATAACTGTGTGAGTTCAGTATCCATGGAATAAGTGTATTAGTGGAGATAGCATAGCATATGGGTATCTCTCCATGGACTGCCTATGTTGTTTGTACATCTGTCTCTCACCCTCTGTAGGGAGAAGTTCACAGGCAATACTTTTGCTTTCACAGAAGGAAAAACTATGCCGTTACAAGATATATAGATACTTATCCCCTGGGCTCAAAGAGGACAAGGAAAATAAAATCAGAAAATGCAATGCCTTATTGACCCGCCTCCCCCACCCCCACCCCCAGCAAAGAGTTGAAAGAAAAAACAAGCCAGGAATGGATTTAGCAGTGACTTTTACATTTACCCATTCACTGCACAAGTGAAGGTCCTGTTAGGAAATCAGACAGTTGTATTTCATGCCTAGTCGGAGCAACTATCTTTTTTCTGCATGTGTGTGCTGTTTGCCCACCACCACCACTTAAGGATGCTGCCATTTTGGTGGTGAAACTGAAGCAGCCAACACAAATGCATATAAAAAAAAAACTCCTGCAAGGAGCTAGCTATCCATGTTGATGAAATCCTCCTTCCTTGGCTACTAGAAACCTTTCTTGTTCCTGACATTCTACCAGGCATTGCCCACACACTTTCAAGTGTGATCCATGTCCCCATAAGAACTGGAAAACAAGCTTTAAAAAAGAAGAAGAAGCCAAAATTCTCAGGAAGCAGAATTATGTTCATTACTATATCCTGTTAAGTTTTCTGCATTTCTGCAAAATGGTACCCAGTTGTTTCCTGCAAATTTTACCTTCCACAACAGTATCCGGGAGTAAACTTGGCCTACTTGTTTTCAGACAAATACTTCTTACCTCGTAAAATGCATCTTAGGAGTGGCCAGCACTTATAGCCTCACAAACAAAAGCTTTGATGTCAGACACAGAATAACTGAGTGATAAAAGATAATGTATCATTCCTCTAGCATGTTTCTAATTAGAAAGCAGAAGAAGCCAAGGACTCCCATGTTGATGGAAGCAGTGGCGGAGGAACCCTCTCCGGCATCCAGGGCGGTGCAGTCCATATGGACTGCGCATGTGCGGCACCCCACGCATGCACACTCTGTACGGGATGCCACACATGCGCAGTCCGTACAGGCTGCCGTTCATGCAGGGCGACTGTACGGGCTGCTGCTTGCACAACGACCGCACAGGCTGCCGCACGAGAGACATCCCATACGGACGCCCATACGGACAGCATGCGCCCTTGGCTGCTCTACAGCTGGGGGGGGGAGGCAGGGGCCATTTTGTCACCCCTCCCAGAGCGGCACCCAGGGCGGCCCGCCCCCTCCGCCCCCCTTCCTACACCCCTGGTTGGAAGAGGAAGGTCCCCTAAAAGTTTCTGTCTGTTTTGCAGGAATCTCCACCTTTGGGGCTGATGAAGTTCGAAATTAAGCTTGTTCCTTTAAATATTGTGGGGAAATTCACTGAGTCCCATTATAAGAGAAATGAGCATAATTTTTCCTTTTTGGGAAGTGAAGCCGAAGACTGACACTTTCTCAGAATTTATTTGTGTGGCATCAGACCTACAAACCACTGTTTTGATGGCATTCTTTTTGAAAGAGATTGCAAAATAAAAATAAAACAGATAGACAGATTTTATAGAACAAAAAGCAAACAGCCCTTGGGCTTGAGAGGGTATTTCTCAGTTCACTTCTTCCAAAACTTGTTGCTCTGTTAGGACTCTATCAACAGAATGGGCATGCCATATTTCCATAAAGTGGAGGAAAGTACAGCAGTGCAAGCTGAAGGGTCTACTCTGGTTTAGCAGCCATCAAATCGTTCCAGAACAGATTTGTTCACAAAGGCCAGGCAACAGAGACCATTTGTTATGTTTCACTCAGGTGAGCAAACACAGCAATCATACAGGAGTGTCTGTCCTCACAAAGTCCAGCAAAAAGTCCGTCCCTCCCTTCACATAGAAACAGGAAGATTGCACCTGCCATTAAAGATAGGATTTCTTTCTGCTCTGGATGCAGGAGTGATGCCAGCACGCTCTGCCAAGTGACATGCCCATGTGCCTGTAATCACATAAGGAAAGCCTGCCCTACCTCTTGAGTGCAGGGCAGGATAAAATAATCATAAAGCTTTGCACTTACATTCAAAAAAGCACTTTGCAGGTTTTCAATAATTAATCCTCACAAACACCCTAGCCAGTTAAGCAAAGTAAATATTAACCCCATCTCAATGAGCACAGAGCACAGGAGTGAGGTGAGGGGGGGGGAGCAGTGATAAACACAGATGGAGAGCAGGAGTATGAACCCAAGTGATACACTGCCATGCTCTTTTCAATGTAGGAGCAAGCCAGAGAGAAAAAGAAGGGGAACAACTCTCTTTTTCAAGGCAGGAAACAGCATGTAACCAAAAATCAAGGAGCCCAGTTCTAAGAGGATGAAGGATCATTGAGCTTATGTCCACTCCAACCCGGGTTCAAAATTTTCCAGGCCCCTATGGGGAACTGGTTCGGGAGAAGCAGCTAAAGTGGTGGCGACTTTGTCCCAAATCTCCCATTGTACACCTCTTCTTTGTACGCGCCTCCTGAATTTTTCACAAGGATACAATTAAGCTGATACAGTGGCTGGGATATAATTGCCGTTTCCTTAGCTTGGCAATATGACCCTGGAAACCTCCATTATACTAATGACTGTCAAACTAATACAGTTGTAGAAGATGTTCTTTTTTAAAATAAAAAATAAAATAAAAATGCATTGAAATATAAGCCCCGCGACATGCTGAACACATCCTACAAATCCATTCAGCAGCATCACCTAAATAGCCCCCCACTTAATTATAACTGTATGAATGTGAATTTTATAACCCAATGTATTTAAAATAATAGATAAATCATAGGATGTTGGACAATTGGACAATTGGCTGTAGCTTCCTACTTTTGCTGTGAGGATTCCAACATACCCTGCTCCCCCACCCCACCCTAGCTCAACGCATTATAGTAATCACAGAAATTTTTTTCAAAACACAATGCCAGGGGATGTATGGCAGGTTTCCATTTGTGGGACTTCACAGAGAAACCTGGTTGAACCAGGCCCTCATCCACAGATATAGTCTGCAGTGACCAGCAGCCCATTCTTTCACTCTTGTTCCCTTTCTAGAGATTCCTATGTGTGAGACAGAAATGGTACAGTTAGTGGCTCTGAACACATTATGGACCAGTAAGGCCACTGATGGCAGTAAGTATGCATAAAGGTAAAGGTAATGGACCCCTGACAGCTAAGTCCAGTCACGGACAACTCTGGGGTTGCGGAGCTCATCTCGCTGTACTGGCCAAGGGAGCCGACGTTTGTATGCAGACATTTTTTCTGGGTCATGTGGCCGGCATGATTAAGGCACTTCTGGTGAAACCAGAGCAGCACACAGAAACGCCATTTACCTTCCCGCCAGAGTGGTACCTATTTATCTACTTGCACTTTGATGTGTTTCGAACTGCTAGGTTGGCAGGAGCTGGGACCGAGCAACGGGAGCTCACCCCATCGCGGGGATTTGAACTGCCGACCTTCCGATCGGCAAGCCCTAGACTCAGTGGTTTAGAGCACATTGCCACCTGCGTCCCTTTAAGTATGCATACCACTAGCCTAATCTGGTAAATTCCTTAGCCAGGAGCAAGGTGGCACGGTTGACACTGAAAGCAGGAGCTCCACACCTCCTTTTTCACCTCCAAGCCCCCTCCCTTCCCAATAACATCTATCCAATACAAAATGAATGATGAGATACCGCGATGTGGCCTGGCCCTGCAGGCAGCAGCCAATGAACCCCACGAAGAAGGAGGAGGAGGAGGAGGAGGAGAGTTTGGATTTGATATCCTGCTTTATCACTACCCGAAGGAGTCTCAAAGCGGCTAACATTCTCCTTTCCCTTTCTCCCCCACAACAAACACTCTGTGAGGTGAGTGGGGCTGAGAGACTTCAGAGAAGTGTGACTAGCCCAAGGTCACCCAGCAGCTGCATGTGGAGGAGCGGAGACGCGAACCCGGTTCCCCAGATTACGAGTATATCGCTCTTAACCACTACACCATAGTGGCATCGCATTCCACTAGCGACAGTACCAAAGGACAGAGGGGGATGAGAGACACAGAACTAATTCTGGGCAGCAGTCACATATCTCTTTCAACTGCATTTTTGGGGGTGAAAATGTGTTATACTGTAATGCCCAGACATGATACCCACACAATATAACTAAGGGGTGGCCCTGTGGGTCTGTTTTAGCAGCCTCTCTCTCTCTGGCTTGTGAGGCTGTTTCAGTCATGCCGCAGGACTTGGCTGTAAGGAACATCACAGGTGCTGCTGAAAAGTCCCTTGCACAGCACTTCTCAACCACCTGACAACCAGTTGATTGTTGAGCATTTGGAATTGTTGAGCATTGTGCAAAGCACTTTGCAAGCCCTGTGCTCAACACTTCCCAAACACGTGGCTTGAGAAGCACTGCACAAGGGAGTTTAATTTTTAAAAAGAGCACACACCCCCCCTGAATATTTGAATACAAACTGTAAAGTTTCCTGGATAATGCTCCAGTTTTAGAAGTATTTTTTGCTCTGCAGAGACTTTAAAAGGAGCCTCTTTGGTTGGCGCAGGGAATGCATCTTCGAAGGAGGTTGTGCTACAGTGACCTCATTTGAAGTGTGAGAGAAATCTATCGCCAGGTGTCATTATGTCATATGACTGACAGGAAGGTGGTTCCGCCCACTAGATGAAATTAGCTGACAGTAGATGGAAGAGATAAAAACCTGGCCGTCTGGGCTATAAAGGACCCTCACCACTGGTATAACCAATGCTGTTTTCCCAATCCCTGATCACAATCTACAACAACCGGCTTATAAAATTTGCACAGCCTGTGCCATGTTCTCTCAGCTGCCATAGCAAATCATATATGCTACTCTACACACCATGTAGCATAAGAACGTAAGAGGCCTGCTGAATCATCATGCCAAAGGACCACCTTGTCCAACATCCTGTTCTCACACTGGTCAAGCAAGATGGGAAGCTTGCAAGCAGGACTGGAGTGCACTAGCAACCTTCCCACTTGTGATTCCCCGTAAACGATACTCAGTGGCAGGGAAGGGAGTAAATATTCATACAATTGCTGGATGATTTCCTCCTTATTTCTGCAGAACGATGATGCGACAAGTGGCAAAAGGGAATCCAAGTGCATCCACCGTGTTTGCACACACATGCACACAGCCATGCGCTGCTCACCAGGTCACTGTTTTGCGTTTATAATGTTCCCCATGCACATCCGATATCAAAGCGGGATAGATCATAGCAACTGGCCTTCTAGTTTCTCGTCAACCAAGCAGACAACAATAGATCCAATCTTTCCAGAAAGCGTTTTCTAACCTGCTCTCTTGTAGAGCCTCCGAAGCCACAGCCAAGACATTAGCATTACAACCCACACTGATCTTTGTCAATTACGCTACAGTATTTGAGCTCTAACCAGCTTTAAATTGAATCAGGGCGAAATCATCAGTACAAAAAGAGCCCGCACGCCTGCCTTTCAATTCCAGCACTGGGGAAAAGGTGGGGGGGGGAGTTATACATTTCATAATGGCCTTCTCCCCCATAATGAACAGGGAAAATAAATTAGATTCCCTGGCTAAGGGTATATTTATGCAATTTCATTATGTGCCCATGAGCAAGCCTGGTTTTCACCAAGATAAAAATTGAGCTCTCGGCAACACGCACACTAAATAAATGGAGTGAGTTAACAGCTTAACAAGCGCCATGGAAAGAGGCTGAAGAACAATGTCAAAAACCGTCAGCGGGGGAGGGGGGAATTAAAAACATACACACATACACAGAGGTGGCTTTGGCTCTTTGAATGGTGCCTCTGCCCTATCACAGAGCGCACCTCAGTACAGCTCCTACTGCTGTTGATAACAAAATTGCTGCCTCTAAAAACCCCTAACCAAATGGAAAACAGGGGCATCTCCGGAAATAATCAATTGAATGCAAACATAGAGCGAGTCTTGAGGTGATTTATTTCAGCTCCCTTCTCTCTACCGCTGGCAAGCCAAAGCAGTCCCAGCACTGTGACATCCCTTCAACCTCCTTACCCAAACTGAGGAAACCTTTAAAAAAAATTGTGTGTGTGTGTGTGTACAAGAAAATATATTCCTTTGCCTTGTTGAGTTGTTCTTTCCCCCATTTGGTAAGTAAACACAAAGAAAGCACTGACTCTGGCTTTGCAGTTGTGAGTTTTGGAGTTGTTACCTAAGGGATTACAATGTAAAGTCCCAAGATATACAGTGGTACCTCGGGTTAAGTACTTAATTCGTTCCCGGGCTCCATACTTAACCTGAAACTGTTCTTAACCTGAAGCACCACTTTAGCTAATGGGGCCTCCTGCTGCTGCCGCGCCGCCGGAGCACAAATTTTGTTCTCATTCTGAAGCAAAGTTCTTAACCCGAGGTAATATTTCTGGGTTAGCGGAGTCTGTAACCTGAAGCATATGTAACCCGAGGAACCACTGTACAGGGTGCTTACATTTCAAGTGAGATTTATCCCAAATCTGTTTAAATTTCTTTTTTTAAAGAAACTTTACAGGTGTATAATTATAACTGTATAATCGTATAATTAAGGAGGCCATAGGATTTTATGGATCTCCTCTTCAGGGGGAGGGCATCCACTCTCGGAACCCTACTAGTTGTAGCTGTGGATATCTCCAAAGCCACCCATCTTCTGCCATTGTTGCTCCAACAATAGAGGGTGCAGAAAGGAGGCACTTGTGGGTAGAAGATGCTGGGGACAAATCAAGAGGAAGCGGGGAATACTCCAGTGCACTCATTCTTCTTGCCATTGAGACAAATAGGAAGGAAAATCCTACAGGCGGGTAGAGAAAACAACAGTCTCACTCTGCCTCCTTGTGACCATCCAGCCTGCCAGCGGAAGTCCAGCAGGATTCTGGATTGGTTCATCTGCCGCAATGACCACTCCTTCTCCCAACCTCATAAGATTGCTTTGGCCATAAGTAAAGTTTCAGATGAGTAAATCTGCACATACATCTTTACATATTTCCATAATTCCCAGAAAGGAAGTTTTTAAAAAAAACAGTATGAGATGCTACGAGGCAGTTGTCTCCTTTTGAATGGCTAGTCAACAATACAGCAAATTATGTAAAGGGTCTGGTCTCTTTATTATACAAATTTCTTATTCATGCCTCCTTTGGGGCCCAAACTCAAAAATCATGAAGCGAACCTAATTGTGACATACAAATAGATGGTGAGTAGTGGAATGGTCTGCGGGCCAAGCCTCCATGCCGGTCTTTGTTAGCTCAAACTCAAGAACTTTCTTTAAAGTTAGTACATGACTGGTACTGTACTCCCCAGCAGCTCTCCTTTGTACATCCAGGTACACCTTTCTGTGTTGGAGGGGCTGCTACATAGTTAGTACATATAAGCACATGTAATGGGACTGCTCAAAGGTGGCTAAATGTTGTAATAAGGCGCTCACTGAGATCTTTTTGATAACTAAACAATTACTCCATCTTTCCAACTGGTACTTTTCTTTCTATATATCTTTACTAATTGTAAGGGAAATATTTATACAAGTTAATGCTTTATTACCCTTTTGGAGCTGCACTATATCTTTTGTACTTTTGTCCATCCAGGATGTGATGTTTTAGCATTCACATTTTTTTATCCTTTGGTTTCTTTCTTTTTGTTATGTTTGTACTTTTTAAAAACAAATCAAAAACATTTTTTTTTAAGTGATTCACTTTATTTTCAAAAAACAATACATACATATAAAACACAACTTTTCATAAGATCCTTAACATTTGTTAACATTTTATGATGGATGTACCTTGACTATCTCTTGCGGGGAAGCTTCAGTTTCTCTTTTCTGAAGAAGCAAACTAAGACACTAAACTCAGATGTTGGTGTCATTGCTTCTTAATCATTAGATCCACTTCAATTTCCACATTACTTCCAATATATATCAGTGAAAATTATTTTTAGGACACAACCCTACCATTCTACAGTCCCCCAGATCATCCTCCTCATCCTCCTCCTCCTCCTCCTCCTCCTCCTCCTCCTCCTCCTCCTCCTCCTCCTTCTTCTTCTTCTTTAACCAGTTGCTGGAACCACAGGATGAGAGACTTCTCTTGTGCACGAATCCTGCTTGTGGGTTTCTCACAGACATCTGGTTGGCCATTGTGAAAAATCATGTCCTCCCTAAAAGAGAGCATGTGTTGTGGTGAGACCTGGAGACTGACCTCTTGGTTGTGGGTGGGTCTATTGGATAGCTACAACACCCGATTGGTAGGTCCCTCGTTGCTGGGTGTAATCTGGTCAATGGGGTACAGTCTAAATGGATCGAGGGACCTATATAAACGCATGCTCGTGTCCCAGAGCTTCCTCTTTCAGCTCGTGCATCGGAACACCTGCCCACCTCTCCCTAATTTTATGGCATTTTGCAATTGACCTTGCTATGCCATCGTGTGTCGTCTGTCATTGGGATAGGGGCACGGCAGGAATTTTCCCCACTTGGCTGATTGGCTGTAGCCATTTGGGTTTCGCCTGCCGCATAGCAATTTGTCACAACTTGTAAGGTTGCGGTTAGGCACTGGTTCATGTGATAGGGATGGGAGAATGGTCTCGCCATCCCTATGTGAAAGGTATTCCGTTAAAAGAATCCAGGGACTCAACTTGTTTTGGTCAACCCCCGAAAGGGGGTTGTGCCAGTGCCTGAGTCCTGGGGAGCATCTGGGGAGTGAACAGAGTCTGTTCCCAGGCTTTTCACCTGCCTCAGGTGCTCACCCTTGGCTGACCTATGATAGAGCTCTGGGTCAGCGCTACCTGAAAGGGTGTAGGGAGCTAGTCGAACCAGAACCTATGCAACCACTCACTTTTCTGTAATCAATAAAGTTGTGGCCTAAATTCTGCCAAAAACCAAAACTAAAATTTGAGTCAAATGTGTCTTTAGTTAGGGGGGAGGTCTCTGGGTCTGAACACAAAACAGGATGCTGGACTAAGATGGGCCATAGGCCTGCGGCTTTTCTTATGTTCTTATGTATTCACGAAAACTCAAAACTTTTAAAGCAACCATTAATTCTTTGTGCAGATCATTCTCCACCACTGCTGAGTGGAAAGATTGTACTGTCTGACATTTAATTTCCTCTGAATCAGGGGGATACAGATCTCTGTTTCAAAGAGTTAAAAAGGGATGTTCTTCCTATGTCTCATGTGTTTGTGATGAACGTCTCAAGTAATTATTTAAAAGTATTTGACTGCAGTCTTGCAGGAGCATGACCTGTTCACATATCACATGGAAGCTTTTCAATACTGGGGGCTAGGGTGGGGGAATCAACAGTCATCAGAACAGCAATAGTTAGGATATTTTTATTCTCCCAGATTTGGGATGCTTATTCATAAGGCTTTCTAGGCTAAAATAAAATGACCGCCACATGTGCCAGCTAGCTTTCTCAGCACTCCACAAACATACAATGATGTTGACCTAAAGAGGAGTGCCAACATTGGCATAAAATAGGTCCCCTCCCCAAAACAGCCTGATTTCCACCCTTTCCTTGAGAATAGTCTAAAAAAGAGAGGAAAACAGAGCAAGGATAATAAAGTAAATGTGCCATTGAATCTAATGCTCACTTTTTTTGGCCAAATTAAGTTGCAAAATTAAGGTGCACATTAGATTCGATGGCACATTTGCATTCCCCAGCAAATACTTTTTTTTAGTTTCAAGGTTCTGAAAATTGAGGGGCGCATTAGATTTGATGGCGCATTAGGCTCGAGTAAATACGGTACTTTGAACAGTGTCCAATCCTTAAGTCTTAGGTACAAAGTCCATTACCTTGCCAGCTCATGATGGGATTGAATTCAAGGGCACTCTGTGAGTTTTGGCCACTGCCCAGTTAAAATTAAGAAGCTTCCTCGTGAAAGCGAGAGAACAAGAATACAAGATTCTCCCCGCTTGAAACTACAGCAAATGGTTAGCCTCTTTTTCTTACAGCCATTTATATTTTTCATTCACCCATCAACATCAAGAGACATTTCTATAATGCCCACCCTAGATTAACCCTTTTCTGTCTTTTTTTTAAGGTTTGCCCATTTCAATGAAGCACAAGGGTAAATAATGGAAGGTTTATATGTGAGCAGAATGAGTGCCTTCTACTCCTACCAATTTTTGTATCTGGAAGGAGTCCTCTCATGTTTCTCAGGGAGGTGGGGGAAAAGAATCTGAATCCATCTCTGTTTCATATGAGACATTCTCTTATCTTTGGAAGAAGTCCAGTTGTCCTATTTATCACTCAGTGTCTCTTCATTTTGAAGCCCAAGCACCTAGGCCCAATGGGAGCTGAACAATGAGCCATTTCACACATTGTGCAGAATGTGTGCACGCCTGAAGAATGTTGAATGGTATTTTTGCAGGTTTGGGAGGAGGGAGTGCATTTTTCATCTTCCCTAAAATAAAAGGTCGCCTTCACATAATAAACCAGCATATCAAAAAATGGGCTACCCTTAACATCCCTCTGCTCCAAGCTGGTTTTCATATGTACTATAATAAGCTTCTGTGATTTTGTTTGGTGGTGGTGGTGGTTCTGGGTTTTGTTTCTCATGTTAGGGTGTATTCAAAATGTGACACAGTCCAAGAATTCTGCTATCTCACTCTTACCACTTAAATTCTGGATAACTTGTGTACAACCATTCTGGAATAACAAGAAGGAGGAGGAGGAGGAGGAACAGCCTTCTGGATTGAGCTCCAACATGCCTAGGTGGTTTGGGGAGAATTTCTCTCAGGAAGAGCCACACATTTGTAAAACAGATGCAATAGTGATCTACCAAGCACACAATCTCTATGAACACAGGGTTATATCCAATGCAGTAGCTGTCCTAGTGCAAAAGACTTCTGTGCAGACAATGGTACTTCTTCTTCCTCTCCTATCCCCTCCAGCCCACTGAACACCCCCCAAATCAGCTCTAAAGAGATGAAGGACCTCCAGAGCAGATTTTGTGATATTCAGTTGGAGGAAAGGAAGCAGAAATCCCACTCCTCTTATCCAACACTGGATACAACCCAGAGTTTTTGTAAACCAATTTGAAGTTTTCTACAATCAAGCAGCATATAAAATTTATAAAATGAAAAATGAAAATTACAGTCTACAGAGTATACCCACTGAAATAAATGAACACAATTTATGTCCATTAATTTCCATGGGCCTACTCACAAGTAAAACTTAGCTGAAAACCACCTTTTGCAGATGGACTGTGTTAGGAAAGCTGTAGGCTGGGTGCATTCACACACAACTGCTTCCAGCAGTGTAACACTGGGACTTCTGGTTGCATTCCAGACCAATCCCTGTTTCTGACGGGGAACATTTTTGTGGACACTTCTGGATCTCCTGATTGCTGCTAACAAAAAAGGAGTGGGGTGTAATGAGAACACGAGTGATGTGGGTCCTTACCTCAACCCTTATGCATGCTACATAGGTCCACTCCACCTCACCCCATGTGACAAGAGGAATGCTTAGGCTGGAAAATGAAGTGCTTTGAAGAGAAACCATCTCTGAATATCTCCTCTCTCTCTCCCTGTTCACTCTCCCTGGGAATTCATGGCCCTTGCTTGCATGGCTATATTTTAAAACATCCTCAGTGACAGGAATTTGCTGCATGGCAGCCAATAAACTGTCACAAACTATAGCAAGGGAGGTCAGCAGAATCAAATGGTACCGGCCCTCCTGACTGACACTTCAAAGTTCCCTTTCTTCTGCTTGGCTGACTCCCCGCTCACTCTCTCTCCCTTCCAACCAATTTCACCAAACCCAGAGGGAAATTCTTAATTCCTCCCTCTAAGAGAAGCTGTTTAATCAACCTTCCCATTATCCAATTCGCCTGCAAGTTGAAACCATGGCTTGGCTCTTTCACTCTCCCCACCCCCCGGCCTTCTCTGCTCGTTTGAAGCCACAGCACCTTACTAATCTGACTGGCTTACATGGATAAGAGATCAAAACTGGCTCTGCACATGCCTGCATGAACACACAAAATGTGCTCCTGGGAGCACGGGTTAAGAGAGTTGCTTGGCCTTTTGATGGCTATTGGATGTTTTGGGATTTCTTCACCTCTCTCCCCCCCCCCCCCAGCCCCGCATCACCTTTTCCTGCTACTGCAAAGCATTTTAGCACATGCTCCATGTTGCTACTGCCTTCAGTGTGTGTGTGTGGCTCTTCAGTAACCCTACTGAAAATAAAAGATTCTGGACATTTTCCCTTTTCCAGACCTATACTTTGCTCAGGTACAATATGTACGTCCTGTGATTGACGTTGCTACTAGCCAGCTATGCTATTTCTTCAGGCAAGGATGTGTTATCACTACCCCGTTCACAAAAGCAGGGAGTTGGCTGGAAAAAAGATACCCGCTTAGGTCAGTCAGTCACTTCTTGTCATTTAAGTGGCTAACTTGCAGAAGTCACCGGGAAGATAAATCGAACAAACAGAGAATAGAGTCTACCGATGTCCATTACTAGACAAAACAATCGAAACATGCCCCTTCAGATTCAGAAATGCCAGTAAGCTGTAGAATTATGGAAGCTGGGAGCAAACAGCAAGAACAGCTATTTGTCGGGCTGTCATCTTCTATAGCAATCCACTCACTGAGGACTCAGATTGAGGCCCACTGGTATCCCCAATGTTTGAGGTATGGCAGGTGGCAGACCAAACCCAGAGAGCCTTTTCTGCAGTGAAGCCATAACTGTGGAATGCTATGCCCAAGGGAGGCTAGCCTGGCATTCTGGCAGCGAGTGCAGACTTTTACCATGATTTCCCCAAGCTCTTTAACCCCTTTAAACTGCTAAGAGTTGGATACAGACTATGTTTGGCATGTCTCCCCGACATGCCCATATCATGCTGTAGTTTTATTGCCTTTGTTTTAAATTCTTGTACTGAAGTTATTATAATTCTGTGCTTCTATTTTTAAATGTAAGCTGCCCTGGGAGTGCTGATTGGCACTGAAGGTTATTAGGATATGAATGTAATGAACTAAAACCACGACATTTATTTATTAAAAACATTTTTATTCCGTATACCTGCCTGTAGGTTCCCCATAGTCCACTGGTTGGCCACTGTGTGAACAAGACATTGGACTAAATGGGTCACTGGCCTGATCCTGAACATTAATATGTTCAATGTAGCTCACATATCCTGTGACCAAAAATTCCAAACAAACCCTAAACACACAAATCCATTTACAATGCAAGACTAACAGATGCCATACAGACACCCTGAAACATGTCCAATCAGCAAACCTCATTTTTCAAGAAGAGAGGCCTCACTGCAGGATGAATAGTACTACTGATCAAGAGCTCTCCTGCATTGTCTAGATTAAACTGCAGCATGTTAGTTCACATCTGATTCCAGACACCAGTTTAGAATTTCCAAGGGCTCTCTAGATTGAGAGGAGCAGGACAGCCTGTCACCAGCATACCAATAACACTAATCTACAGATCTCTGGATGGTCTCTTCTAGTAGTCACATAAACCAAAGACCATGCCATTCAGCCATGGTGCCCCAGCACCTCTGGGGCTGATCCTCCGGGAAGGACCACACAACCCCTGCCAAGAAGTTCCACCAAAACCCACTCCAGCCACACAGTCCAGAAGGAAACCATGGCAGGTGGCATTGAAAATGGCAGAGAAATTCCAGTATGGCAATTCCTCTGTGTAATTCCTAGCACAGATCATCCACCAGGGTGACCTAGGCTACCCTAGTCCTGAAACCAGCCCAGAAACCAGTCTGAAATGGGCATAAATACTCTGCATCATCCAGAAACTCATAGTTAAGATACCACCACACACTTAACTCCTTGCCTAGTTATGAAATACTAGAGACTAGAAATTATCCCACATTGTGAGGTTACAAAAAGATGTTTCCTTATTCCCCCAGTGCGCTTCTACATATCCTGTGTAACATCTGCTGCTAAAGACATTAGGTTTGCTAATGTCTTATCCTGTGCAGCATTTCATGCATCCTCAATTGAGGACTACTGAACACATGTGCTCTGCAAATACATGTATGAAACAATTTCCATTCCCTGCCAGATGTACACAAGCAAGAGATATGTGTAGCTGCTTTAAATATGACAATATACACCCAGTCTGTAACAGTTGAAGTGGCACTTAGATCTTGCCTGCACTAGACTCTTTAATTAGCTTTCCTGATGATGCCATGAGTATGTCAGAGCTTATGTATAGTCACAACATAACCTGGCTTAGCTCACCAGGTCTCAAAATGGTAGGAAACAGGGCTCTGCAGCTGAAGATTCAAGTGACACAAACATAAAATGGATGCAAAGCAACTATTTGCTATGCCTGGACTAAGAATGAATGGGACAGTTGGTTTAACTCCAATGAGTTCTGGCAGACCTCATTTCCTTCAGTGAAGATGGGAAGGGGAAGGGGGGGTATATTTTCTATCACTTAAATCCAAAATGTTGTTGTTGGATAGCACAAAGGATTCTACCCATAATGTTGTCACAGCCTCCTTTCACCTTAACATGGAAGAAAGAATAAATTTACCAGAGGAAAAATATCAGGCCAGGAAGCTGATGCATACTGTTCACAAACCAGTCTGCAAGCCCTGCAGCCTGACAGAATTTCCTGTTTAAAGATGAAAAATTACTAAGTGGCCTTGGGAGAAATAAAAACAGCCTTGTAATTTAGCACTTGGCCGATCACTTGTGGCAAGTAACAATTGGCTACAGGAGACCAGGCACCCCATTATCACAATACGAGTTGCTGATGGAGAGGACAAAGTTGCTTGACTAGCCTACATAGTACTGCCCTCTTGGAGCAGTGCTATGGAGAATGCTCTCTCCTTCCCCCTTACAGAACGGAAAACTAGTATGGTGATTGAACCAAAGCAAAATTTGGCTTTTGCTGTGCTATATATAATTTTTACCTTTGGGTGTGGGACTTAATTCTGCACATATACTACCATCCGGCCTAGCCCACTCATGAGACAGGGTCATAGCTGTAACCTTACAGATTTGAAAATAAGGGACCAGCAGCCTCGAAAATAAGGGATCAGTAGCCAAAATAAGGGATTTTCAGGGCACAGGTATGTTCAACTTCTGAACCCCTCTGAGCCAAAGGCAGAAAGCTCAGCCAGCACCCAAACGAAGCCTAAAGCGGAGGTTCCCACAGCGCAGCAACCCGGCAAAGGGGATGCAGCAAGGAAAACCACCTTCACCTCTCCGCTGGGAAGCGCTGAGCAAAGGCGAGTCCCCAGGCAACATGGCCGATTTGATCGGCACAAGGCATGCAAGCTCCACCCTCCCAGTCATTCTTAGACTCCTTATTGGGTGAGCAATACAGCCAAGCAACACAGTTGGAGCCTCCCTCCTCCCTGGTTGGCAGGGAGGGAGGGAGAGGAGCTGCTTCCTTTGAAACCTGGGAAATTTAAGGGACATCATCAATAAGCGACAGCAGCGGGACACGGCACTGGGATAAGGGAGTTTCCCGCCAAATAAGGGACGGTTGACAGCTATGGACAGGGTGAAGCAGTGTTTTTGCTCAAAACAACATACACAGTTTTTCCGTACCACTGCAACAAAAGGGTTGACGTGTAGAGGTAGAAAGGCAAGGAGTGCGTGAGGACTGGATTAAAAGCTGTTTTTTCACTCTGAAAAACTCAGTATCCATGATATGGAAAAGGAAGGCGTTGGGGAGGGAGAAGTGTCCGTGAAAGCTGGAAGTGTACTTAGAGCTGATTTAATCACACTGACCTCGGCAAATGCCATAGGCATGCATTATCCACTAGCTCTTCTTTACGAAAAAGAAACTTGGTTCCGAACCTCAGTTCACCAAGTCGTATCAGGTTACTTTCAGCACTTTAAAAGAAACAAAAGCATAGCAAATGCACTTAAGCAGCTGAGGAAAAGAGGCCTATGTTTATGCTCGGCACTACAAGCACACTCCCTTGCCCATCTTGGAAAGATTTCTATTGTCAGTACTGTATAGGAAAGCAATTAGCAATCCGTTTCATAGAAAACTCTTGGTTTGCATCCAGCCAGAATGGAATAGGCCACGGACTCACTGTTAAGACCGTTTTCATGGAAGACAATCTTACTTGGCCATGAGTGATCGCCAAAGAAAAAAGGAAGACATCCACTTGGCTCAGTTCTGAAGGCTTCCATGAAATCTGGGCTAGAACAGAGCAGCTTCATAACGTGAAGCTGGCTTTAATATTTATTCCTCATTCTGTGCAGATATATTAGCTACGAGTTAGCCACCAGGCTGTTCAATGTGCCAATGCTAGTGTATGAAACTTTTACAAAGCCCAGGGTATCTTGTATCCTCAACCGATCACCATGCTCTGGAGGAGAGGGTAACTGGCAGATGCCATCACTTCAAGAGGTCCAATCCGCTAGTGTAAAATTGGGCCTTTTGAAACTCACATTACATGCCGACCAGACACTCTCCTAACTGACTTTTGTGTGCCTATTGAAGACCTTCCTCTTCCAACCAGCCTTTTAAATGAAGGTTTTATTATCCCAGTTTTTAATCTGCATTGCATTTATATACACTTTTACTGCCAATTGCTTTAGGGTGTTTTATGGAAAGTGACTGATAAACAGGAACATAGAAAGCTGCCTTATACTGGTCCAGCTAGCTCATTATTGTGTACACTGGGTTTCAGGCAAGGAATCTCTCCCAGTTCTACCTGGAGATGTCAGGGATTGAACTTGCGACCTTCTGCATGCAAAGCAGATGCTCTACAACTGAGCTAGGGCCCTTCCCCACTTAAATAATATAGTGCATTGTTTCCCACGGATAAAAATTAAATCCACGGACCAATGCAATAGTACATATCATTGAGGAAATACAGACAATAAAGCAATGACATACAGAACTGGAAGTAAACATGTTGTCTGGATGTCAGTTAGATGTGCAATCCTGCCCCCCAACACAATATTCATAACCAGCCATGAACAGAAGGCAAGTTCCTGGATGCTGCAAACCTTTACAAGGCCCCGAAGAATTGTGCCAGAGTGTCTCCTCTCTCTCCCCCACCCCCCACCCCATTCCATCCTTTCCTTTCAACTGGAGGGAAGGAGCAGTATGTCAGCTCAATAGTAATTAGAGTGAACTGCAGCTTTTAAGCAGTCAAAGCTCATGTTACCACTGAGACACAAGAATGATCTAATCAGACACTGGGGTCAGATAACCAAAAGAAAAGAAAGTCTTTAAAGAAGATCATAACAGTTTGTATCTGCTCTGAGATTAGGCTGTGCTACCTGCCTGCATCCTAAAAGGCATCCTGGGGGGGGGGCATGTCAGGTGACAAGATGGATAAAGGCATGATGATGGAGAGAGAATGCATTGCAATTAAAACAACACAAATGGAAACAAACACACACCACTAAAATTTTAATCAAACATGAGGAAGCAACAAACCACCCACTTTAACTCGTCAAGGAAGAATATTTTTTACTTTGATTGCAGTAGCAACTCTTCTCATATGGGCCCCTAGAAACACAAGGACATTACTTCCATGCTGCCAAGACAATATTGTCCTTACAGGTACTTTGGAATAACCCAGTAGTGGAAAGGCTACCATTAGAGTTCTGAAACTGTTCCAAAATTGTGCTCCAGTCTGCCAAGTACACCTTGAATTCTGGAATGTGCTTTTGTATATAATGATTCATCTTAAACCTTGGAATAATGTATCATTTTAATTAAAAAAATGAAGGCTAACCCCACAAATGTCAGTTATCCAAGATGCAAACTACTATCATATTATGACCACAACTGGAAACAATGGTCAGTGGAATATTTTTTTACACAATATACCTTTTCTACATAGAAAACACTTCTATAGGAGGGTGCAGCTAGCTTGTTAAGAATGCTACACTGAAACATGACTGACTCCACATTTCATGCGTGCTTTCTACAAAGAAGTGACTTCCATGGAGTTAAAAGCATTATGCGCAAGGTAGCCCCAATAATTGATGAACGGATTGCTATTTATATAATTGGGGTTTCTTGCCCACCTCTCTCTCTGCTGTTTCATGCACAGCTTACTGTCATAAATAGGATACAGGGAAGGTCACTGGATAACTCTTACAGAAGTTGTTATGAACTGACAAGTGTCCAAAGGTATCATGTTATTTTTCCCGACCAGAAACAGATTGGGACTAAGGCGAAAGAACTTGGGCATGCAAGCCAGAGACAGAGCTCTCTTAAAAACCATCTCAACTTTAGTGATACCACAAGGCTGGAAATGAAGCCTGTACAACAGAGGGAAATAACCTGTAGCCTTCTGGGTGTTGCCCCCATCATCACTGACCATTGGCCATGGCCGGCTGGGGCTGGTGGGAGTTTGGAATTTTGGATTCTGACAACATATGGAGTGCCACAGGCCCCACGCACCTGCTATACAATCAAGTAACAAGAACAGCAGTCTCGTTTATTTATTGTAATGTGGGTACCTGCATAATTTCCATCCCCTAGCCATCCTGCAGCCTATCCCTGTTTGTGCACCTTGGTAGAAGAGAAGAGGGACATTGCAAAGGAAGCCAGTTAGCCATTACAACCCTTCTAGCATTAGCAACTATTCACTTAAGACAGTCTTCCTATACATTCAGACAGTGATTAAAGCCTTAAGAAAAAAATGATTCATGTTACATTTTTGTCCTCCAGGAACTCAATGTTTCGAGTGTGCATGGCTTCTTCTCCCACCACCACCAATTTTATCCTTGTAACAACATGGTGAGATAGTTTAAAATGAGAGATCATGATCAGTCTCCATTGACCTGGTGAGCTCCATGGCTGAGATGGGATTTGAACCTAAGCCCTTCTCTAACCCTCATTCAGCACTTTTAAGCACTATACCATATTGGCTGTTTGTTTGTTTGTTTGTTTGTTTGTTTTCTAATGGGGAAAGCCACACAGTGTGCACATATCCCACCCTCTGTAAATTGCAGAATTCTATACAAACCTCAAGTTAGGCATTTTGGTAAATATTCCCATGTTGCATCTTATTTCCCATTGGGAAACGTGGGGGGGGGGCTCTGCAAAATCCTGTGTAGGCTGAGATTTGAAGATAAACTCCTAAGTCCAAGTCTTCCCTCTGGACCACACACTGCCTTCCTTCCATGAGAGAGTGTGTTGTGCACACTTGCGGCACCAGATAAATTTATTACTATGGAAGACAGTCATGACTTCTTCCCATATAGCTAAGCATTCCTATGGTGCTTGGGGAAATTAGCCCTGCAAGAGTGTTTTTGGTTTTTTTAACCTCTTCTTTTCAATCAGGTCAGGACCATACAGCTTGTCTATGCTGGAAGTGAACTGCCTTATAATTTTGTTTGAATTTATAAATCAGGTACTCAAGGAGATACACAACACATACTAGAACCCATTATGCAATCCCAGTGCTGAAATTGAAATATACATACCCACTGGGGTAGTAGTGGTGTGATGAAGCCTCTCTTACTCAAATATTAACCTCACCCACTGTCCACACTAAACTGTTTATGCAAAGGAGGCTCTAATGACTGAAGTACAGCAGAATAACTGCTTCAAGCAGTCCCATAGTAAAATTTGTTGCCCTAAAGGAAGATGGGCACGTTCCAACCAGCAATCAGGCCAGCGTGGAATGGTAAGGCCTAACACCCTCAATGAACCTCACAAGATGAAACACAAGACCCTCAGTCCCAACACTGCTGGAGTTCCCAACTTCAGCAGCTGTCAGGAAACCAAAGGGAGAGAGGGTGCTAAGGTGAAGTTGCTACAGTTGTAAAAGACCAAGGGGACAGCCACTATATGAACAAAGAATGATGGAGAGAATTTGAGGAGGCATATATCTAAAAATGGGTGCGAGATGATGATGATGATGATGATGATGATGATGATGAAGAAGAAGAAGAAGAAACATTCCCAATGTAAAAATAAAAGTTATTTCTAGGATGAAATATAACCCTGAGACATTTTATTCCTGAAAAACAAACTGTCCACGTGAATTGCACAGCCTATGTCCCTCTCAGTCCATACATGCATGTCCACATCCTGCTATTTCCCTGTCTGCAAGCATGTGCAAAAGTAAACATAGAAGTGGCCAAGGCACTTTGGTTACACAACATGCAGTGGGAGAACACCATTTTGAATGGAGCCAGATTACTTTTAAAAGCAATTGAAATAAAAGTATCACTTACTACAAGGAGGTAGTAAGAAGGGCCAATTCTCAGGCCACTGCCACAGTCACTATTTGCATTTTTTTAATGCATTCACACACAATTAAAGTCACATGTAGTTTGGCCCTCAGTTCTAGAGGGTTCAGCAACCCTAACCAGGAAAGAGCTGCATACTTTTTAACCCCCTCTCCCTCTGTGAGAATATATATAATGAACACATGCTACCTCCCAAAACATAAGCAGAATGGTGCAATAAATGCACACCTCTTATTTATTATGTTTCTAAAACTTTGCTTAAACATATATCAACATGTTCAGGAAACTTGTGCTCTAGTACAATGCCATGTACTTCATGGTAGTAAAGATGGCTGTATGAACCCAAGCTCTTCAGCTCTTAGCCATACGTCTGGGGAACAGCTATGACTGCTAAGACTCTCAACCAATTAATTATTTTTTTTTTAAATCTACCTTGCACTAGATGAATCCATTGATTAAAGCACAAGGTAACTTTAAAAACAGTAAGTAAAAGCTAGCTCCTATTGTTTGCTGGAAAGTATTAAAGATGGGCTTTCCCCCTTACAATAACACATCAGAACCAAAGCAAGCTTAAGAACAACAAACAAATCTCGCCCTTAAATCACTGCCCTCAATCAATCAACTAAAGTTTCAGTTGATTAATCTACCTGTTAGCGCTTGCAGCTATACTCATTATATACATACTCTTGTTTTCCTTATTAGTTCACTGCCTTATTAGCTCATATACACTCGCTGCCAATCTTACACACAGGACGAGAAAAATGAGGGTGGGTAGGAATCATACATTGGCTCCCCAAATGGTTTTCCTACCCAGCTCCACATCTCATACCACCTACTTTCCTTCTATTCTCACCTCTCTTTAATCCACCTTTCACTCTTCTCTCTCTCTCTTTCTCTCTCTCTCTCTGAATCAAGGAGGATGGGCTGGGCTGGATGCTAGAGATTAGATTGCATCTGTCTGGATATAAATAATTTACTGCTTGATGGTCAGAGTGAATTTAATTAGTCCTTGTTCTCCTGATAGAATCAGCCCACCGCTGCTAGAGCATTTCACTCTGAATTAGCCTGAAAAGGCCTAACGAGGCAGTGCTAATTTTACACACACGACATCCCCACACCCCCAGAGCCTCCCAAAAAGGAAAAAAGGCATGTTGCAAAGTGTGCGCTCCTTACGCAAGCTGTGGGGCTCGTCGCCACTGGGAAGGCATGACTTAAAAATATACCCAAGAAGGGGAAAGTGGGAAAAGGGGTGTGCGTGCACAGGGTAGCCAAAAGTGGAGGAGAGAGCATTTAAGATGTTTTACAGACAAGATTGGCCTTCCCTTCTGCTTCATTCAATATAAGCCTCACCACCACCACCACCCTCCAGCTACAGAGGAAAACCAGAAAAAGGGGGGGGAGGCTTCAGGAGTGGGGGAAGCCCTGCTAGCATCCCTCCAGCAAGAAAAGCATTTCAGATGAGAAAGCTTGATGCAGAAAAAGAAGTGTGTTGCACACCAAGCCTCCATCCTCTGTCCAATGAAAGGCTGGGGTGGGGTGGGGTTTGTACCAGGTTGCTTGTTCCATCCAAAAGCTCTGGGTGTCCTGCCTGCTGCTAACACCACAGTGAGAATAGCCAGCATTATCTGAGAGAAACAGGAGCCGAGGTGCAAAGAAGCTGAGGGAGTTTGCCTGTTCCATTTCCCCCTTTCAGTAGTGCAATACCCACGCTGCAAGAGCACCAGATAAAAGAGGGAAAGAAAGAAAGCAACATCCAAGAGGGGAGCACTTTGCCACCCCTGCAAAGCCCAAGAGGGGGCATCTGTATCTCCAGCTCCCCACAGCTGATCCTATGCCAAAGGGCGAAAATTCAGCAGGGGCGGAAGACTACCCCCCTAGGGTTGCACTGCAGCTGCCCTTGTTATCTCTTGGCAGACTGAATATTCACAGAACCTCTGTTTTCAAGCATCCACGGCTTGATTTAAATGAAGGAAGTAGAGCAGAGGAATTTCCAGCCAGCTTGAAAAAAACAGCCAATCCGTCTTCCTTTTCCCGTCCCCCTGTAGGCACCCCCTGACCTGCCCCTCCCTTCCCCAGAACACTCCAGAACTGCAGCTGCAGATGTGAATGTTTCATTTGCCATAAGGAGGACCAAAAGGCAAAGGAGGAGGAGGAGGAAATCCTCATGTCCCAGCAGCATCGCTTCTGGGGAAAAAGAGGTACAAAGAAACAGGGCCTGCCAAGAGCCGTGCAGAATATTCCCCGGTCTTGTCTCCATCATGCCAGCTCTCCTGCTACAATGGCTAAAATCAAAGCACAGTGCTAAGTAGGAAGGGATGAAAATCGGTTTTGTTTAAACCTATGTGCCAACAAGGCTGCTCCTTTGACCCTGCCAATCTGTGCCTGGGAAAGGAAATTGCAGATGGTGTGGATCTTTCTCTCTGCCTCATACAACATTCTGTAGAGAGAATCCCAGCATGCCAGGGAGACAAGATTATTGTGCCCCAGGCACCATACCAGCATACAGATATTTCCCAGTTTGCCCAGTGCCATATCTACAATTCACCATAAGGAGCAAAAAGTCAGCACTGCTCCCCATCCCCCTGATTGTGAACTCCAATCAGGCGCCCACCTCCTATTCCCTTTAACATCGCACCCCCACCCATGCAAACTGCTCACACCTGCCTTTCACATACCACTCCCCACCACCACCAGTTACAGCCCCATCCCTATTCCCCAGGCTGCATATCTCTCCCCTGCCCCAAAGTCCCTGAACAACAGAGCAGAAACATCAGAAGGAAATCACTGTTGCAGGTGTGCATATAAGGTCTGCCTTGTTGGCCCACCCTTTAAGAGAATTAACACAGGTGGGACATGTCTGAACTGTAGCCCCCCAGGACTGACCCACATTGGATAATGCACACTTGGTGTTGTCTCCAAAGGTAGCTAAACTTCCACACTTGAATGAGTGTGAGGTGTGTGAAGAGTGTGCCTGTGGGAGAAAGTTGCAAAATAACCCCACCTTCATCCCAACATCTTTCCAGGGCACACAATCTCTTCCATTGGGAAGGAGAATATCAGCACAAGCAAAGCAATGTTTGTTTCAAGGAGGGAAGAGAAGAAGGCACCAAACTAATTGCTTTCTGCTGCTACCATTGACTGCAGCAGCTGGGCATGTATCTCACATCATTCCCATCTGATGCTACCTTTGCCCAGGTAACTTGTGTCTTTGTCACTGCTAGATTGGAGCAATCTCTTCTTATGACTGAATCCGATTCAAAAAAACAAAACACCATGGAGAAGGAACAGAGTTCATGTTTTCCCAAGCATCCTGCTAGAACTCTGGCCTGTAATGAAACATACTGGACCTCAATATATCAGGGAATGGTGGTCACCAACAAGGAGCAGAAGATAATGACTATGGCCGCCCTTACTACAAAGACATATGGGCATGCCATGAACAAAATAGACATGAATCTGTCCATCTCAAGAGGGGTGTTGAGAGGGCAATCCAAGCACAGCCTACGTCAGAACAGCCTATTGGGGAAACAGGCTGAAATGCTATACAAAGAGCTTGAAGTGCAAGCAGACAAGTGGTAAATATTATGTTTATACAGGGCATATAAAATTTATTATTGTTATTGTTATTGTTATTGTTATTTTATTAGAGAAAAACTATTGCTGAAATTTATTGATAACAATAATTAGAGAACCTCTTTTAGACTTTTTGTGTAAAAAGGAAAATGAATTAATCAGAGATATTTGGGTAGGAAGATTGGGGAAATGTTACGTAACAGAAAGCAGATCAGTCAGATGTCATTATCGATTGAATATTTTGAATAATTTATTTTATGTGAAACACAGATGGAAAATCTGAAGTCCTTTTCATTCCTCCTCTTTTTTCCTTTTCTCTTTCCCCCCTTTTCTTCTATTTTTTGGTTTTCCTTTGGTATTTTCTTTTCTCTGCCTGTTTCTGTTTTTATTTAGATCAGCTTCTTTTAACTTA
Source organism: Podarcis bocagei (assembly GCF_964188305.1). Lineage (NCBI taxonomy): Eukaryota > Metazoa > Chordata > Lepidosauria > Squamata > Lacertidae > Podarcis > Podarcis bocagei. Next base: position 102,759,372 of record NC_138126.1, read on the forward strand.
TTCTATTATGAAAAAGCTTTCATAAAATCTTCTTTAAAAAAAAAAGTTATCATCCTCATCACCTGCCCTTCGCCATGAGGTCACAACAAAAAATACAACATTAAAAACAGTTTAGAACAAATGAATATGTTGGAGTCTTGAGCTTAAAGCAAATGAATATGTTGGAGTCTTGATTAAAACTCCTCTTTAAGTTTGCCTTTCATCCACTATTAGCGAATTGCTTGATATTCAAGTCAGCAGAAGACTAGGAGGGGCTTCTCCTTCCATCTGCACTCTCTCCTGCTACACACACACTTCAACCCCTCTCCCATTAGTATTTTTAAGTGGACTGACCACTTAAAGAGGAAGAGGCATCACTCACTGGTAGAGCATCTGCTGCACATGCAAAAGCACTCAGGTTCAATCCCAGCATCTCCAGGGAGAGCTAGGGATGGCCTCTACCTGAAACCCTGGAGAGCCACTGAAGTCAGCGTGTAGACCAGTGTTTCCCAAACCTGGGTCTCTAGCTGCTTTTGGACTACAATTCCCATCATCCCTGACCACTGGTCCTGCTAGCTAGGGATGATGGGTGTTGTAGTCCAAAAACAGCTGGAGACCCAATTTTTGGGGAAACACCGGTGCAGACAATACTGAATGAAATGGACCCTAACTTGGTCCATGCTCCTATTTTATTTATTACATTTATATACCGCCCTATACCTGCAGATCTCAGGGCAGTGCACAACATAACCTAGGACCTTCTTTAACCCAGGCAAACAATGATTAGAGCTCCTCTCCCCAGCTGCTATGGTTGGGCTTGGAGTGCCTAAGAAAACAAACCAACCCCCTGGGGGACAAGGAAGAGAAGATTTGCAGGAAGGGAGCCACAGAGCTTTCTTATTCTGACGGCCTTCTGGGCAACTTCCAGGAGCCACCAGCCACCAGTAGGCAAGATCAGAGGCAAAAGTGGCCTAGCTTCTTCGCACTCACACATCTCTATCTTCCATCCCAGCAAAGCAAGAGGCATGGCCAGAGTTCAAGGACACATTCCTGCCAGGTAAAGGTGCAAAGGAGGGCTGGTGAGGGGTGTGGCTCAGAAGGGTGTGTTGCTTAGAAAGAGACTCAAGGGCCATTTAGAGGGCTGCATTTGACACACACACAGGCCTGAGAGCCCCCATCCTTGCTAGGGAACTGCTTGCTCTTCTTTTGAGCCACTTCTCCATTTCTGATGTGCTCTCTAAACTGGAAATGCTGGGCTGCAATGGGAGTGTGAAAACTGTTGATTATATATTGAGAGAGAAGCCTGGGAGGGAGAAGGAGGGAGAGGGAGGACGATGAATACACACAGGGTGTTCTTTCCACTATCTGCTCCTCCGTTTTCTTCCCGGGCTCATCTGCCATGCAGAACACATCTCTCACTGATGCCTTGCTAAATCTTTCTCCTGCAGCTTGGTCCCCAAAGAGCTATTTCTAGTGCTGAGTTTTATTAAACAAGTTACAGCGAGAGTTGTAGAGGATTCTCCTTCTCCAGTAAGGGCACAGAGACTTGCTTTGCCGGAGTGCAGGGGCATATTTCTCTGCCAGGGCCACTGTCGCTCACAGGAAGCTCTTTTTTCCAAGAGGAGCTAGAGGGTATTATCTATGGATATGCATGCAGATTCCACGAGAACCCTCTTTTCAAGTTGGAGAGAGAGAATGCAAAGCCGCCTTGGTCCTTGCAGCCTCTCACATGTCACATCCTCCCTTCCCTTTCTAATTAAATCCTGTTTTTCCTCTAAGGACTGTGTCTTGCTGACCGTAATGCTTTGCTGATCCCATCTTCCTCCTCCGACCTACCCTGTCTCTGCTGCGATTTATGCCGTGCATTAGCAATCGCCCTCCCATTGCCAAGATGGCACTTGGAGGCAGCTCTTGAGATCTGCTGCAGCTGTGTCAGTCAAGAGAGCCCTAAAAATTCCTGTTGTTTGCAATGCTACACCAGGACAGTAAACAGGGCTGTGCTAAAAACGTGCACCTCCTGGGGTCTGTCAGGAGTTCCCAACAGGAAATCTGAGCTCACTCCAGGTGGAGGGGAATGCAGTGACTCTGGGAAGAGGAGGCTCCAGGTGAGGATCTCTTTACTACTGCCCTGAATTTTAATTCAATCCTACTTTCCTCCCCCACACCTACAGAAGTATTGTGGGTGAGAAACTAGCCCTTTATCCTAGAGCTCACAAGCCAAAGGGCCAGGCTCCTGTTCAGAGCTGCTACTTGTCCAACTGCATACAGTGGTACCTCGGGTTAAGAACATAATTCGTTCTGGAGGTCCGTTCTTAACCTGAAACTGTTCTTAACCTGAGGTACCACTTTAGCTGATAGGGCCTCTTGCCGCCACTGTGTGATCTCTGTTCTCATCCTGAAGCAAAGTTCTTAAACCGAGGTACTATTTCTAGGTTAGCAGAGTCTGTAACCTGAAGTGTCTGTAACCCGAGGTACCACTGTATTTTTTTACCCCTCTTCTATGCACAGGTAAACTGGGCTGAGGCCTTGTGGTACAGCTGAGACCTTCCTGGCTTTCAGGCTATGCACCTCCAAGCAGATAGTGAGCCGTAAATATGGCATTGGAGGTGTTTCTAATCTAGTTACAGGCTTGGCCTCTCCAATGCTTTCCATCAGGGAGCTCTAGATTGAAACTGAAGTGCGTTAGTATAATTTTATCAGAGGGTTTTATTATTATTATTATTAAGCCCAGGGTCTTGCTTTTTGATATATGGCTTTAATTAAGTTTTAAGGCAAAGAATGAAATGTCCAATATTTTACTTCACATGTCATAGTCCTGGGAAGGCTCTTAATCAGCACATTAGAAGAAAAATCTTCCCTGGTCGCTCATGATGAACATTCATGAACTTTGCCTGAAAAAGCCCATCTTCCTGTCATCGCTCAAACCCAGTGACTGGAAGCAGCACGCTTACCTGCCCAAACTTTTCTTTCACACCAATAACCATCGAATCTCTCTTCTTCGTACTTCAGGCGATGCTTGGAGGCAGAAAGAAATTCAGAAAGCGGCTATGTTCAGCATGACAGGGACAGCCCCTCATCAATGCAAAACTAGGGACGTTTCTCCTGAAGTTATGTGGTTCCTCAAGACAGTCTCCAGAATGCAATATGTCATCACACTCAAGTCAGAAATGAGTGCCATTTTAAGCTGGTTCTCAAGGCCAACCAAAATCTTCAGATCCTTCAAATGCATTAGGAGAGGTCTAGAGCAGTGATTCCTAAACGTGGGTCACCCGCTGTTTTTGGACTACAACTTCCATCATCCCTAGCTAGCAAGACCAGGAATCAGGGATGGTGGGGATTGTAGTCCAAAAACAGTTGGAGATCCAGGTTTGGGAAACACTGGTCTAGAGGGCCATGTTCCTCATCATGGAAAGCTGGTAGCCTCAATCTCAGGAAAGTAATTATTTGTTGATGTCACAGGTGCACTGTGGTAGTTGAATAAGACATTAAAGAAATCCTCTAGGGAACCAATTGAATGTAGGTGTTTGCCAAGACTGGCTTAAAACTACTTTTATTTCTTCTACTTCTTGTTGGTAAACTCCTTTAGAACCGTAAGTGCTGGCAGATTTTCGATGTGTTGAGGAAAATTGGAATAAAAGGGCTGGCCAATACTCTGGGAACCAAAAAGGTTCGGAGTGCTTCAGTGTTCTAGTTTTTGAAGACAATGCAGCCAATGAATGTTCAGAAGCCAGCTTCAGAACTCAAGAGTCAGACTCAAGATTTGACAACCTAGATACTGATAGCCTCAACTGAATGGGACTATTTTAGCCTTTTTCTTGTTATTATTTATTAAATTTTTATAGCGCCCTTCACCTGTAGATCTCAGGGCGGTTCTTATCTCGTATAAAAATACAAGATAAAAACACAAAATACATAATAAAAACAAGAACAAAATATCAATAACCCCCTTCCCCCCAACCCCTCCTATAAAAGTATTTAAAAGGGTATAGGATATCAAGAATTTAAGAGATGGAGAAGTGGGATAGCTCAGTTGGTAGAGCATGAGACTCTTAATCTCAGTGCTGTGTGTTCGAGCCCCATGTTGGGCAAAAGATTCCTGCATTGCAGGGGATGGGACTGTTGACCCTCACGGTCCCTTCCAACTCTACAATTCTATGAATAACAGTCTTCATGGACTACAGGTGGAGCACAAGAGATGGAAGGCACTAGATGCAAAGTCTTATCAGAAGGAAAACCAGGGGCAGAGTTAGAGCAATGGAGTGCCCAAGGAACTGGAAAAATCTCAGGAGAGACATAGGTGAAAAGAGCTGCAAGGGGAAGGGCAGTGTCTCAGTGGCAGAACACATGCTTAGCATGCAGAATATCTCAGATTAATTCCTCAGCATCTCTAGGTTGCTCTGAGAAAGGCTCCCGTCTGAAACCCTGGAGATCCACTGTGTCAGTGTGGACATTTGTGAGCTTGATGCCCCATCATCTGACCTGATAGAAAGCAGTTTCCTATTTTCTATATCCCTATAAGGGGACATGACCATAGCAGCAAGTGTTAATTTCCACATAATCACCTAGAGATGTTCATCTCTAACCTCACTGGCCTTTTAAATAAATTCTTGGCACCACTTACAACTCTCACCGCCACAACCTTCATCAAGGTTGCAACAATCAAATTCAGGAATTTTTCTAGAACAACCATGATACGTCTCTCAAAAAGCATTCCACTTGCCATGAGAGTGGGAGCATGCATAAAGCAAACAAGGCCTAAAGCAAAGTGGCCCACAGATCTCTCTATACAGATGAAGTACCTTCCTGCTTCCATTCTTCGTGTAGTCAGAAAGGAACTGGGAAGGAAGGTGCAGGTTGGGGAAGAGATAGCATTCCTCATATTCCAGAGCATTTTAGGAAGTTTCACCTATAGAAACTGTGTCTCTTTTCCATATGTGGAACTGCACAAAACCCATGAAGAGCTCACTAAGTTGTAGGGTAGAGAAGAGATGCAGGGTAAATAACAACAACAACAATTTTCATTATTTGTACCCCACCCCATATTAGGGACTAGCAAACGGGTCATTGAGTTATCCCAAGCAGGTAATCACTAAGAGAATGCTGTTGCCTTTGTTTCTTTACTTATTGGGTTTTTCCTGGAAAGGGGAAATCCAGATTAAAGTGGGGCAGATACGGGCATTCTGCAGATACTGGGAAGGGGGACAACCCACAACTTTGCATGCATGAGGAACACTGATCTCACAAATAAAACTTCCATTTGTAAGTACCCAAATTTTACCAGTTGGGCTGAAATTTGCACCTGCGGAGAAGAGCCTGTAGGAAATATTTGTGTATGGAATAACCTGAACAAAAATAAAGGCCTTACAACAAGCCTAATTATTGCTTACCAGAGACCATGCCTACATGCTGGGTTCCAGAAAGGAGACCGCAGCTGCCTACATTTTTTTAGTCCAAAGAGGTGCAAAACTTCTAGTTGAGCCATATATTCAAACAACAACATTTATTGTGTCACACTGACTGCCTTTGGCTGTCACACTAAGCCAAACTATGGCTTCGCGTGAACATGCTGACTTCAGGAGAGGAGATCGCTGCCACGTTGCTCCTCCCCAGTCCTTTTAGTTCCATGCAGCACAATGACTAAGCTAAGGCTTGGCTTAGCATGTCATCCAAACATCCAGGATTGTGGTTATGCTCTCTTCTCCCTAACCATGTTCTGCAGCCAATAACAAACCTTGGCAACAGATCATGGTTCAAGATGAGAGTGCTTAACCACAATCCCAGGCTTGGAAGGCACGAAGAGACAAACCTTGGCTTGGCCATCATGCTGTGCAGAATTAAAAAGACTGGGGAGGAGCCAAGAGGCTACAATCTCCTCTCCTGAAAGCAGCATGCTCACACTAAGTCACAATTCGGCTTAGCATGACGGCCGAATGCAGCCAGGATGACACAACAAGTGGTGACTAGTGTGAATATATGTCTTAGCTGAAAACCTTGCATTTCTTTAGCCTAAATTTCTTTAGGCTGCAAGCTCAAAGCCAAGACAGAGTCAAGCCCATGAGTGGATGAGCTAGTATGTTTCTGAATTTAATGCAGAATAATCTTCTACATATGCCAGAGCAATGTAAACCAAATTCTACTACACAACTTGTTCCAAGACGTCTCGATGTATGCCAAGCAAACATGATGATCCTTTAAGAGTGGAAGTACAAGCAGAATTTACAGAGGAAATGGAGAAATGGGAGCACAAGGAACGGAAACTAAATAAGATGCGGGGGGTGGGGTGGGTCAAATTGCCTGTCGGAGCAAATTAATGATCCACTTGCCTGTCAGTATCTACAGAAATTGCAAGCCCAACAAGGGGAAGGGAGAAGTGGTACAGATATTAGTAAGAGAGGGCAGCAGGCAACATCACACCCTAAACACTCATGCTGTGTGCAATTCACAGGGTTTATAGAAGCACAAGACCTAAGGGAAGACCTTTTCCACTTTCTCTCTCAATTGCTCAGAACTGGTGCATTTGCAAATAAATAAATAAATCAAGGCTGAAGTCAGTTGCAATGCTCTAAGGGACCCTGATCCCTCTAACACAATTTAAACAAGAGTGGGCAATACAGCAACCGTGAAGAACTGCTTTAGTGGATTGCCGACATGTGCTAGGATCCTCACAATTCCAAATTTTGCTTTCTAAGGGGTTTCGAGGTGCAATTATTCTGAATGTAACCTTGAAAATGTGAATGCTATTTATTAAGGATCAGAAAGCAATGGAATAGAAAACAGAATTCCTTGCAGTTTTCCTTGCAAGATTTTGAAGCACATTTAATTTTATTTCATAGCTTGACTTGAGCTCCTACCCCACACTTTACTTATTATTAGTGAGACTGGAACAAATTTCAGAACAAGAGTATCGCAAAATGCATACACAAAATGTGGCCACTGGCAAAGGTTTGGCACCAACAGTATGCATGCAAATGAAACCCAAACTATTAATCGCATTAACAAAGCATAGAAATTACTTATGGTCTTCCCTATGATTGTTTGTTTCCATTATGGTCCTCCATGGCAAACAAGTTGCCTGAACATAGCAGCATAGGAAGCTCCTTATAATGAGACAGACCTTTTGTCCATGTAGCTCAGTATTGTCTACAATGACTGACAGTAGGTTCTCCAGGGTTTCAGAGAGGCGACTCTCCCAGCCAGACCTGGATATGACAGGATTGAACCTGGGACTTTCTGCAAGCAAAGATGCTCTACTACTGAGCTACAGCCTCTCCCCTAAAGGATGGACCTCCAAGTTTTAAAAGGAAAGCCATGTGAGATACATTTGAGGAACTCAAGCATCTATTCAACTCCTAAGATTAGACTCCACCAGCCAAGGGCAGATGTGCACTCACCTTTCCCTCATGCAGAATCGATTAGTAAGGCACACAAGAGGCAAAGCAGTAAAGCACAAGGGACGGAGACACACTCATTGCGAAACCAAGGTGCTTAAAAATTTATCATTGAATTTGTAGGAATGAACTCAATTAAAAACCATTTTAATGACATTACATTAAAAAGTAACTCGTATTTTCAGTGCCAAGGTTCCTCCCACTGTGCAAGTGAGACTTGAAACCTCTACAAATGCAGCATTAGAAATGATGGGATGCACACACTTCACCAATTACAGCTTCCATTAGCAGCCACGGCTTGCCTCATCATGTCAGAGGTCTCAGTAAGGCAGAGACGGAACTCACAGCCAGGCAGACCTTAATTCTGCTTGCAAAGAAGTATGGAAAATGGAGACAATGGAAGAGCACCACCCTAAGACAGGGTGGAGGCACCATGAGTGAACATCTAAGAGAAAATAATCTTCCTTTAGTTTTCTAGTTCCATGTAGTGGCCATAATTTGCCACCCTCCATAATTTCTACTTTGCTCTGTGGTCACACCATTGCAGACTCAAACAAGGAAACAGTAGCTTTGGCTTGCCAAAACAATGCTGTGAGGAATGATCCACAGGCCAAATGCCACCACTGTGCCAAATTTGCAGAGAGAGGGAGAGAGAGAGAGAGAGAGAGAGAGAGAGAGAGAGAGAGAGAGAGAGAGAGAGAATACGCAGTATACCCTACAACAGGCATCCCCAAACTCGGCCCTCCAGCTGTTTTGGGACTACAATTCCCATCATCCCTGACCACTGGTCCTGTTAGCTAGGGATGATGGGAGTTGTAGTCCCAAAACAGCTGGAGGGCCGAGTTTGGAGGTGCCTGCCCTACAACATTCCACCTCCTGACTCTATTTTCATTTTTTAACAACCCTATTCTCATCCCAATGACTCCTTCCTGCTGTTACATATTGTTGAAGGTTCTGATCCACCTCACAGCAAACATTGGATTCGTTTGAACTCTAGTAGTCCTTCCCTCCACTGACTTAAAGTCAAGAGGGATCACTCTTTATCCCAAACATACACTATCCCAAAGATACACCAGACCAACATAATTGCCCTACAACAGGTTATCAGCAGGTCAAAATATACCCCCAGAGACTCTTGCTTTTGAAATATTAGGCTAGGTACTGCAAGGTGCCTTAGTGTTTATGCACCTGCACACTGGAGAGAAGGTGCACCCACCCAGAGATTTAACACCCTGGGCAGGGAGCTGAAGAGTGAGGATGCTAGGAACTCACCGTTGCAACGTTTTATCAAGACACCCCCGCAAAAGGCAAAGTGTGGACTGTAATTTATCCGACAACTGGGAAAGCAGGAGACCATTTTATAGAGCACCTGCATTAGATTAAGAGTGTATTGGGAGTTTTGGAGCAAGGTGTAATTAGTATGCTGATTATACCCAATTCTATTTCTCTGCTGCATCTGAGACAGGACCGGTGTGTGGCTGGATGAGAGGATCAATAAACTGAGCTTGAGTTCTCGGAATATGGAGGCTTTACAGGTAGATAGGTCTTGTGTCTGGGAAATAGATCAACTGCTTGTTCTGGATGGGGTTGCGTTCCCCCTGAAGGAACAGGTACACAGTCTGTCACTAGAGGCCCAGGTGACCTCTGTGGCCAGAAGTGCTTTTTACCAACCGTGGCCACAAGAGCCAGCTGTGACCATTCCTGGACCATGACAGACTGACCTTAGTGGTTAACATATTGGTAACCTCAACACATAACTACCGTAACATGCTTTATGTGGGGATGCCCTTGTATCTGGTCCAGAAGCTACAGCTAGTGCAGGATGCAGCAGCCAGATGGTTCACAGGAGCAGATTACTGCTCCACTGCTGAGAGAGCTGCCCTGGTTACAGATTTGTCATCAGGCCAGGTTTAAAGTTCTTGTGTTAATTCACATCTAAACAACTTGTGCTGATCCCTCTTACTCCACCTTGATCACTGAAATCCTCTGATAGGGCACTTCAGGTGGTTCCCCACAGCCGTGAGGTTCAGTTGGCCTCCAATGGAGACTTGTGACAGGCCTTGCCCTGTGGAACTCCCTGCCTGTAGAAGTTCAGCAAAAATCTTTCCTGCCTTCTTTCAGGTGTCTTCTGAAAATTGTTTACAGAGGCCTTCACAATAAGAATTTTTCTTTAAGCCAACCAGTATTTACTGATGTTTTAAATTATGTTTTATAGGTATTTAGAGATTGATCTTACTGCATATTGTATGCGGTAAGCAACCTTATTACGTTATATGAAAGAAAGGATTCCAAATTTTGAAAGGAAGGAAGGAAATTGGCTTATTTTGCTTCAGTTTTCATCAGAAAGCCATGAGGCGGGTCAAAGGGCTGTGCAGGTCACTGGAATCCAACCTTCCACCAGCTGAGCCCCACCTGTGGTTTTCAGGCTGTCACCAGACATTGCCCACACATTTTCAAGACTACCTTCACAACCGCAAGAGCTAGAAAACTCTTTAGAATGAAAACCAGACTCTCAGGAGGATACAGTGTGCATTCTGCACGAAGTTAGATATTTTGGGTATGGAATTCAGCATCCTGAGGACCAGGGTACAATACAGCTTGTTCTGCTTCTATTATTGAAAGGTCCTTCTCAGTAAACCCATTTGAGAACAGGAACAGTTACACCCAGAATGATAATCTTCAATGGGCCTTTATGGAAGGACGGCATTGTAATCTTGGAAGGGAGAGTTGGACGAAAAGCACAGATATAAAGAGGGGGGAAGCACAAACATAATGGAAGAGACCAATTCTAAAAGAATTACACTGATCCACCTTTGTTCATATACTGCAGGTGGGAAGATGCAAAAGGCAGAAACCACCAGGTGCAGGAAATTATTTGTCAAGCTGATTACCAGTGCATTTCAGGCATGCCAGGGGAGCTTTCCTCTGCCAATTACAGTCTCCTATTCTCCTATGCATCACCTGCAACCAAGGAGTCTAGTTTTTCTGCTTTTAAATCTTCTCTATTCTGCTATCACAAAACCCAAACTGTGCTTGTCTGAATAAAATACAGATGTGTGGCTTGTTTCTCATGCAGTGCCTGGATTATTCACTGTTGCAAGACAGGGAAAGAAACATGTAGGATTGGTACACAGAGAGCAGTGTGACACAGGTGTGTGTGTGTGGACATGTTGGCACAGGGGATTTAGTTAGGGGAGGGGGGATGTATCTGGAAAACAAGGCTTGAGAGAGACAATGGATCTTGTGAGAGATGGGAGTAGTTTGACAAGAGATTTGGCTTCCAGGATGTACATAGGTATTTCTTATATGCCTTTGTTCCATTTTGTCAGGTTGTACAGCTTTTTCGAACAAGACAAAAACTCGCAAATCCTATCCTAAAGTAGGATAAGCATGCACACCATGAGCAATGAACTCCCTTTCAGGTTGGCTTCAGTGCTCTGAATAAAACCCTAAGCCTGCCAAATGTCTTCAGTCTCCAGCCTCAGAATATATGAAAAGAGGCTGAAGGTCACGCAGAAGGAAAGCAAGCGAAGAAACATAAGAACGCCCTTCTATCTCTTAGCAACTCAGAGCCCCACACAAACCCTCCTGAGGTTTCAGCCAGCGTTACCAATTCCAACCCACCAAAATACTGCTTAAAAACTTGTTCTTTCAAATCACACACAAACTTGCTGCCATCTAAGATGGGAATAACTTTGTCAGCCACTAGCACTTCTCCCCAATAGCCTTCCTCCCAAATATTGTAGTCATAAGTCTTGTTAAATTCTCCCACACCTAGACCTCTCATTATCTCTACTGACCTCTCTCTCGCTTTACAGCTAGTGCTACCCTCAAGCTACCGTGAGCCACGCGGGGTCAGGTAAGGTCAGTACTTGGTTGGGACTCGGCTCAAGGACATATAGAACATTGCAGAAACTAGTGGGCCTCAATAAGGCAGGCATATTTAAGCTGCCAACACTGTGATACAGATTCAGTCCATTTGCAAAAGGGGGGGGGGACAAAAAACCTTCCCAATAAATCAGACCCCTGCTTTGCCGTGACCAAACATTTCTCTGAAGGCTGAATCAAATATTCGGGGCATTTTGTAGCTCCAGATTAGAATTCATAATTTGCATCCTATTTGTGACTTTCAAAGCATGCAAATATCCAGTAAATTTGCCCCTAGTTTGTAAAATTATTTCCATTACAATCTTTCCTCCTTATTGCCATCAGTGTTAAATTAGGTTGAAAAATGCATTCACATAAACTCTTTAGAAGAGGTGTGAACTGTTATCAGTCCAAAGGCCATATTATCCTAGTCCAAACCCCTTGGGGTTGAATGGCAGCAATGGGTGTAGCCACCCCACACATTATTGCATGCATGTACATAAACATCACACACACATATGCATATAGGACACACACCATCACACAACTCCCCACTCCACTGAAATATATATATAAAACTAAAAACTGAATCACAGTATTAACTTTGCCTTGCCTTGCTTTGCCTTGCCTTGCCTTGCTTTGCCTTGCCTTGCCTTTCACAGGTTATCTCAGAAGCTTAGTCCATAACTGTCCATGTGAAGACAGCAGATTTCCTGAGGCAACAGTACCTTTAATGTATTGAATAAAGCAATACCAAGTGTTGACAGTGTCGTGTGAGTCTGGGGTTTTGTTTTGTTTTTTTAAATCCTTTTGAACAATATTTTTTTCCATTAAGACTGTATATCAAAGCTTCTGCATCCATTGTTTCAAAGTAAGATGGTTTGTAGTTTTCCCAACTTTGAGCTGTCATTTGGCATGCTGCTACAAGTAGAAAGATGATTCAGTATTTGTGTTTCATGTCTATTAACCCCTTCCCATTCTTCAGATGATTGACCTGATGAGGGGAAGCAATTTTCAACTGCACTGCGTTGCTGAGCATCCAGCACCACAGTAGGAGTGGCAAGTGTGTTGTCCCTACTTGACTCTTATGTATGATAGCGAATGTTCCCTCTGCCAGCAGTGGCACCACTGCCATGGTTGAAAATTTGGCCACAGAGAGACAACTGGGAAATAACTGGTGGCTGCATCAATTCTGTGAGATGGTGATTCCTCATCTCCTGCCCTACAGCATCAGTACAGACTCTCATTCATGTTACAAAACCATTCAGGATTGAAGAACTTTATTTCAACACAGAGAAAATAAAGGTTACGTAAAGTAAAGATGCCCATACACACATAATTTAGCTCTCAAAGCTGTCATAGCCCATGTTTTCCCCAAGTGTGAAATAATGTAGTCCAGCATCCTGTTCTCACAATGGCCAACCTGAAGACCGTGGGAAGCCTGCAATCAGGACATAAGCGTAGCAGCACTCTCCCCTCCTGCTGTTTCCAGTGTTTGGAATTCAGAGTGGAGGAAGAACACGGCAAGAATTTCCCACGCCCACTTGCAGAACCACAACCCAAATGACCTCTCATTGAATTTTTTCAATTACCCAAAAAGCTGTACAGGAATCAGCCAAATCTTCAGTGCCCTTCACTCCTCAATCCCTTGCATTCTATTCCAGGTCCTGGTCACAGCAGGCAGGGGTAGGCAAGGCAAGGCACACAAATTTAAGGTAGCACCCTGGACAGTTCCAAGTGGAGACACAATGCAGAGGCTTTATTGCTGCTTCTGCATCAGGAAGTCCTAGACTGGGACTTGAATAATGATGCCACTCAAGTCTGTGTAGTTCGCTCCACAATGGCTGGAAGAAGCTTCTTCAAGTAAAAATAACTCAGAGGATGCCAGCATAACCTCTTTAGGTCTCAAGTGTGGAGGTTTCTGGAAAGGGGAACCATCGACCGATGAGGAGAGTAATTCAGAATGATGCTCCATCAGCTCCCCAGAATCCATGACCTCACCTCCCAAAAATGGGGTAGTCTGATCCTAGGACCTGAAACCCTGGTGCTTATTTAGCTCTATTGAAAACAATATTACTGACAGCAAGGGTGCACGCATATACTGTAGATACAGACAAAACAGTCTTGTGTTTTTCAGCTTAGGGCATCTGCAGCAGGAACATTCTCCTATGGGGAAAGCCATGCCAAAACATGATTTTTCCCCCAATATAAAAAGGAGACTGTATTTTGCTCATATTATTTACAAATTATAATGTAGAAAATTAAGTTGCAAAAAAGAGAGAGAACCCTCAGCCTGGTGAATGGAGAATTTAACTGATGAGAAATACCTACATGTTTTGACAAAATGCCTTCAATGAAGATAGTTCTGTATGTTCATCTAGCTCAACAAAGTGATCTTGGAGAGAAATTCTCCATTAGGCATCTGCTGGAAGTTTTCCTCTCACCCTTGCCATTTTTATTTCTGCCCTATTTTTATGTGTGCAGAACAGCTTATAAGCAAGAAATCTGGATTATTATTTTTTACCTTCCCCACCCCAACCCAATCAGGACCCTTGAGGAAACTCTAATGCCTCCAAATGCTAAAATCAGAAACTCAGTGTTATTATTCTATTAACTTATGAATTGCCTTTCATATACGTCTTAAGGCAATTTACAAGCATACAATAAAAACAACTAAAAATAGGTTTAAAAACAATACGAAAGCAACTGAAGATACATATTAAAGCAGCACAAATAAACACCCAAGGCAGAGACCTTAAAAATAATCAGTCAGCTGGAAAAGCTTATCAAAACAAAAATGTCTGCAATTGTTTCCAAAAAAAAAAACAGCCTACAAATAGTGGGTGCTTTTCGTATCTCAACAGGGATGCTCTTCTACAAAGCAGGGAAAGCCACAATGAAAAGTCCTGCTGTCAAACAAGCTTCTGATATTTTAGGAACCGCAGTGACCTACTGGGTGAGTTGAATGGTATTAGAACAAATTATGCAAGTGCTGCACATTTATTTTTTTAGTGTATAAAGCATCTTATACGTATCATCTTATTTCCTTCCAAAAACCCTACGTGGTAAGGTTGGTTGAGAGTTGCCCAAGGCTACTGAGGGAGCTTTGTGGCTAAAATGGAAGTTCTCAGTCTCCAATACCCACCACTCTAGCCACTGGTGCATTATAAAATGCCAAGTACCCAGATGTTTTGGATGCGCATCAAGGTATTCAGAAAGACAATGTGATGCTGGACAAATACCAGGCTGCTGGAAAATTCCATACTCGTAAGCCCAGTTCCCTCTACAACAGATTCCATAGCTGGACAGTACAAAGATTTGCCTTGAAGAAAACGCCATTTGGATGCCATTCAAAAAAGGTAGTCAGGCATAAATCATGGCTGTGAGGAGTGTCACCTGGCAGGGAAAGGAAAAGCTTGCCCCTGTAGACTTGTCCATGCCAGCTCATCCTCCTTAAATTCAGAGTCTTTCACTGACCTTGAATCTCTGTTGCAGGATGGCTCACTGGAACAGAGAAGCAATACAGGGCTTCATGCTGGGGGCGGAGAGGGAGTGATGACACGTCCCACAGCAAATGTTTCCATGTTAATAAGCTGAACCCACAACAGACCAGGCTGGGATGCAATCCAATATGCATATGTTACAAAACAGAAGGTGTATAAAGAGCTGCATCTTGAACCAAAAAGGCTCCCCCCCTCCCCGCTGCTAGGAGTCACACAATAGGTCTGGGGACTGCGGCAATGCCATGCCACGTTGGGGGCACTTATTATGCAGTTGCTTGGAGCATATTATTAAACCCTGACCATACCTGACCTCATGTTCCAAATGAAAGATTTAAACGCTTTGGACACTGGTGCAGCACGGAGGGGGAAGCGCGTTGCAGCAGAAAGGTGCAGTAAATGCTGGAAGGAAACAAGGTTGTTTTGGAGGCAGGCCTGGCACACTTTCCTTTATTTGCTAACCAAACTCATCACCTACCTACGGCCTTCCCTTTCCTCCCTCACTGTGGATAGCCAGGCCAAGCCCTTTTCCCCTGAATGGATATCCATCCAACTCAGAATTCTATCAGTGCTGGTTTTTAGCACTCCAAGAGCGTGTGTGTACACGGACACTCCTTGTTGAGATTTTGCTTGCTTGCTGTGGCACAGACTGAGCAAAAGACCAAGTTATAGAGCAGCTGGAGATGAAAAGCAGGCATAGAGGACCGAAAATGTGTTGTTCAAGGTCACTCTGCTGCATTCAGCTTAAGAGAACAGAGCCCAAGTCTTTGGAAGCAAGATTTGCACTAGCCAGTTTAAGCAGACTGGTGCTGATCAGGACCTCCCCTATTAATGTACCCAGTCTACAGTGCAACTGCCATCCATCAGGGGGCCAGTAGCATGACCTACTGTGAAATTCTCCCCCTCAAACTGACTCCACTTAAAAGGAAGTTTGCCTGCACCGCAGATAAACTGGATTATTGATTGCTGCTTCTCAAATGGTGCACCCTGACCCAAAGATGGGTCCCAATGTGATCCCAATAAATAATCTGCCATCTGCCACGGGGGGGACGGGACGGATAAAACCGGCTGGGGGGTTGAATTAGGCCCCCAAAACAGACTTTGGACATGCCTGCACTAAGCTGTATGCCTGCACTAAGCATGTATGATTCTTCCTTCCCTATCAAATGCATAAAATATATTCAGACACATACCGCCTATGTAATCAGCTTATACCAACATTAAACGTTAAAAGTTAACTACTGCATGATATTCTTATGTTTTCTGTAGGGCTCAGGAGGGAGAGTAAGTTTACAGGTGGTTCCCACTTCAGAACGTTTGTGACGGTGCACCTAACACTCCAGGTGAGAGGACTGGCAATAAGCTGAAAGAGAAGCTAATGGCCCTGCCAAGCTGGTGGTTTCCTGCATCATGTCATTGAGGCAATAATAGTGCATTAATGATAGGTTTATACTAGGCCATCCACACATCATTCAGCTTTATTACGTTGTTCTGTGGTGCTTCTCTAATTATTGCATTACAGTGGTACCTCGGGTTACATACGCTTCAGGTTACATACGCTTCAGGTTACAAACTCCACTAACCCAGAAATATTACCTCGGGTTAAGAACTTTGCTTCAGGATGAGAACAGAAATCGCGCAGCGGCGGCACAGCGGCAGCAGGAGGCCCCATTAGCTAAAGTGGTGCTTCAGGTTAAGAACAGTATCAGGTTAAGAACAGAACTCCAGAACGAATTAAGTTCTTAACCCGAGGTACCACTGTATTGCCAACTGGAGGGGCACTCTTGCACCAAAACAGGATTTACAACAACGTTATGTGACGTGCATTGGTTGGAAATGAAGCCATATGTCCACCCCAAAACTGCAGTGGCTGCGTGGTCACTATAAGTGGCCCAACACCAACAAATAATCACAAATCCACAAAAAGGCTGTCTGATGGGAGCCCAAAAAGAGCTTACTTGGGTCACAGGGCAGCCTTGAGTTTGTTTCAATGCCCAGGTGAGTGCAAGTAGGATCCCACTAGTACTGGCATTGGGCATGGAGGGGGGAGGAGGAGGAGGAGGAAAAAGATATAGAAAAATTATTTAGCAGAACGGAACTGATTTCCAAGCTGAACTGCTAGGATTCACATTATTGGATTTCACAAGCTGCACTCTGATGCTCCTAGGTCTCTCTTAGTCTGTTGCCACCCAGGAAACACTTGTCTTTTATCTAGCAAACCAGCCTCTTAACCAGCACACAAACATCTCCATGAGCTTCAGCTTCCTCAGCATACTGTCCTATCAGCTAGCAGCACACATCGCTTCATTGTACCTGCGTGCATGTGTGCATGTACAAACACACACATACACACACAAATGAGGGTACACACACATACACAGATCACATGTCATTCCAACGCATGTATTTATATCCCTCATAAAGACACGGCATTCCTTTTGTAAAGCTGCAGAGCTTGTGTAGTCAGGGCTGTCAGTTCAGAGGCATGTTGCAAGTTTTTGATATGTAGATTTTGGCAGTGGGAAAGGATGTACCTCGCTGTGACTTTTATGTAATATGACAGCTTCTAGAAAATAAAGCACTTGTTGGAGGGGGGGAGGCACAGAAACAAAAGGAATGGGTGGAGTAAGCAAGGAGGACAAAGGCTGACATTCTGAAAACCCATAACAGCTTTCTTCTGCTATGTGCAAAGAAGGGGGGGGGGGAGAGAGACTATGCAAAAGCTGCTACTGCAGGATCTCAACAGATCTAGCCAACTTTTTTTCTTTTACTTGTTTGTTTTTGCCACACAATTCTTATGTAACTTAATTCCTCGCCTGTATTAGTAAAAATATTTTTATCCCACCATTCCATTTTTGAAAATGCTCAGGGTTTCTTCCATAAAAACAAAGCGACATTAAATCACAATCGAAGAAGGAGCTACAACAAGAGTAAAACAGCAGGCAAACAAAAATTCAGATAAAAAGACCATGAGATAAAAATTTAGCGAATTAAAATATAGCCAGTTAGCATATCAAATGCCTGACTGAGGGGGGGAAAGGGGGGTGGGGTTAAACTGTCAGAAAGCCTGCAGGGAGGGAGTCCCAGAGAATAGCAACTGAGGAGGTTCTCTCCCAGCAAAATGCAACTGAGATGTTTGTGGGACGTGCAAATTCCAAAGGACCTGAGCAAGCAGACCTTAAGGTATCCTAATCCCAATCCACTTAGAACTTTTAATAGTTATAACCAGCAATTTGAACTGGACCCAAAAAGCAGACTAGTAACCAGTGGTCCCATTCTAATAAGGGAGAGATATGTTCCCAGTCAACAACAAGCTGCCCACAGCATTCTGGACCAACCAAAGCTCCCAACTGACTTTCAAAGGCAACCCCACACATAAGAGTGCGTTGAAGAAGCCTGGTTGTTATGTAAGTGAGGCAACCTTCTCTAACTTGGTTCCTCCAGATGTTTGGAGCTGGGTACACATTGCCGGCTTAAAACACAGGTCATTCTTTTTCTCAATTTAGATTGGAAGGTGCTTGGGCAGATGGGATGTAGGGAAATGCAGTTTTTCATACCAAATGACAGGACAGATACAGGATAGCCAGAGAGTGTGGCTAGCACCATGGTGAACACTTGCTTCTGAAAACAGCAGTGGGAGTGCACTAGGTGCAGAGTAAACAGGAGTGTGTTCACAGCCTTGGTCTACTTCTGTGCTGGCTGAGGCTGATGGGAGTTGCAGTCTAAATAATCTGAAGGACACCATGATGGGGAAGGCTGAACCAAGGCATCAGTTAACATTGCCAGATCTGATTTTCCCCAGGAACAAATACAGCTGGCACACCACTTAAGCTTAGCTGACCCTTGAACATCCAAGCTCATGGCTGCGTCCAAGGAGTATCCTGCAACTGACAATCGCCAATCCAAGGAAAAGTGGAACATCTATTCCTAGACTAGCAGTCCAGAAGGATGTATGCTTTGACAGCATGGCAAACTACTGGAAGATCCAGAAGTACCACTGGGACACACTCTCCCTGTTCAGTTCCACCAGGGTGACCCAACTCATTTCCATCTCATTAATCAGGTGGATTGTGGAACTACTGAAGAATTTAGCAAAGTTATTTACACAGACTAAGGTAATGAAAAGGAGGTAGAACCAGGGGGGTGGGGAATATGCACAAGCAAGGAGAGGGACTACAGAGTGAGTAGGACACTGGAAACAAGCCTTGGTGTGCAGCCAAGTTCCTATCCTCCCTCCCACAGAATACAGGAATCTCCTCCCAGACCATTCCTGGTTCACACCACAGTGCTGTGTGAGCAATCCCTACATAATAGCTGTGATGGGTACATTCTGAAAAGTAAACAGTACTTTCTCATTCATAAAGAAACAAACACGACCTATTTCTGAATAGGTCTCAAAGTGAAGCTGTTAGAAACACTTTCTGATTGAATCCCCATCCCTCTGGAGGCACAGCTAAGCCGATCAACCTTGATGTTCAGGCGGCTGCCTCTTTGAATGGATGTCCCCTGTGCCTGAACTTACCCTCTCTGCCTAGACTAACATCCTTCCTACATACTTTTTTTTTATTGCTGGGCTCTTGGGCTCCTGTTTTCAAATTAACTTTGCATATATAAATATGGTATAACCTCCCTAATTAAAATGACCAGTGGAGAAGAAGGGAATGGGGAGTGTTTGTGGATCATACATAAATTACAAATTCAAAGAAAGAGAGGAATTGTTCAAATCAACATGGTCCTATATGAGGGTCCCACATTGAGTTTGGGTAATCATGACTTAAATGGCCAAATTTTCAGCCTTATAAGGAAGGTTTTTTTAATAATAAAAAGAAAAGCAAATAACGAAGTTCCGCTTTGATGAAGCTGGGAAAGCCACCTAATTTTTGCAACACAAAGCCAAATATTACGAGTTGTGGCTGAGCATGTTTTTAGATCTCCTGAGGATGCCACTGCAAATTAGACAGAGGACAAGTGTGGCATTTAGTTCACTTACCTCTGTTGCCAGCGCTTCCTGATGCAAGCACAACAGTTAAGGAAAATCGAAGATTAAGACAGAAGATCTCGTGACAGCTGGAACTGGGTACCAGTCTGAGGAAAGTGTGATGAGCCTTTAAATGGAAGTCTCTAGCTGAGGTAGAAGGCAGCGACTGAGGGCCAGTTCATACTACCTTCTCTAACATCTGATGATGTGTAGATTGTTGCCTATGAAGGCTCATGCAACAATAAAATTTGTTAGTCTTTGAAGTTCCACAGCATTTTACTCTTTAATATCTGGGTTATTCTGTCCCCCCCCCCCAAGATTTCTGAGCCTGATTTATCACACCATCATTTCTGGTTATGTCAAGTCAGGGTCTGAAAATTCAAAAGCGAACACTTGCAAAATCACTTCACCACACAAACATACTGCAACTGAGAAAGGATTTGGTCCTGGCTGGGGGGGGGGAGGCCACATAAACTGCAACAGCAGCATCCCAAGAGCAAAAAGCCCCAAGACGTGTAATTTTCTGACACCCATAGTGCAGACTCAGGCTCACTGAAGAGCTACATTTCCCTGGCATCTATTTATTGCATGATCATGGATGAGAGAATGCCTCAAGAATTCCTCAAGGAATTCTGAAACCCCCCATATTTTCAAATGAAATACTGTACAAGGAGAACCTAAGAATAAAAACTTATTATTATAATCTCAGCTTATGACATGGTGTTCCTGCTATAAAAGGTATGTTCACACACCACTCAAAAGTCTAAAAATGAACTCTCTGTTGCAACATGTGCACATTGGAAACAAAGTCATCAGCAAATCAAACAGTTCATTCATAATTGTTTGCCTCTTCCCTTTGTCGTCTCTTGAGAGGCTCCTTAACTGTGTGCCAGCTCCTGTGGCCCAATGGGAAGCATTAGAAATGGGTTTGAGACACATAGCATGGTGTCTTTCAGGTCCTTTGAACAGCCACCTTTTGGGGTCACTAGGTAAGCTGAATTTGATAGCTGTAAAGTTGATCCACTTTTACCATCAGGACTAGATCCACAATAAAATATCTGTAAAGTCACAGTTGTTGCCACCATCTACTGAGTTACTAGAGCAGTAGGTAGGGCACTTATGTATAATGGCAGAAGGGAGAGATCCGAGGAATCAACATGCATCTCTCCCCACGAAGTCCATCTGAAGGTTTACTCACACCTGTGTGGTAGCTTGAATGTGCAAATCAAAGTAGAAACATGGGGCTAAAATATTCAGAATCCCATTGGATCGGTTTAGCTAATGAAAAAGATAAGTCACGAAGAAGACAGAATTGCAGCAAGAAATGGATAGGACGTTGGTTCTAAGATTTGCCCTTTCTAGTAGGACAGCCGTATCTTACATGCTGCGTAGGATTCAATTTAAGAAGAAACAGCTGAGTCAGGAGTC
This sequence comes from Podarcis bocagei, assembly GCF_964188305.1. NCBI lineage: Eukaryota > Metazoa > Chordata > Lepidosauria > Squamata > Lacertidae > Podarcis > Podarcis bocagei. Next base: position 102,780,512 of record NC_138126.1, read on the forward strand.
AGAAGCCTCTCCCTGCCCTGCACATCTTGTTAAGTCCAACTGAAGACACATAACATACAAATTCATTGGATATTTTTGCCTGCAGAATTGATGCAATGGCGTGACCTGACTTAGGATAGTGGACAGGGTTGCGGGGAATCAACCAATCATATCAACATGCATTTCTGCCCTTTAGAAAAGGTAAGGCAGGAAGCTTGGGAGTCTGGGTGCGTCAAAGGTTAACCAACTGACGGGAGATGCATTTTTGCCCCTTAGGAAAGAAGGCAGGCTGAGCTCTGAGTGAAACTAAGGTTGGACACATACTTAAAAATTACTCAGAATTTCCTGCAGTTTAACCTCCCCTCTTTCTGTGGCACACGGGCTGAGTTTTCAGCACAGATGTGGAATAATCGGCTGATTTAAGAGTCACCTTCAAGCAATCATGCATTTTTTTTTAATTTACATTTCCCCCTTTTAAGCCACAGATGAATGATATGTATATGTGTGGTCAAACTGGCCAGTAACTTTTGTAAAAATATTTTCACATCTAATTTAGGCAAGCTGCACCCTTTCTGCATCAGTTTCCCAATTATAAAACAAGAAATACACAACATTCCCTAATAGCAGTCATGGCCGAGAAAATGAGTACTGTACAATGGGGGGAAATTCTGAAGCTAATGTTACGATTAATAATGAGAAGTCATTTTCTCTTGGATATCTCCACCTTTGTATGTATTAACATGGCCATAGAGGCTTCTGCCAGTCTCCAACTACAGCAATAAGCAGAGCTAAACCAGATTCAGAAGGGGGATTTTGATGAGATTCCAGAACTGTGCAAACTTACTACATGAAAGCTAGCCCTTGCCTTAGTGCCATCCCTTCCAAATGCTCTAAATTAATAACCAGCAAGGAGTCAAGGGCTCTCTTGTGTAATCATCACTCTGCTGCCGGCCTGCAGACGTTCCGGAGGAGGAAATGCTTGCATTTGTTGTATCAATTTTTATCTATGTCATCACCTGTTGCCAGGAGAGTACAAGCTCCCCACTGCCCTGCTCCAGGGCAGGGGAGCTGAGGAGCATGCATAAATCAGCACACACTTTTGCACTCATTATTTTCACTTGGCTATAGATGTGCTCACGCAGTTGCTTGCTAGCTGCCTGGGCTTCCCTTTTTGCCAAGCGTGGCCCTGGTCCTTTCGGGGTTTTCAGCAAGGAGCAGCTTGGCAGGTTCACTTTCTCATGATGCGTTACTGAAAAAGCACGGCTGTGACGTTAACATATGAGAGAGTGCTGGATGTGAAATAGTTACCCAATCAGAACCCAGGGGGTGGAGTCAGAGGGACTATAAAACCAGCTCTGGGAGGGGTGAAGGGAGGAGTTCGTTGGGAGGCTGGTTGGAGTTGGGAGTGCATTGGGATAAAGTTTGTGGGTAGGTTGAGTTAGTGTAGCGAAATAAGTTAGGAGCTGGGAAGACAAGTAAATATCTGAGAGGTGGTTTAGTGAGTGAGAGCAGGTAGCGGAAGTTATAGGTCTGGATAGGCACCCCATGATTGTCATGGACCGATACCGTTTATGAAACCACATGCTTGTTAAACTGCAATAAATAAACAGAAGTTTATGTTCCAATTTAACCCTGACTGGACTCAGTATTGTACCAGGTAGGGCCTGGGTGGTGGCAGCGAGAAATGAAGTGGTGGCACAGGGATCAATAGACGGTGAAACGTCTGGGGACCCTGTGTGATCGCCACAACAGCCACTCCTATGCTCTCTCCCTTGTGAGACACCAGGGATCTGCAAATGCCTACAATCTAGCATTGGGGGGGGGGTGCACAGGTGATCCTGTCAAATTTATTCCTCGAATGAAGTTCCAAAGCAGGTTTCAAGACATCAGCTGGAACTCATAGGACATTACGCTAGGACTGCCGATCTGAAGGTTCTCCTTTGCATTAGTCCAAAGGCTCTTCACTGCACTTTCCCCTCCACAGCACACTTGTAATGTTTGGGGTAATGGAAGAATATAGGTGATTCTAAGGTTCCCCTTGCCCCTTAACAGTATTAACAGGCCAGGAAAACATCTGTGGCTCAATTACATTGTCTCTTACATGCCTGAAAGGGAGCACCAAGCTTCTGGGAAATGGGATACATTAAGCCAGGTACAGTATAGTACCCAGGCAGTAGTAGCCTCTATGGCTCACTGCCATGGTATTATCCTGATTGCTATCTGGACCGGATTTGAAATTGTTTTTATATGTGCTATTTATTTTTATTTATTTTTAGTTTTTATATGCTTAATTGTTAATTTCTTTTATATGCAATTGCTTTAATTGCTTTTATGTTTGTTTTATATATGTATCTGCAGTTGTTTGATATAAGTTTTTATTGAATTGTGACATTACTTCCAAGATGCTTCATAAGAAGCAATTCATAAATGTAATCAATAATGCTGATACTAAAATTATAATGCTGTCTTGCATTCTCTCTTTGTCCCTCATCATTTTATTTCAAAAGGTGAAGACAACATTAATCCTGTTGACTTAAAATTTGATGCTAGATCACGTGTGGTTCCCCACATATACTAAAAATAGGAAGACTGAATAGGAAGGCAATGCAGAATCTTCAACCGCTGCTGGGATTCTCTATGCAAAACACGAGAACACAGACAACACTCCCAAGTACAGTACTGGTGGGATTTCCCCCCTAAAGGACTCTCCTGTTTACAGAGATCTCTATCAAGCAGGTGACCAGGGAAGGGCCTTTTCTGTAGTGGCACCCCAATAAAGGAACACATTTTGTGGGGAAGCTTTCTTCAGGGGAATTGTTAGAGGATGATCTAGGAGGCCCAAGCCCCACAGCTTTTGCACCAGGCCTAGGGTCTACTGCCCCTCGCCAACCTTCCTAAACGTTAGAAAGAAACATTTACTGCTTATAGCAGGCATCCCCAAACTCGGCTCGCCATATGTTTGGGACTACAATTCCCATCATCCCTGACCACTGGTCCTGTTAGCTAGGGATGATGAGAGTTGTAGTCCCAAAACATTTGGAGGGCCGAGTTTGGGATTGCCAGGCTTATAGCAGGGATGTCCAAAGGGTCAATTGGGATCGACTGGTCAATCCCCAGGAGGCTCATTTTCCTTTGCTTTTGCCTAAGAGCACCCAGCCCCAGCCCCTCTCCCCTGCCTGTATTTTCTCCTGATACCTGTAACTTTCACAGTGCTGTTTTGGTGAGCAACTAATCCCCTTCCCCCTTCTAAACAAAAGGAGTTAGTCAAAATTTTCCACTCACCGTTGCAGCCTCATCGGTTGCACTGCAGTAAAAAAAAAAACTTCATTGGTGGGAGTAGGGCAGGGAGGGAGTAAGAATCACTGAACTACATGCAACTTATCATCCTGCCATATCTTGCTCTCCTCCAAACTCTCAAAAAATTAGGAAGCAGATGTCTTCTAGAAGTTCCCAAGTCTCATCTTTATCACTATTAGAATTGTCAGTTACTCTAACCAAGACTGACTGCATGCTGGGCTCCTGGATTTATATGTCCATAGAATACACTGGCTTGCAACCAATCAAGGTCAGCAGATATCATTACCAAGTTCAGATGACTGGTTTAGTTTTAAAGACAAGCACATCAACCTCCATTTCTGGAAGCCAACGTGCGCCACCAACTTGACGGGTAACTTCTCCAGCTGTGGCTTAAACATAACACCTTTCCAAAACACCTTCAAGCCTCTAAGAACTGCTGTTCTGAGCCTGCAAACAGCCAGGTAATTAATACTGGGCTTCCCCTACATTCTGTGTGGTAGAGCCGTATGTTAAATAACCTCCAATTCTTTGTTTTGCTGCTGGCTGCACAGAGATAAGAGAGGTGGGTGAAGATGGAATAGGAAGATAAAGAGGGAGGAAGTGAGAACCCATCCTCTGAAAAATTAATGCAAAAAAGAAAATTTAAAAGAAAAGGATAATTGACAATATGCTGTGAAAGAAGCAAGAATGTTAAAGGAGGCAGAAAAGACTAGGTTTGAAATCTCTGGCCCAAAAAGAAAGGAAGGGGGGTGGGACTACATCCCTCATCTATATGTTGTTTAAATACATACATTTAAGTTTGAAATTGCCCACAGTCGGCAGAGCATGAGACTCTTAATCTCAGGGTTGTGGGTTTGAGCCCCACTTTGGGCAAAATATACCTGCATTGCAGGGAGTCGGACTATATGATGCTCGTGGTCCAACTCTACAATCCTGAGATTCTATGACACTGAATTGTACAAGGCTGAGTTTTTTTAAAAAAAAAATAAAAAACTACCTGCAGGGAGGAAAATGCCAACAACCTAGCTTAACACAAGCCAGACAGCATCCCTGGAAGGAAAAGGCACACCTCAAATCTCTTCTCCCCTCCCTCAAACACGACTCCTTTACTTATTTTAATTTCACACTGAAACTTCTTCTCTCCTTCCGTGAGGGGTTTTTATACTGCTTGCGCCCATGCGTGCGTTTTCATTCCAGTCTTTAAATGAGGTCTTTGCTGAGAATTTACAATTCCCCTGTGGCTTCAATCTTGCCGAGATTGCTTTTTTTAAGACTGTTAGGCTTTAATTCTAATAAGCCGTCTCTTTATTACAGAACCAGGCCACATTGCCTTGACACAGCAAGAAAAGAAAAGAAAAGAAATGGGGGGGGGGGAATCTTTCATTGGGAAGGAGGAGGAGGAAGAAGAAAGGGAGACGGAAGAATGAAGGAAGTGGAGGAGGCACAAAAGAGGAGGGGGAAAGGAGCACAAGCAAAAATTGTTTGCTTCATTCTGAGGAGCCTGGCAGGGGAGTGAAAGGAAAGCAATTGAAAAGAAGAAAAGGACAACTAATTATTTAACAAACATCACAGTAAAGGTTAGAGACCAAATTTCAATTACCTCTCCGCAAACTCCATCAACATTGCTCCTTAGATCATCAGGGAATAATAATAATAATATTAATGGCAGGACTGGAAAAAAAGAAATGGGGAATGGGGAATGGAAAAAGGAAAAAATGTTTAAGACAAAAAGGATTGTTTTTAATCCTGTGCAATCACCTGTCACTATTAGCTCAATATATCCCTCCCAATTAACTACGTGTGTATGCACCAGGCAGGATAGCAGGGTCAGTTGCACAAGTGTAAACACCCCCAGCAAGAGATGTAGATGCGCCAGAAAAATGAAAGTTCAATTTCTATACAGTACAAGCATGTTTACTCAAAAGGAAGCTCCTCTGATTTCACTGGACCTTACTTCCATGTTAACGTGCACAGGACTGCAGCGTAAATCAGGATGGTGTTTTTCTAAGAGGATGAGATTGCAAATCCTGTCTTCTAACAACATTTTAATTTAAAGAAAGGTTGCGCTCCCACTGCTTTTAAGAGTCAATTTTATTGCTTCCCACCCTGCCAGTTTCCTGCCTTCGTGGAATTGTCCTGAGCAAGAGCAAGAGATTACAAATAGGTACACAAAAGTCTTGCAACACCTGGCCCATATCATTCTGTTTTGTTCTCTAGAAGAGCAGACTCATCTTTTCATTTGACTCAGTGCTAATACCCAAGGCAATCTGAGTTAGAACAAGAGAATTTAACATCAATTTAAACTGCTCTTTACCCATATGTTGGCTAGCATATCGCCTAAGCAATGTTGCATAATTATAATGCAATTCTTATTATTTTTTAAAAATAAACTGAATTCAAAAATCACCTGAATTTTATAGGCTACTCGCTACCTTGGCACTTCCTAATCTTAAGTTTTCATTTCTCTTGTTAAGTAGTAACTGACAAATAAGCTGACAATCCCAGACCCATACAATGTGTACAACCCATTCATATATACCCTGGTTTCTCATGTTACTGGGACCCTTGACAGAACACAAGGAGAGTAGGTTTTTTCTCCCTCCTAGCAGGCCAGTGTCTTTTATACCAGCTGATAAGACATGCAAGTAGCATCTGGAGAAGGACCTGCTTAGTTCATCTGCTTGCATCAATTCCAAAATAAATGCCTAGCTTGCACACAATGCTAAGCCATGATTTGTTTAGCTAACTATGGTTTATTTGAACATGTGAACCCAGCACATTGACCATGGTTTGCTTTTGACCAACAAACCATGCTGTAAAGTGTTGTTGGCTTGTTTCAACTGTGGTGTGGTATAATCTCTGAAACCAACAATCTTAGCCATGGTTTGTCTGACCACCAAGTCAGACACTCAGCAAGCTGCAAAGATGTAAGGCAAGAGCATCACAAAAAACAGAACAAGTAATAATAATTAGTATTATTATTTATACCCTGCTCATCTGGCTGGGTTTCTCTGGCCATTCTGGGTGGCTTTCAGCATATATAAAAGCTTAATAAAATGTCAAATATTTAAAACTTCCCGATACAGGGCTGCCTTCAGAGAGGCTTGTTTTCCAACAAGCTTGGAGAAACAAGGCATGGTGTGTTTGCTCAGCTCTGAGATAATCAAAAGTCTGCTGAACAAACCATAGTTAAACCACAGCTTAGCATTATGTGCAAATGTAGCCAAAGCTGGCAGATCCCAATTCCTTGCATGCTGTGCTCTCCCAGCCTCACAGGTCCTGTCCACTGGCTTCCAAATAGCAGCTGTAGTCATCCCGCCTATTTACCTTTCTTCTCCCTCTCTCCATAGCCACCAATATAGGTTGATTCTTCCTCATCTACCCTCTTACTACGAGCCCGACTTGGTCTTCTGCCTTTTTCTGGGCACATGTTGTGGGCACAAGTCCACAACACTACTTAAAGGTGGCTTCCACTGACAATAACTGGCGAGGAATTGGGTTTTTAAAAATGGCATCCTGTGCTGGGTTCAGTGAGTGGATAGGACTGCAGCCAAGTGAGTTTCACCAGCAGAAGACACTATTCCGCCACAGTTCATACACAGACATGAGAAAGTGTGAAAAGACTGTCATCCTTGCAAGGAGTAACCAATGCCCACCAATTTCAAAGAGATAAATGGCTGTTGACATCGGAGTATGTTCTAATGAGCAAGATAGCACACAGGATACAAAGGAGGGGGAGGAAACCTCCCTGACCATTCCCTCTTAAGTGGGTGGCACTGCTCCTCTTAGTATAGCGATGAAGCAGAGCCACACAGAGAAAAGCAAGTAGCTTCAGTAAACCTGGAAGATACTTCAGGTATGCCAAAGGATTTGTTTTTCAAAGGGGGGAAAAACAACCAAAATTGAAATATTGTAGCCTGCATGCACACACACACAGGCATGCCCACAAATACACTCAAACCAACATACAAATGCCTTAGCAGCATGATAGAAGGGTACAGGTGCAATACCTTGATAGTTAAGAGGCAGGCCTCTAACAGGGGAAGGGAAATACGAGGCAGGAGATGCATGCCAACAGGCATATACTGTAGACCCAAACCTTAATTTTCCTCAAAAGTCTCCCGTACAGCATGGTAAGGTCTACTGAGTGTCCAAATCAGAAGTGTGGTTTAGCTGGTGGGGTGGGAGTTAAAAAACAACTAAAACCACACTAACTAACCACATTCTAATCTGCTCTTAAAACCACAAAAGTTGATAAGAGGCCAAATGAGGGCCCAAGTTAGCAGTAAGCAATGTTTTCAAAGCCAGAACATGCAATCAAACTGTTCAACACCTAAGCATTCATTTTTAGGGCTGAAATGCTTTAATCTTGCAGATTAGTTGACTAATAATGATTGTTGAGGGTCAAGTTTAATCAACGGGGCTGTCAATTAAGATTACGTGTTTTATCTTTTGCGACTATTTTGGTTCTGGAATTACTGAAACAAGGAATGAGATTTAAGATAGCTTCTTTCCTTCTGCAGTAAGAAGTTGTTTTGGTTAGGGATAACATCTATCTGAAGTTTTTTTGCAACTCAATCAATTAATTTACAAGTTAAAAGGTAAATAACGGGTGGCTCCTCTGAATCCTCTCTCCAAGGATGTGGGAGGTGGGGTTATTGGTTTGTTTTGCTTTGTTATTATGTATTTTGTGTTTTCATTTCATATATTTATGTTGTGAACTGCCCTGTGATCTTCGGATGAAAGGCACTTCATCCGATTTAATATAAATAAATATGTAAACAAATAATCAATGACAATTATTTCATTGACTGCCAGTCTTTGAACTTTTTCTATCTTTTAATTAAAGCAGCACTGAACAAATTTTGGGTAATGATATCTTTTTGGAAATATCAATCAAAGTATCATTGGGCGTGTCTTGGGATGTAAGATGTGGCAACCATGGCCTGTGGAAGGAGGCTGACGAATCTAAGCACCCTGTTTTATTTATTTTTCCAAAGCACAAAGATCGACTCCGCTGCCAGGAGGCCAGTGACAGGATCCCTCCTCACTGAATCTTCCTGGTGACCCAAATCTAGTCATAGTGGCAGCAACATGCAACAACCGGTGACCCTGGATGGAAATCCACATTCCCCATTAAAGAAGCTTCCAGATATTCAAAGGGGCCCAGAACAGCATTGCAATTAAGATGAGCGTCAAGTTGACATCAGTATGGAGATTGTTCCTTTAAGTGCGCTCTTAAATCCCACTTTTCACAAGGTAAGAAAAAAACAAACCAATGGGGAATGAGATTTCTTTGGAAGTCATAGGTTTATCTGGAAGAGAACATACATGATGAGTACCTAGGCAGAGAGGTATAACCTTGTTCCACACAGCGTGAAGGCTGAACAGGGTGCAGAATTCAGATATAGGAGGGCCCACAGCTAAGTGATGCAGCATGTGCTTTGGCAATTCTAATTCATTTGGTTTTTAAGCTCAGGAAAGGAACAGTGCTAGAGACCCAGGCTGGCAGCAGTGCTTCGGAATAGGATGGGTTAACTTGTGGACTTAATGGATGTCATTGGGATTCCAACTCAGCCCCAGCCAACACAGCCAGTGGTCAGAGACGGGTGTCCATCAACATCTGGATGGCACCAAATTCCTTGTCCTGGATATATAAATAAGGATAGATACCAGCATGCAGCAAAGTTAAGCAACATGCCACCCACCGCAGAAAGTGGCAGGATTAGCCAACTGCTGCCTGAGTGCAGCACATCAATTTGCTGCCGAATTGACATGTACAAGAAGCAAAGGAGGTCTGCTGGGAGTGGAGTAAGAAACATTTTCTCTCAGGTACAGGCTAATGCTGCGTCCCTTTCCAAGTTCTCTCTTCTGCTGCCTGTAATTATTGTAGCATGTGAGAGAGAGACATTTTACTATTCCCAACATCTCCAGAGGACTGCATTAAAACACCCCCCCATTCCACGGTGCCTCCACATTTGCCGCCACTGCAGCTTCCCCCCCTCCATGAGGAACATAAACAGGATTTACGGCTGGCTGACATTGGGGATGTTCCCGTTGTTGATGTTTTAATTCTTAATGGCAGCGCAGCTGCATTTAAGGTAAGAGGAAAGCAAAGAAGCCACCAAGTATAGCAGTAACCATGGTAACTTCATGGAAGTTAATTTTATTTTAAGGGAGGAAAAAACTTCTTTTTTAAAAAATAAAGATAACGAGGTCCCTGAATCAAGCTTTATGAGCCTCGTTGCTTCAAAGATAGAGACGGAGCTATCTCAGGACTCCTAATTACCTTTGCAACATATTGTAGTGAGGCAGATTATAAACAGAAACACTCCTTCTGCAAACACAACCCCCAGCATGCTGCACAGAGAGCATCCAATGCACAGAGACAAAAGAGGCACAAAATAAAAGCCACAAAATAAAGTAGGATTTAATACCCCTTTGCTGAAAGCAGAGTAACCTATAAAACTGGTGGCGAGTACAAGAAATTTGCAGCGAGGAGGCCAAGCAAGCCCAGGGACACAACCACGGCTGCCCACTAAGGAGAGAAATGGTTCTCTTTATGTATTATTGATGGAGACTGTCGCAACACAATGGGAATCGGCCCGTGTATTTTCTCCTTGCTATAATGCTGCTTTAACTCACCGCAGCAGACAATGTACTTTAATGCAGATTACCTGCAGAGTATTTCAGCGCAGAACAGCATGCTTCATCCGCATCTGCCGCACAGATAGGTGCACAGCGATACAATGTGACCCTGGAGATAACTACACAAACACACACAGTGTGTGCAATGCAGTGCAGCTACCCACCAGCTAAACCAGAGCAACTCAGTTTCCAAGATGGTGGCATACCCCTGCGTTGCAAGAGCACTTTAGACAACAGGACTTCTACAACCCTCAAACTAACCTACTAGAAAATTAATCTCTGGCGCTGCAATGTTTTCAGTCCGCAGGGAATTCCACCAGTTGTCCTGCTCTGGGTTACTTTTCTTTCTAAAATCAAATTTTCAAAACATAAACAAGTGAGAAGCAGTATACAAATGGAAGAGATGGAGGATAACACTCTGCGTAAGTTGGGTATGGAGAAATCGATTTTGCTTTTCTTCTGTTCTCAAAGACTTGGGAATCTCTTTGCTATATATGACAGATTTGGCACGAGCCAAGAATTTCTGCCCCATCACGGAACAGAAAAATTGGCAGAGGAAAAGCATGTCCTTTAAGTGGTCCCACATTCAACAGAACTTGCATACCTGGCAGTCTGCTCAGATTGCACCACAGAAAACATATACCTGATCAGCAAATAACAGCCAATGTTAGTTGCCCCACATCTGCTGTCAAATACCCCCCCCATCATAAAATATATATCCAAAGTTTAAAAGCACATTTAAACACATTTCTAAAGCACATTTCCAGAATTTTATCCATTTTGAAAATAAGTAAATAATGAAAGCAAGACTGATGAACACAGTGCATTCTGTCTTATATTAAGTTTTACTCTTACTCCAACGTGTCACTAGATTGTAAACTGTGAAACTAATGCATTTCTAATTCATACATTTTAATTTTTGAGAGACAAACCCAGCAGGAAGTAGAGCCTTAGCTTAAAATTATATAGAATATTTCTGTTAAATTACATAATTTTGATCCATGATATTTTTTAAATGGCACAGAGGTCTTCAGCCTCCTATTGTCTGAGATTAGTTTGATATAGGGATGCAGAAGTTCCTGTTAGTATTGTGCCTCTTTAAGGTTAATAGTAAGCTGCTTGCCGATTACTCCATATTGCCTTGACTGGGCCAAAAGACAAAGTAACGACCCACACCTAAAATCACCCAAGAAACAGTATGCCTTGTATTAATTGTCATTGCTGGTTGGGTTCAAGTGGACATTTCTTAGTTTTTCCACTTTATAATGTATTTCTTGCTTCCATTGGGGAACCTTCAGACGTCCACTAAGCCTATACATTGGCAGTGCCCTGCATTGTGAGACAATCTACGCATGACGGAGAACTGCATGATGCAGCTTTTCCTGGACTGCACTATTTCCATGTACAAGTGTGTCAGCCACACAGATTTGAAAAGGAAAAACCCTAGTATGTCTGGGACAATGCCACCCTAGATTCCTTTGCTCCAACACTATGTGAAGCAGATTCTTGCATGGTGGAATCTTCCATTATGTGATTCCCCCACCTGCAGTCTCAAGTGGTACAATCCAGAAAAAGCTGTTCCTCATGTTCCTGCTGCATGTATAGATTTGGCTGATAAAGATTCCAGCACAGATGTGGAGCCAATGAGGGAGCAGATTTCACCAGCGAGAAATAGATTTTTTTTTTTAAAAAATCCATTCTTTTGCTTGTCTTAAGGAAAGAGAGGAGGTAGCAGCAGAGAGGAGAGAAAGAAAAACATCAGACAACTGAGGCAGTGGGGCACCGAATTTCGGTGCTGCACAGGGCGTTGCTGAAATTTCAGACCCCAAGATCTGCCACTGCACAAAGAACACACCAGTTTTCCTTAAGGAGGCTTGGCCCTTTTCCTGAATTGCTTTGGGGTGGAGGGAGGGTTCAACTCTTGCTGCAGTTCTTCATTTCCAAGCGCCCAGAGTGCTTTTTAAAAGAGAAATGTCTAGAAATGCTGGTGAAGCTTCTTTCCTGTTGTGATGATCCAGCCTCTGGCAAGACTGAAGCAGAATCAACTTCTTAAATTTGATTGGTGGTGCTGGGGGATATGTCATCCTCACACCAAAGAGAGCATGGTCACAAAGTGTGACAGAGTTTTGTTAACAAGGCTTCCGGGAATGTAAATAAGCACCCCCTCAAATACAGTTCAAGAGACGGAGTCCAGTTTATTCTATAGCAGGATCTTAGAGGCTTTTCTGTCTGCTGAGTACAGTATGCAACTCTTTTAATTGTACATTGATCAGAAGAGTACAGTGGTACCTCGGGTTAAGTACTTAATTCATTCCGGAGGTCCGTTCTTAACCTGAAACTGTTCTTAACCTGAAGCACCACTTTAGCTAATGGGGCCTCCTGCTGCCGCTGCGCGATTTCTGTTCTCATCCTGAAGCAAAGTTCTTAATCCGAGGTAATATTTCTGGGTTAGAGTATGTAACCTGAAGCGTCTGTAACGTGAAGCGTATGTAACCCGAGGTACCACTGTAAATCTGCCTGCTGCAGTGGCGTAGCGTGGGTTGTCAGCACCCGGGGCAAGGCAAGTAATTTGCGCCCCCTAGCCCGTGGATTTGCGCCCCCTAACCCATGGATTTGCGCCCCCTAACCCTAACCCCCAGATGTTGCACCCGGTGCGGCCGGGCCCCCCTGCACCCCCACGCTACGCCACTGGCCTGCTGATTCACTCTTAAGGATTGCTTGTCCTCTGCTTGGTGAGGTTACAAATATGTAGGCTCACCTGGGTCCACCTGTGATTCAGGAAGCGGAGGTGAGGTTCTGTATCATCCTCTGGGGTGACTGCAGAGAAGTGCTACACAGGCAAGATTTATCGATGCAGCAGGGAAGAGGCAGGGATCTACAATGTGCTTGCAGGAAACTACTCCACTATAGCTGCCATCATGAACCGCCTTCCCTCCCCACCAAAACATAAGCCTAAGTTTTACAAAGAAAAAAAGAAGTGCAGTAAATAGTCAAGCACCCCACCAGTGTGAAATTATCTTAACACATTGAAGAGCTGGTTTTGCAAAGAACAACACAAGGGATGCTCTTAGCACAACCCACCTACTAAGACTAAAGTTGGCAAAATCTAAGTGCATACACGTGGTACAGATGTGGAGATCTCAACAATGTATGTGTGTGTGCTGTCCTTTATTTTACTTGTAGTACATCTAGTACACACAAGTAAACCCCCTCCCCTCAAAAAAAAAAAATCCAACAACCAAGAGAGAAAATTGTACGAGGATCATAAAACAACCAGCTGCTCCAAGTGCTTCAGTTTCGTCCCATCTAGCATTATTAACTAACAAACAACCTTACTCAGACTAGTTGTGACTTAGAGGGTTCTAACACAGCTCCACAGCTAGCAAAGGGATTTTTGTTGCTTTTAACTAGAACAAAAGAAATGTGCAAAGTATTTACCCACAAGCCAAGCTTCAATAGTCTTACTTGTTCATGCAGTCAAAAGAAAGAAGAATAAAAATTGCCCACTTTTTGCCTTTAAAATCCTCCGGTGATAGCCAGTGGAGGTGCTTCTGGATTATACACATTCTATCAATCAAATATGCAGTAAATTATTGTATGGTGCTTAATTATTATTTGCATGGCCCTACAAAAAAAATTAATGAACGGCAAGTTGGAAGAAAAGCAACAGGAGTAGAAGCTAATATCTAATTGCATACCAACATTGTCAGACTTTTGACTAGTTTTCAGGGCATTCCAAATGCATAATATTATAAGGGCTCCCACATATTAAAAAATGTTATGTTCTGCTGCTTACAATCTACTAACATGACCTAAATCTTTAAGCAAAGTTACTTTTCATTTTCAGTTGCCAAAAGTAAAACTGACAAATTGATGAAAGGAATAAATTGCTTTGATTAAGCAGAACTCTAGTGCTGTTTTTACATTGTATGCACAATTTGAATGCTGGTTGTTTGAAATAAGATTTATTTATTTATTTTTAGGAAGCCATCTCTTTAAAATTAAAGCTTTAAAATGGGGGGGGGGGACGGACCACGGTGGACATTCAGGGTAACTGGGGAGATCTGGATATTTCAAGACTGTCAACAAATGGCAGTTTCTGACCCTCTCTCAGCATAAGCTATAGGCTATCCTCTTGCCTCCCTAAGTAGTTCCTTTTATTGACCCAGATCCTGAAAATACAGATGTATCTCCAAAGCACGTTCATCACTATATGTACACAAACCTGACCCTCTTTAAAAATGTATTAAACATGCAGACCTGGAGGAAATAAGCTTTGCAGAAGTTGTGTCTTTTCCTACATTCCACACCCACAGAACAAGGATATTTTTCTTCTTTTACTCTCCCTCTCTACCTGAACCAACAATGGAGATCTATGCACAGAAGCAGCTTTGCTGGATCAGGAATAAATTGAATGTGCTTTTTTTTTATCAACACTGAATTCCATTCAGTCAAAAGCACATTTTTGATAAAACTTTCATTTTACTCCACAGTCCTCTAAACAGGGAAGGCCAATTTACAAATAGGAGGCCAATATTCTGTGCACATCTGAGGAAACAGTAACCTAAGAAGACTCAGGAGTGCTTGGATTCAGTGAACAGGGTGAAAATGAAGGGGAAGTGTTCTAATCCTTCTTTGTGATTAATACATTGAAATTCCAATTAAAATCTATGAGCCTGTCAACAAAAGCCAGTGTTCTGATTCACACACACATAGTTAAACTCTGGAATTTGTTTCAAAAGATGTGGTGATGGCCGCAAACTTGAGTGGCTTAAAACTGAGGATTAGACGAATGCATGGAAGATAAAGCTATGAATGGCTACTAATCATGATGGCTATATTCTGTCTCCACGGTTGAAGGCAGCATCCTCCTGAATGCCAATTGCTGGGGATCACAAGTGGGGAGAATGCTGTTAATATTCAGGCCCTGCTTTGGTGCTTCCCATAGGCTGATTGTCCACTGTGAGAACAGGATGCCGGATAAGGGCCACTGGTCTGATGTAACGGGCTATATCATTTGCTTCAGGTCTAGCTGCATCTGATGCAGCTCTGGTTTAAGCCAATAAGCTTGGAGTAGTTGGTTCAGCACACCTAAACCAGCTCAGTTTGGGTTCACATGGGAAAACAGAATTAGCATCACTCACATTAAAATGATGAACGCTCCCCATCACTTCCAAGTAGATCTGATCCCTGCCAAAGTCAGGGCAACAGGGAAAGGTGCCAAGTTTTCAAAGCTGCAGCTGCGAAGGAGGAATTGTGTGAGCCCGCCAAGCCTTGGAATACACTTCCAACCCTTTCTTTGCAGCAGCAGTGGCTTAAACTTTCCTATGCCTAGTGTCACTGGATCACCCAAAACAGTCTCACGGGCCAAATCAAGAGGCCTGGTGGGTCTAATTGGGCCAGCAGGTGAGAGATTGCATGGTACTGTTTCTAAGATAATTTGTATCTCCATAATATTGGAAAAAACAAAATCCTTTCACTGCATGGTTAAATGTTACCCAGGAGAAAGGACTACAACTCAAGAGTGAATAAAACATGGGGAACGATCTTGGATTATTACTCAGTAATGAAAGTTCCAATAAGCAGGGTAAATGTACAAAGTTTAAATATAAAGCCCATCCATTCTGGAAACTTGAAGAGTCCTGAATTGCCTGGAATCAAAGATGCTTCAAAGATGCAACCTATCTGTGCCAGAGCTACCTTGTTTTGATTTTTTTTAGAACTTTGCATGTGCTGGTTTTCCAGTAAAAGACAGGATTTCAGAAATATTTTTAACGGCTACCAAACAAGACGATCACTTCAGCACGGCTAAGAAACTCTGCAGTGCACAGAAATCCTGTTACCTGCCCCCTTCCTCCACCATGTTGCTTATCTTTGGCTTGTTACAGCAAATTGCAGCAGTAGAGCAGTAGGCCTCCACCTCACCTGCTGCTTCCCAGCCCTTGAAGATGGAAGAGCACAATAAACCTGACAAATCCAAAAAATCTTCCCAGATATTGTTTGTTTTATGTAACCATTATTCATTCCAGTTGATGCCAATGAATGTACTAGCACATCTGGCTCTCAAAAGAAATAAAAGATAATTCAGAACTGGTAACTTGAATTTTCTTTTCTGTTTCACTTAAACAAAAACTTTCATATAAGGTTTGGTTCTCTTCAAGAAAAACATAATGGCTGGGATGGCTCATCTTCAGATTAGGACTAGGGTTCAGTAGTGTAATGGATATTATCAGGAATGAAATCAAAACTGTATTACACTGGACAGCAGTGGGAATGTTAAGGACATGTACAACTTGGACAAAGAGAATACTTTCAATAAGTCATTTGAACTCCCCAACACTGC
This sequence comes from Podarcis bocagei, assembly GCF_964188305.1. Classification (NCBI taxonomy): domain Eukaryota; kingdom Metazoa; phylum Chordata; class Lepidosauria; order Squamata; family Lacertidae; genus Podarcis; species Podarcis bocagei. The sequence goes on from NC_138126.1 coordinate 102,796,779, forward strand.
AGAGAGAATCAAAGGGCATTCATGAAAAGAGAACGTACACAGACTGAATATTAAATTGACTGATCTCAGTTAATATACAGGAGTTTAATCCAGAGAGGACAGAAATGCTTTTGGTCAGTAGGTGAGCTGATCTTGGCTGAGACACACAGCCTGTGCTAGAAGGCCTTGAACGTCTCTTGAAGGAAAATGTCTACAGTTTAGGACAGCGCCTGGACCCAATATTGGTTCAGGAGACAGGGCTGGCCCGCAATGTTTTGCCACTTGAGGCAAAGCCCCCCACCACTGCTGCCTGCTCCTCTGCTGTGGCAGGGGGCACACCCACAGAAGAGTAGGAGGCGGGGGCATGGCAGTGAGTGGTGTGTTCCCTGGGGCCAGATATGCCACCTGAGTCAACTGCTTTGCCTTGCCTCATAAGCCCTGTCCAGAGACCTACATGGCAGCTGTGGCCAGGAGACCTTTACCCAGTTTAATCTTGTGCACCAACTCTAATCTTTCCTGGATCATGTGGATCTGGCCGTTGTCACTTGCACCCTGCCACATTTAAGCTGGACTACTGCAATGTGTACTGTACTTCATGTTGGATTGCTCTTGTCTTGAAAACTCTAGTTAGTGAACAAGAGTGGCTAGGGCAGTTTCTGACATCTGCTTTTCAGAACATCTGAACTGGGAGTGGCCAGGCACACTCTGGACCAATGTCTGGGCGCAGTGGTAGGCTGGATAAGAGCCAGTAAACTGAGCTTAAATCCTGGAAAGACAGAGGCCCTGTGGGTGCATGGTTCCTGTGTTCAGGAGATAATCAGTTACATGTTTTGGATGGGGTTGCACTCCCTCTGAAGGAACAGGTATGTGATTTTGGGGTGCTCCTGGACCCATCTTTGTCACTTGAGGCAGAGGTGACCTCTGTGGTTAGGAATGTCTTTTACCAGCTTTAGTTGGTAAGACAGTTACTACCATTCCTGGACCAAGATACTTTGGAACTGGTAACCTCAAGAATGGATTACTTCTGTGCAATCCACATGGGTTTCCCGGTCATAAACCGGAAGCTGCAGCTGGTTCAGACTGCAGCAGCTAGGTTGTTGACTGGAGCATCCTATCAACATCATAGAACACCTCTACTGAGGGAACTGCACTGGCTGCCAATATGCTACCAGCTGTAGTTCAAGGTTTCGGCTTTGGCATTTTAATTCCTAAAGAACGTCGAACCAGTTACAGTGCTAAATACATCCCCCATCCAGCCACTGTGCTCTTCAGATGAAGATACTGCTGAGAATACCACATGCCATAGAGATGTGCTCAGCTTGTACTAGGAACTGGGCTTTTAAGGTTTCAGCTCCAGCCCTCTAGAATCGGATACCAGGTAAAATTAGGCACCTAGCATCATGATGTTTAGGCACCTGCTAAAGATGTTTTCATTTCAGATGTCTCCCCCTGTCATTTGTGGAAAATTAATTGTTATCTGTAGGAATGATCTTATTGGTTTTAGAGCTTGTAGGAATGGTTTTAATTGTTTTTAGAACTTTAGTTCCTTGTATGTTCTCTTATGTGTATCTTGTTGTATACCACTTTTATGGCTTTACATAAGAACCTAGTAAGCTGCTTTATACTGAGTCACACCATTGATTCATCTGGTTCATTATTGCCTACACTGACTAGCAGTAGCTGTCCAGAGTTTCAGGCAGGAGTCTCTCCCAGCCCTACCTGGAGATGCCAGAGATTAAACCTGGGACCGTCTGCATGCAAAGCAGATGCTCTACCACTAACAGCCCTTCTCCTTTAGTTTCTGGAGGTTTAAAGAACAGTACAGGGAAGCTTTCCAGCAGCCACGTGCCACATTTGGGCTTCAAAGCACAGCATCACCAGACATCATAGTGACATCAGGTGATTGACAGGTAGGTGCCCCCACTCACATGTCAAAATTGGCTCATAAGGTGGGGAGATAAGAATCTGGCCCACTGGCCAGGGAAGATTCCCCACTACTGCTATAAACACTGCTTAGGCTCTGACTGGGCATTGAAAACCAGCCCCCTCTTTTTCTCATCTGTTTTTTTTACACTTGCCCTAGATGTTTTACAAGAGCGAATTATTTACTGTATCCCAGCTACATGATATACTATAAAAATGCTCCGATAAATTAAGGAGTTCCCTACATGCACTTTTTATTATCTCAAGTAACCTTCAAAAGGCATTTATCTGCCATCAGCTGGTATGTTTTGAAAAATTGTGATGACAAACTAATTTAGCAAATGCGTGCACTTAAAAATCTGCATTTACAGACTGAATGAGTAAATGCAGCCCATGGGACTAGATAAACTACCTTGAAAGCAAAAACAAACAAAAAACCCAACAAATCTTCAGTTGGCACTTATTTATCTAATCCCTAGGTGTCTCACCAGTCCAGCCCAGATTAAACTGGACTCCAGTCTTACAGTCCCACTGAGTTATTGCAGATTCCTCTGCAGACTGAGAAAGCCAGACAGGGCCTGGCAACACAATCTGGAGGGCAACCTGCAGTCTACAGGCATCTTATCACACTATTACCTGCCAATCTGCCTTGGTGACAGCAGAGCAATGCTGGTAAAACACTGGCCAATGGTGGAGCATTCGCTGTTCTGAATCTGCTGGCTAGCACACTGGCTAGCACACTGATCTGTGTTGCCAGCCCAATTTGAAGCAACAGCTGCAAACAACTGCAGTAGCAACTTCAAAACTTTACAAATGCACATAAGCTACCCAGACTGCCTCAGGATGCAATTATTTGATGCTGATAGGTAAAGGGTAAAGGGGATCCCTGACCATTAGGTCCAGTAGCGGACGCCTCTCTGGGGTTGCAGTGCTCATCTCGCTTTACTGGCTGAGGGAGCCGGCATACAGCTTCCGGGTCATGTGGCCAGCATGACTAAGCCACTTCTGGCAAACCAGAGCAGTGCACGGAAATGCCGTTTACCTTCCCGCCGCAGCGGTACCTATTTATCTACTTGCACTTTGTGCTTTCAAACTGCTAGGTTGGCAGGATCTGATGCTGATAAGGATGAACAATTCAACCTCATTCCTGATAGGGACAGAGAACTACAAAATAATCCCAAAGAACTATCAGAGCTTGGATGCGCACCAAAGAATATTTCTCCAAGACAACAGGAACAGCACCCCTGATCCAAAACTTTTCTGATGAAAACAGGGACATCCTAGTCCAATAATAATAATAATAATAATATTTATACCCCGCCCACTTAACTGGGTTGCTCCAGCCGTTCTGGGTGGCTTCCAACATATATAAAACATAATAAAATATTAAACATTAAAAAACTTTCCTATAGATGGCTGCCTTCAGATGTCTTCTAAAGGTTGTATAGTTACTTTTCTCCTTGGCCCGGGGGTCGCATATCTCCATACCCTCCAACATTTCTCCAGTGAAAATAGGAATGTCCTAAGGAAAGGCGAGCCATTCTGGGATCAAATCAGAAACCGAGACAGCTTCTGTAAATCTAGGACTGTCCCTGGTAAATAGGGAGACTTGGAGGGTCTGCAGCAGCACCTATAGTTTTATGACTATACACATATAATGGACAGCCCTGTTTGCTCTATTTTCCTACCTCTGCTGTCTTCTCCAAGCCCCATACAAATTCAGTGTGATGAAATAGAATAGTGCACATTGTAAGCAACTTCCGAACTAGTGAATTTCACTTCAAAGGAAAACTGCATTTCTCTTATTTTTAAAGGCTAACTAGGCTGCGATTCTAATGCCTAAAGCCACTTACCTGGGCATAAGCACCACTGAACTTAGCAGGACTTACTTCTAAGTAGACATAGTTAGGACTAAACTGTTATTAATAATGGACATATTCTTTGTAACCTGCTTTGAGGGTTTTTTTATAAAAAAAACCAATTAAGCAGTGTATAAATTTTATGAAATTAAATAAATATGTACCAATTATTTCACCACAAACGAAAATAAAATTTACCGTATTTTTTGCTCTATAAGACTCACTTTTTCCCTCCTAAAAAGTAAGGGGAAATGTGTGTGCGTATGGAGCGAATGCAGGCTGCACAGCTATCCCAGAAGCCAGAACAGCAAGAGGGATTGCTGCTTTCACTGCACAGTGATCCCTCTTGCTGTTCTGGCTTCTGAGATTCAGAATATTTTTTTCTTGTTTTCCTCCTCCAAAAACTAGGTGCAACTTGTGGTCTGGTGCGTCTTATAGAGCGAAAAATACGGTGATTAAAAAAAAAAACCTTGGAAAAAAATTCCTAAAAGTGTTGCGGCTAATGTGGGGTGCAGGGGAGAGAAGGGAGAAAGGTGCTACTCCAATCAATCAATCAAAGGCACTACTTACATAATTGACAAACCAATATGCGGAAGACCTGCAGTGTCATGAGAAAAGGGCAGCAGGCAGAGGAGAACTTGAATTGTGCCCTTTGAGCATTAAAGCTAAATGCTAGAAGAACCCCCTTGAGGGTTGACAAGTGTTTGCTTTTAACACTGGAGAGGAGCAATTGATTTTTGAGACAAGGCTGCTTGGCCATCCCTTCTTGCTGTGGATTTCAAAAGACAGACCTTGAAGCATTAACAAAAACCTGCAACACCTGTTTGACCAAACACTGTGCAGAACAAAACGAAAATGACTGCATATGCCATGGGTGTATATAACTCCTCTACTCAACACCTCCGAGTCTCTGAAAAACTTTTTATCTCCACACAGCCCTCCGGAATCAATCAATTATTATCACCTTAACTCACCTTCACCGCTGATTTATGTGCAAATCGGAAAGTATGAGAAGTTCAAGGAAGTTAAAAGAGTTAGCCAAGGAACTCACCTCTTTCATTTGAGGCAAATGCTTGTGTAAACAATATCAGTTTTTCCATCTCCGATTTATGGATGTGGTTACAGTACAAAGTCCCTTTCAAACACAAGTGGTCCATGTATGTCCCAAGGCAGAAAGCAAAAGGGGCAATGTGGTTAGAACACGCTGGAGTTCCTTTTTCATGTAGACAGGCTGTCTCAGAGAACCTCCAGATCAATAGCACTGTAAACAAGCACCCATTTAGGAGCAAATCTAGTTTTCACCTCGCCATTAGGATAAAGCCGCAACTGCCTTAAAACAACAGCTGTTATCACATTGGAAACACTTCTCAGGGAGCTAGAAGAACTCGTTGCATTGCACAATTTATAATAACAATAATAATGAAAAGCTCAAGGCCGCTCAGAGTTATTTTGTCATTTATGCACAATGCCATTAAGCATCCATTTTGCACAGCTACCATGTACAAGAGAGTGCCTTGCCAATCACGCTCTTTCGATTCCCTCTGTTCTCCTGGTTCCATTTACCATTGGGCACACTTGAGGCAACCACCCATTGCGGATGGAAACAGACAGACACATACCCTGTTTTGATTCTCACACTTCCTTCTTAAGACAGGATAAGCCTGCACCTGCATTTTATGCTGCCCCAAACCCTAATGGTCATGTTTTTGACAGAATCAGGTGTCTGGTAAATAGCAAGGAGAGGACTTATTGCAGGGTGGGGAAACAGTGAACAGCAGCCAGGAGGTTAAGAACTCCTTCCCTTGCTTGCTGCTTCTCGATTGCAATTCTCTCCCTCCTGAGGCACTTTTTAGGGAAGTAGTGGCCACACCTGGGCATCAGAATACAAGGTGGACACAAAACACATAGTATTTTTGCCCCATCTAAGCCATATGGATGCAGAATGTAGTGAAGAGATAGAAACATGTAGGTTATACACAGAGAAAAATCTATCCTACTTAAAACATGTGAGCAAGGTCAAGCCAGCTCTGATGGTCCTTCATGCCCATAAAAACAATTTCCTATTTTAATTTTAGCCTCTTCAGAGTCAGTGACACCAAGGACACTCCTCCTGTGTTTTTACAGTAGCCAACAAGGATCTGGTTACTGAGCAGGGCTTGTAGGGACAACAAACAATAAAAGCTGAAAATTAAGCTACTTCTTTCCAATTCTGCACCTGAGACCCACACAACTGAGCATCCCAGAATGAGAGAAGAATTACCAGCCACAACAGCTGCTCAAGACACAGTCTTGAAGTTGGGACTTCTTAGAATCACAGAATTGTAAAGTTGGAAGGGACCCTGAGGGCAACCCTAGTCCAAATCCCTGCAATGCAGGAATCTCAACATGCAGTTCCCCCATGCAATATGAAACCATACCAGACTCTGCTTAGCTTTGCAAATGTGCTAGTAGTTTTATCGAACACCTATAGAACCTCCAGTAAGAGTGCCAACGTTTTGGAATCATGATATAATAATAGGTGCCAAGCCAATGTACAAACTTTTTCTAAGATTCTTTTCAATAACGGAAAGAGCGAAAAATCAAGGAAGCCATTTTCGCATTGTGCGTGAGATTTCTGAAGGCAAATATCCCAAGTGGAAAGATTCTCTACTATGTCAGATACGGGTCATTTCCAGCTTCCTTCCAGTCCTTAGAAAGCATTCTTAAAAAATGGGGCACGCAATGGGCTTTTAAACATTTGACAAAGAAAATTCCATTGCAAGGATATGAAGAACTTTAATTTCATCTCAATCCTGTATTTACTCAGCATTAGATAGCCGTGTTGGTCTGCCATAGTCAAAATAAAAAAATTCCTTCCAGTAGCACCTTAAAGACCAACTAAGTTAGTTCTTGGTATGAGCTTTCGTGTGCATGCACACTTCTTCAGATACACTGAAACAGAAGTTGCCAGATCCTTCTATATAGTGAGAAGGTGGGGAGGGGTATTACTCAGAAGGGTGGTGGGAATGGGTGATACACTGTTTCAGTGTATCTGAATGGGTGTTTCAGTGTATCTGAATGGGTGATACACTGTTTCAGTGTATCTGAAGAAGTGTGCATGCACACGAAAGCTCATACCAAGAACTAACTTAGTTGGTCTTTAAGGTGCTACTGGAAGGAATTTTTTTATTTTTACTCAGCATTAAGTTCCTTAATTTCAGCAGTACTTACTTCTGCATAAAGGTGCTTAGGACTGCAGCACTGAGCTTGTGTAGCCCTGCAAAAACCTGGGATTTACAAGTGTTTTTGCTTAATTTTCCCTTCAGGGACTATAGCCCAGAGCGAGAGCGAGAGAGAGACACTCATTACTTGGTATGAAAGGCTATCATTTGGCTTTCAATTTACGATTTCTAGGTTTCTTCTCAATATACTGTACTATAAACTTTGCTCCTTAAGAATGACACAAACTGTTCCTTAGACCCCTAAGCAGGGAGAGCACATCCTTTTTCGCCGCTTGAGGTGAAATGAGATTTGCCACCCTGTCCTGCCACCACCACACCTGTCCCTGCCACCACCACTACCTGCTCTGCCACTGCCGCATCTGCCACCTCCACGCGCCCTTCTGCATCTGCTGCTGGCAGAGAAACAGTGCTGCCATTGGCGCTGATTTCAGGCAGGATCATGCCAATTTCAGGTGAGAGCTTGTCCAAAACAGACACGATCTTGCCTGAAATTGGTGCTGATGGTACTGCTGCTTCTCCACTGCTGATGAAGGTAGCAGGGCAGGCAGGGCACCCATGAAAGTGCTGCCTGAGGCAGCAGCCTCACCTTGCCCCTGCCTAATGGCTGGGCCAGCTCTGCCCCCAAGACCACTAACAATCTTCATAGCTTTTCCCTCCACCATCCCTCCTTATGAAACCCTGCCCTACAGGAACACCTCCTGTCTGGCATGGGGGGGGGGAGAGCTTGACGTACCCATTCAAGCCTTAGCTCAGTAATGATGTCCCTCCAGTCTTCATCACTGGAGGTCTTTGGCAAGTCACTATCATCCTCAGTCCCTCAGTCCCCAATCCACACAAACCAATACATAACACAATGTAGTAAAACTATCCACTCCCATGCATAATTGTTGTAAAGGTTACGGAGGATGAATGAAAAGCAATTATATACAAATAGTAACGGTATTTTTTATTGCTCAAAAACTTAAGTGAAAAATTACAGACCAACTCTTATTTTATATTAGCCTGGTTCAACTTTATAGGCTCAAGTATAACAGCCATAAATTAAGGCTCTCTTTCAACCTTCTCAGTCCCGAGAACAAGAAAAGCCCTGACATTTCTTGCACAGGGGAATAGATGCAGGCCTCAAGCATGATCACCAAGCACACAGACACAACTCAAACTTTCCCCACCTGACCGTACACTCAACACACAGAGTCACAGACAGTGCATAGCAGCAGTCAGGGTTCTGCAACACACAATGAGGATCCATGAATGCTATACAACAGTATTTTAATTGTTAGAGTAACTTTTATTGCACTGAACCTTTCAGAATTCCATCTATATGCCATTAAATGTTTGAGATTGGACAGTGCATGGTATCACTGCAAGCACTGGGAATGAAGCTTTTGGTATGCAAGAACTTGTTGTTATTCCCAGGACCATTTCTCACATTTTCTGCCTTGTGCTAAATAATCACAATGTGGTCTGAAGGTTCCTTGTGAGCATACCGGTATCTTGAAAATGGCTGGGGTGGGGTGAGGGAACTTTTCCTTAGTCTCTTCCACTGCAGTGGAGGAGTTTATTGGGACAAGTGCTGCCTGCCTCAGACTATAGCCTCTAAAAAACAGTAAGTCTCCCGTTGCAATTATAACATCATATATTATTCCCTAGCACAAAACAAAGACACTATCCTGAAAACCACTTTGAAAAATCAAAACCGACAGTGGCATTACCTTATAAAAATCTAAAACCAGGAAACTGGACTCCTCTAAACCAAATATTATACAATTGGTTGACTTTTCTTCTTTGCCTCAAGATCTGTTTCCTGGAGAAATGAGGCAGTAGGCATGCATTCGGAAGATGGTGGGCTCTCCTCCTTTGGAGGTTTTTACAGAGGTTGGATGGCCATCTTTCAGGGATAGCTGTGGTTACTGCATTGCAGGGGGTTTGGACTAGGTGGCCCTTGGAGTCCCTTCCAACTGTACGATTCTATCCTAGTTTGGGAAGGAGTCAGGTGTGGGAGTCTTATTGAGATGCAGGCAGCTTCACCAAAACCCATTCCTTAAGGCAGAAATTTCACCCTGCTCACGACTGAACAGGAACACCACCTTGGAACCCCATGAGTTAAGATGTCGCCACTTCAAAATCTGTCAAGCATCTTTTTGCCATTTGCAAACTCTACCACTTGGAGCAGAGCGAAAACGCCACATTCCAAAGGCGAATGTGTTTCCCTACTAGAAGGCACACTGGTTCAGATTTACATGAAAGCAAAGCCCACACCATCACAACACCATGTATACAGTCTCATTTCACTGTAAAACAGCAATACACAGAACCACAGAAATTCTGGTATGTACGTATTCTCTGTAACACAGCAGGTTTTAATGTTGCTGGTTTTAATGCAAAGGGTATTTCACTTTTCACTTTTCCTCCCTCAAATCCAACCTAAGCTTACTTATGCCAGACTTTTGTTTAGAATAAAACGTTTGAGAATCGCCACTGGTCTCCAACAGAAGATGAAAGTTAAGGTGCAGATAGTAACGGTTGTTTTACAGCCCTCACTTGACCCTTGCCACTGCAGAGCCTGCCACATATATCCTTTTCTCTTCCTCCTGCAGTCGCACAACAGGCTCCAAGGAGAACAGAAGAACTGAAAGGAGGAAGAAAGGAAGACTTATACATCCTAAATACACATTTGAGCTGGCATATATACTCCTTACCCTTTCCTTCCTTTTAATCAGCCTACCCTTCATTCAGCTCTTTTCTTTACAATTTGCATTCACCTAGAGGGGTTGGTTTTAATTAGTGTTAACGGGAATATTACAATAGGACCTAATTAAGATCTCCGTTAAAAATCCAAAATGCAAACATAATTTGGGGTGGGTGGGTTGCAGACTGGGGGGGTGTGATGCAAATTTCATAGCTTCACATAATTATTAATGGGTCTATTCAATTAAACACCACCTATTCTGGCATTATTTAAAACTGAAATGGCGGGAAAGGACAAAACTTCATCCCAGCATATTCTAGTATGAAGTGTCTGCTGTTTAGGAAAAAAACAATAATAGTTACAAACTATGAGGACACTTACATCTGTTGCCATTATTTTGCCAAGAAGTTATTTATTCATCCATCAGCACCAGCAAAATGCTGTATATAACCTCACCCACGCTTAAGTTTCATAAGTGTATGGCTATGTGTATCTAGATGCAGAAGAAACTGATCAGAAACCTTCCAATGGCACCATAAAGCGTCTCCTGGCCCCCTACCTGAGGCAATCTGCACACACCCTCATCAGCTTTGGAGAAAATGCCTATCATGCCCCTATCAATAAAGCAGTTACTGTGCAGCATTACAGTCCTGATCTTGGTTCACCAAGAACGCAGAGGGACAGGCCACTGCTATTCCGAATTTATTAGTTCTCGGTTACCAACCTAAAGACACCCACAGCACACTCAGGTGTGCGCACACCACTGAGCCAGCCCCCCTAGTTCATGCAGTTGATGGGAACAGGCTGCCAGTCTACACTGTCTGAACAGTTTGCACTGCCAACCCCAGTCTCAGCGGGAAAAGGTGGCTCTTTTCATCCCAAGTCACATCCTATGCTTCTAATTTTGTGCTCCAGGGCCAATCCAGAAGCATAGGCCCCGAATGTACCATTTTACTGTGACCCCTAAACTAGGATAAACTAGGAAGTCCCAGGCTAGGCTGGAATTTTGAATGCAGACCCATTGCCTCATTCCTCCAAATCACACTACAGTTCATCTCCAAGCCAGACCCCCAACTGCAGCCCGCCCATCCCCTTCCCCGCAGTATCAGCTGGTCTTGAGTTTCTTTTGGCTGGTTCTGTAACTGAGGGGTTTTCCTCCCACCCCTACCCCCCACATACCATGGGGGGGGGAGAGAAGCAGTTTAAAGACAATGCTGCCCCTTAGTCTATTCTCCTTTCTCCAGAGCATACTCACACGCTACATCTAACAAAGCCAAAAGAACAGAGCCAGCCAACTGCTGTATAAATATCAAATCTGTAAAAGGTGGAAGGAGGAGGGGGAGAGGAGAGAGACAAAAGGCAAGGTATGAATTGGCACAATACTGTAATCTTCAACCACAGCTAGTATTTGGCTTTGCGGCTTGGCGCTTGCTAAAGTTATCTCCCATTTCCCCTGGAGCTAGTTTGCTCCAGACTGCTTCCATAATGATTTCTAAGGGAAGCTCTCATTGCGAGCTCCCTGCTGAGGTGTAATAATGTGTGTGTGATAACACAAGGGGAAAGGGGGTTGGGGGTTGGAAAGGCACCGCTGGGTTATAAATCCCCTCTCCCCTTCTAGTCTCTGGCAATTCAGCCTGGGATGGTGTTGCAGATCTGTTCAGGGAGCTTAGCTCGGTATTGTTATTCTGCACAGCAACCCAACTTCTCTATGAAGGCTGCAGAAGAAACAATAAAGAGAGGGATTTTGCTCTGCGCTACCCCCACCCGCCACTCTTAGCCGAGCTTGCAACCGAGGAGGTGGGCAAAGCCAGCGGCACTACGATCCCCAAATGTCACTAGTTTCAACCTCGAACCTTTAAATAAGAAAGTTTAAGCGCTCATCCGGCTTCACTAAAACGGGCTCCTCCACCCCACACATAATACTCCCAGCATCTCTTCCCGACGCCGCCAGACCCCCCCCCCCCGGCGAATTAAACCCAGGTCAATCTTCTCTTCCCCATAGCCAACAACAGGAAGGATCTACAAGTTACCATCGACCAGATTTTCCAGCACCTACAGCCCCAGCCCACGCATGTTTACTCAGAAGTAAATCCCGCCGAGTTCACGGGCACTTGCTCCCAAGCGCACCTAGGAGTTTTCCAGAGCGGAGGATCATCACACTGCAGGGACACGAGGTCAAGTGTCGTGTCACCCTGGAACTAGAAATGCGCCACTCTGGGAATCTCTCTGCGCGCCCCACCGCGGAGCGAGGCGGCGGCGAGAAGGGGGGGTGGGCTGCAACTGCTGCTGCTGTGGGGTGGTGGGGGTCGTAGAGGAGACCTCGCCAACACGCCAGAAGAAACGGCAGAAGAGAGATTAAGCGCGGAGACACTTGGCTAATCCTCCCCCCATAATGGCGAGC